>NC_055973.1:11019859-11619859 GCF_018492685.1 Alosa sapidissima | reverse complement strand
AGAAATAGCTGATAAAAGCATAGAAGGGCAATAGTCAAAGAATAGTTTAAAAAGTAAAGAATAATAATAAACTAATAATAATAATAATAATAATAAGAAGAAGAAAACATAAAACACACAAGGTGATAGTACATAAAAGCATAAAAGGGCAATAATTTAAAAGTGTTTAAAAAGTAATAGTTAAATCATGGTTATCATGACGGACTACCAACCGGTTATGTGTTAAGACTTCTCACTGACAGCATTATACTCACAGCTCACAATCTGACTGATGCCATTGTAGGATTACAAATAAGGTCGCAGCCTACAGCGTGATCTCTCTTGCTTTATCCCTCTATGTCAAGAACAGATATTACAGGGCAATTACCCATACTTCCAGCGGCCTGCCAAAGCACTACTAGGCCACCCAGTCCAAATTGTATTACGGTTATTATCTGAGAGCGACCCTTGTTCGCAGTCCTTGTCCACTCAGATCTCCTTCACACACATGCTGACGCAGTGCCAATGTGTGACAACTTGTCTACTCATTCCTGATGGGTACTGGCCGTAAAATCAGGGGCAGGAGGGCATATTTGGAGAGTTAGTCACACTTGCTGGTGCCCAGCAATTGCCCCCCTCTCCCTCTGTACTCTTTAGTGAGGGACCCAAGGTCTGGATCATGGATGTGTGTGCCCATTGCTGTCATAGCTTATGCCCCCCCCTCTCTAACAGAAGCATCTTTTGTATGCATGAAGCTGCTTTCTCTCTCTCTCTCTCTCTCTCTCTCTTCTTCACTCCCTCTCTCCTTCCCTTCCTCTCTCTGTTTCTCTTTCTCTCTCTCTATGTGTGTGTGTGCGCGTGCGTGTGCGTGTGCGTGTGCGTGTGTGTGTGTGTGTGTGTGTGTGTGTGTGTGTGTGTGTGCGCGCGCGTCATAACATCAGCGGAAGCAGATGGAGCGGCGATGGTGCCCAGAGCCCTCTGCTCTCAGCCACTGGGCTCTTGCACTCATCTGTGTTAGCCGGAGACAGACGGCCCCCGCCCGACTCTCGCACGCTGCTTCACAGGAGCCCTGCCCCGCGGGCACAATGGCACACATTCACAGGCCCCCGCCAGCGCCCCCGGTGCTTCAGCAGGGTGACACAAAGGCTCCAGCCCCCTCACAGGCAGGCTTTGTCAGAGGCCAGGCAGAGAGATGGCCAGGGCCGACTGGGAGTGGTTTCCAGTGCTCATAGATCTCCGCTCCGCTTAACTCCCCTTCACCTAACATTTTAGCACTTTCAGCAGCACTTTTAGCCATCCCTGTAGGTTTAGCAACTTCTGTGTAAAAAGTGTAAAGTGGTAACACTTTAGTTTGAAATAGCTCTAAACTTTCTTGCACTTTTATAATATTTAGTAGGATCTCATTAGAGACCTTTGTTATAAATGGCACTGTTTTTGCTTCAGAATTAATAACTATTTTAAGTACTCTTTCTAACTAAAGAGTTGCTATATTAAGAATGTTTATTTTGTTTGCATCATGGTCCCACTGGGACTCCACCCCTGCCTTTCCCAGGCATCAGGAATTCACTTTCCTCAGGAGGCTTGTCCTCTGACAGCGGTGAGCTGACTGGATTGCATAACATAGGCTTCGGAAGTTAGATTTACAACAGTAAATGTCAGTAGTATTGAATGACCGCTTGGTCATGGCATGGGCAGCCTCAGTGTTTGCATGGTTATGTTTTGTGTATATTTTGTTTCATGCTTTGTGTTAGGTATAAACCTATTTTGTAATGTGTAGTGCGTGCAATCTATGAACTAAGAGTTATATGTACTGTAGTACTGATGCAATTTGTCAACATCCTATAATTTTTGAGAGAGACGATTCGATGATAAAATGAGTCTAGTGCCACCTGGTGTTAAAAAATAGAAGCTGATGTCCCATTAATGTGAAGGGGGAGCAAATCCTTCCTCTCCTAATTTTCATGGTCATGGCATGGACTGTAGTGCGTGCAAAGAGTTATATGTACTACAGTAACGATGCAATCTATGAACTAAGAGTTATATGTACTGTATGTACTGTAGTGACAATGTACTTTGTCAACTCCCTATAATTTTTAAGAGAGACAAATCGATGCAAACATGTGTCTCTAGTGCCATCTGGTGTTCGAGAGTAGAAGCTAATGTCCCATTAATGTGAAGGGGGAGCATATCCTCTCATAATTTCCTTTGTGCGTGACACCATCTTTGACACTCCCAATGTCTCTGTCTTTCTCTTTCTCTGCTCTTTCTCTGTGTGTCTCCCCCAGGTCCTCAGCAGGGATGTGGAGGGTACCTGTCATCCGCCCAGGGCATGTTTGGCTCTCCAGACATCAACATGGATGGAATGTACGAGTATAATTTGAACTGCGTGTGGACCATTGCAGCAGCTACCAATAAAGTTCTCAACCTGACATTCAGTACTTTCGAACTCGAGTCAGACAGCACTTGCAGATATGACTATGTCAAGGTAAAACTTCTACTTTATAAAGGATAAATGGATCTGAAAAAACTATGGTCTCATTAGTGTTGACAGTGCTGTTCTATTACAGTAGATAATTTAAACATTTTATATCAGTGTAGTATACCCAAAGACACAACACAATTGCAGCAGAGTATATGTTTGTATAGTGTGTTGCCCCCTGCAGGTAACCCCCAGAACCTAGTCAACGTCAGCCGTTTCTCAGACGTAACCCCAGGCCTAGGCAATTAAGACCCACGATACCCCCAAGAGGTTATTGCAGGTTGCAGGGACCTACTGTCGAGCAAAGTTGCACGTCTTCCCTCTGCGGCGCAGATAACCTATTACTCCTATTTTATATACCCCTTGGAAGTTGATCAGGCTTCCGTGGTGGATTTATTGAGATGTTATTAGATAAGGAGTAGCTACGCCTAGGTCTCGGACAGTTGGCTAACGTGCAAAGATGTTTGACCCTAGAGATTATCTAGAGACACAGGTTATAGGCTACTTCTTGCTCAGAAAAGCATTTTGTGAAAAGTGATTTGGGGAAAGCATTTAATAAGCATAATTTTATTGCAGTAATTTTACCTGGACAGAATGTTGGACAGAACTCATAATGGTCCTCAACAGTACGGCAGTCAACAACATAACAGTAGCCTAGCCCTACAGTATGTGTGGCTCCTTTAAGTGAACCTGACGTCAGTGAATTGCGAGTGAGTGGCTAGAGCAGTGGTCCCCAAACTTTTTCTTCCGAGGGCCAGCTCAATATGCCTGGCTCCAAGAGAGGGCAAGAGACTCGGAGTAGTTGTATATCAGTAACCATAAATAGCTTAGTGCTGTGAACAACAGCAGTCTACCTTAGTTGAATATTCTATTACATTTAATCATAGGCTATTGCAATTTAATACCATTGTTAGCTGTGTTTATATTGTCATCATGCCATATCAGTGTAAAATTAAATAATAATAATAATAATAATAATAATAAAACAGTTGCATTCCCAAAAGTATTAGCAGGGAGTCCCAAAAGTATATTTTATCAAAAATGTGTGAACTCTGAATTCTGTGTCTTTGCATACACAGCTCAAGTTGTGAATATCCTACAAATAATTTAAAGTTATCAAACTATGAGAATTTTATGAAGTGCTGAAGTGGTCTGAAATTACCACTTTGAGAACTTTGTGAACTCTTTGTATGAACATTTGAACGAGTGAATAAAAAATAGAAATAATTATCCCAGAAAGTCCCAGAAATATGACTTGAATAGAAGTTAGTTAGTTGTTAACAATTAATTGATAAACGTTTAAAATACTTTGAGCACTGATGCAGTCAGCATAGGCCTCTTAAGGCCCATTCACACCAAAAACGATAACGATAACTATAAATAAATATCGTTCTCGTTAATATGAATGACGACGTTCACACATAAACTATAATGATAATGACATGAAGAACGATATCGTCGGGGATCACTTTCAGAGCGATTTTCACGATAAAATGCTAATAGCCAATCAGAACCCATCGAATTTTAGCCCTCACATTTATTAACACAATGAGAGACTTTGTTTATCGTTGTTCAGTGTGAACGCTTTTATCGTTATGGTTATAGTTATCGTTATCGTTCTTGGTGTGAATGGGCCTTTACATTGTTTGCAGGTAGGCCTACATTTCATTCCGTTTTTCGATGGCAAACGCACGTCACAGCTATAGGCCTACTGTTTAAACTTCGGATCTAGGCCTACACATTAATTCACATCAATACGAAAATAGAAACACTTTGACATCTACATGTAAGCATCCCAAGTAGGTTATATACCATACACAGACATAAATAATTGTAATTATTTAAGATTAGATTGTTGCCTTTACATTGTTTGCAGGTAGGCCTACATTTCATTCCGTTTTCGATGGCAAACGCAAAACAGCGCCAAAACAACCACCGGTGGACAGAAAGAGTATTACATGTGTACTGTTAAGACTCGCCATAGAGAATGAATGGGGGAAATTGCGAAGGTTTTAGTTTGACGATGTTGTACTCCCGTGCGGGCCGGATGCTATATACTACGGACATGTTTGGGGGGCCGCCCAAAATGAGGTGCCATCCGTAGTTTGGAGACCACTGGGCTAGAGAGTTTGAATCGTTTTCATTTAGGACTAAACGCTCATAAACGGCTCAGCTTGGAATAAGCTACTGTATATCGACCAAATCAGAGTTTGTGAGGGAAACTTAGGTTTAGTTTCAACTGCGGGTAACTGAATAAAGCTGCAACTCCTCAGACTGTATCTTATGTCCGTCTACTCTGTTGCGCACAACCTGCTGCAGCAGAAATGAAAGGAGTTAGCCCCGAAGGTTTTAATAACTTATTATGATAACCTGTCTGGAACTGAAGCACGAATGGTTAGCATATTTCTAGGTAATAATACAAAACCCAAGCTAAAGTAATGCAAATATAATACTAAAACACAACTTAGAACTAGGCCTACTTATGTACTCGTCCCTCTAACGAGTTTGTTTATTTGTTTCCCCGACCGCGCGGTAAAGTGAAAACACACCAGCACAAGACGGCTCTAGATAGGACTGAGCTCCGCTCTATTAAGGTTAAATGGCGGATCATTCACGAGAGGATTTTGAGATGCACAGATTCCCAAATGAACGCATATCCACAGATTTTGTTAGAGTGGTGAAATACATTCACACCGCTGACATTATATTGAGGAAAAAGTATAGCCAACCAAGCTCAAGCAGCTCAGTGTAGCCAGACGGCCTAAATTAGGACTTTAAAAAATATCGGCGCAAATTATCGGCCAGAATTCTGTTATCGGACTGATAATATTTTCATTTTTTCACTTATCGGCTAATAATATATCGGCCGCCGATATATCGTGCATCCCTACCTATTTATACTAGTTAGACTTGTCCTCCCCCACACATTCCTAAGACAAATCAATCCTACTTTTCCACGACAGTTAAGAACCTTCTAGAAGGTTCACAATAGCTGGGAATATTCCCACGGTAGCTGGGAATATTCTCACGGTAGCTGATACATTCTAGAAGTCACTGATCTTACCCAACAATTTAAAATGACACACATTACTTCTCCGGGTTACATTTCGGAGATGCTACCATTACATTCAGCACTGTAGGTTTACAGATAGTTTCACAAACAGTTTACATTCAACAATTATAACAATGTGACACATTACATTTAACAATGTACACTTTTACAGTCATCACAAAAGAGATCGGTTGCATTCTAACAAGTTACAAACATTTATTGCATTAACTCTTCACACAATGTAATCTGAATACAATCATTTAAACAGTTTAAGGCACTTTACCCATTTCACAGTTTTGAGACATAGGCTACAATTCCTTATAGTAGGCCTACATAATTCCCTAAACTTTACAATGTCAGACTACTAAAGTACTTGTATTGTTACATTTCATTCATCGCACTTTATTATTTATTATGAGGTCATTGTTTGCAGTTATGGTTCATTTTCCATTCTTTTATTCACATTCAATAATCATCAAGTATTTCTGAGGTCAGGGCAATCTGGTTTAGTAATCCAGCACATTGTTCAACATCTGTTAGCCTACAGCACATTCATTCACTTCCACACTTTCAGGTGAACTTAATTCAAGAATAGGTTGCAAGGCCACTGGTTTAACATTACGATTCAATTCCTGGGCCCAGTTTCCCGATAACGACGGAGACACGCTCTTAAGAGGGTTTTCTACGATTCATCTTACGATCGTTCGTTTGGTTTTTCCGACTGTTTCCCGAACATGCTCGTAGCGTGAACGCGCGTGCACTGCTCTTAAGATGCTCTTAAGGGGAGCTGTCTAAGTTAATAGTTCTGAAATATCTTCTGATTTGATGGTGATGTCAGGTGACTGCACGTCACAGCTATAGGCCTACTGTTTAAACTTCGGATCTAGGCCTACACATTAATTCACATCAATACGAAAATAGAAACACTTTGACATCTGCATGTAAGCATCCCAAGTAGGTTATATACCATACACAGACATAAATAATTGTAATTATTTAAGATTAGATTGTTGCACCATGCAATAATTTTTCGCTGTGTCACTTAAGAACATGTTTGAAGATAAGAAAGAAGTCGAGTAAGAAAGTGAGGAAATGTAGGCTTAGATTTTGATGCAGTACTAGGCCTACAGACTAAACCACATGTTCCTTTCTCTGATTTTACCTCATAGGCCTAATAAAATATATCCCTCACTTAGCAAAGATAATGGCAAACTATTCTGGCAACGTCTCGTTTCATAACTGGATTGCATTTTTGTCCGCTTTTCATCACATTATTATGACCATTAAATGTAGGCTATACTATTTTGCATGCTAAAATCTGATTCATCAGGTAAACACAATAAAGAATGGTAACATACATTGGATTATGTATTCTAAGTTGTAATTCCTCTGTATGTCCTATTGGTGACCTCAGTGAGAAGTACTGTTAAGATGCTCTTAGCCGGTAACGAGAACTCTGGAGAGTTCGTAAGAGGGGCTTTACGACGCTCTTAGGCTTAAGATGCTTTCCGGAAACTGGGCCCAGATCAGTTTCTTTCCTAATTTGCCTAATCATATTTTCTAGGTCAGACAGATTGATAGCTAGCGCTGAATCTAGCCTTTCTGTGTTTTCGCCTTGTAAGACGTATTGGTTTTGTGCTACCGCTCTGTGGTCCATACGGTTGGTGTTCAGGCAACACGTCAATAGGCATGTGTATGTTTGTAAAGACAAACATACATAAATTAGATATTTGAGTCTATCTATACCGTTGAATTGATTGATTGAGTGATTGATTGATTTGAATGATCGGTCTTGATGCACAGTCATATAGCCTATGTATGATTCACTTTTTTAATTCTACAAGTTCATCTTTTTTTCCCTATGCTGCATTTTGTGAGTCTGAAATAAATATCGAATTGGAATTGAATCAGAATACGATGTGATTACTCTAATTTCTGATGATTGTGAAATATTATACTTGCTTATCTCTGCCTGGCTAGCTAGCTACTTCCTATTGTACCAGTATTCAACACTGGCCTTTTCCTCCAGGTGTACGATGGTGACAGTGTGAGCTACCCTCTTGTGGGCACCTTCTGTGGAAACATCATTCCAGCTTCCTTTGCCTCATCCGGGAACTTCCTGACCATTCACTTTGTGTCGGACGGCTCAGTGAATAGACGCGGCTTTAATGCCACCTACACTGCTGTGGACCGTACGTTCTTCCCCCTAATCTTGGACCTGTGCTCACAGCAAATAGTCCCTTCCTTATCTATATACAATCATGTAAATTTGTCTCAGATTTTGTGGATTGTGTGAGTCACACTGTTTAGGCCAGGACCAAAATTGAGTGTGTTCTTTTTTCTCTCCAGTCCTGTGCGGTGGGGTCTTCAATGCCACCAGCTCCCCACAGACAATCATGTCCCCGATGTACCCCAACGCCTACCCGCCCTTCACCAGCTGTCGCTGGGTACTGGACGCACCCTCCATGGAGACCATCAAACTGGTCGTGCAGCAATTCCGCCTACAGGCCAGCCAGACCTGCGACCGCAACTACCTGGAGTTCAAGGACTGGCCCCAGGTGAGGAATGTCGGCCTGGGAACAGAACCATCTGAGCTCTCTGTGACAGAAGGGAAAGGGGGAATAAAGAGCATAGATGGTGGTTAACTATACTTGCAATGCACCACTGTTCTCTTTGGGTTTTTACAATTCATTCAAGTCACAAAGGGGAGTACTCCATCTAGTGGTTATAGAGAAAAGTATACAAATATATATAGGGGTGAATAGTTTCTGTTGTATAGAGTTACGAAGTGATGTGTATTAATTTTGTTGTTTCCTTAGGGAGATTATGGACAGGCACATAAGTTCTGTGGTTCAGACAATTCTGTCCCAGATTTCTATAGCTATGGACGTTCCATGTTTGTCACCTTCAAATCAGATGCTTTCATGACTGGGAATGGCTTCAGTCTCACCTACCAGGTGGCAGGTAAAGATGAACGTTTTGGTATAGTCTGAACCATTAAGAGTAGAACCCTTTGGTGAGTGGTAGATTGAATTACTACTGTCCTGCTCTGGTTCTTCCCTGTGTGTGTGTGTGTGTGTGTGTGTGTGTGTGTGTGTGTGTGTGTGTGTGTGTGTGTGTGTGTGTGTGTGTGTGTGTGTGTGTGTGTGTGTGTGTGTGTGTTCTCCAGGATGCAGTAGGACATATAATCAGTCGTATGGTTATCTGAAGAGTCCCGGCTGGCCAGATGTCTACCCACACAACCTTGACTGCAGCATCGTCCTCCTGGCCCCACAGAACAACTCCATCTCTCTGTTCTTCAGCAGTTTCGACCTGGAGCCTCACACCTCCTGCAACTTTGACTTCCTCGAGGTTAGCCCACGAGCTCACTCTTCTCCTGGCCAGGCTGACACCAAACCATTCTGATCCATGGATTTGCCAAAGCAAATTCAAATGCGCTTTAAAATGCTTTCAAATGTGTCTGGTCTCCAGACTGCTTTTGTACATATCTCTTTCCCAATCTTAACCTCTCTTTCCCACTTCATCTTTGGGTGTCGGGCAATCCTCCCTGCTCTCTGCTCATCTGTCTGTCTTGTTTGCCAGGTGCGTAATGGCAGTACAGCCAGTGGCCCACTGCTAGGCAAGTACTGTGGCTCCACGCTGCCCAATCCAGTCTTCCCTGGGACGAATCAGCTCTTCCTGCACTTCAAGAGTGACTTTTCTTCAGCCCGCAATGGTTTTGAGATCACCTGGACATCCTCCCCTCAGGGTACACTCAAGATTGTTGTCCTATAATGTATACTGTAACTACTGGGTAGTGTCATCCTGTTAAATGTGTGAATGATTTATGACTTGCGTCATAATTTGTGAGTAAATTTGTGAATTATTTATGAATTGCGCCAGTTATGATTGTTGGTGTTTGTGTGAATCAATTCATTGGAAGACAAACACCTCAAAAAAAAAATGTAACCCTAAAAAGGAAATGCCTGATTCAGTTGTGCTCTTCCAACACAACTGTGTGTACAAGCATGTCTCTGGATAAATTGATGCATGTCTAACCTTTGATCAGGCTGCGGTGGTGTACTGTATGGAGATCACGGCGCCTTCACCAGTCCCAACTTCCCTGGCACCTATGTCAATGGCACCCACTGTGAATGGGGCATCAAGGCACCCAGCGGCCGTGTAGTGACCGTCACCTTTGCCCAGATCAGCATCGACGACCCAGGCAGCTGCGAGAGCAACTATCTGAAGCTGTACGACGGGCCGGATGCCAACAGCCCTCCAGTGGGCCCTTACTGTGGAGCGGTACGTAACCAATGAGACTCTTTACAAGAAAATAACTACATATGAGGCCAAAGTCATGTTTTAAAAGCACACTTCCTATAAAATGGCTACCTATTTTAGAACCTGTTATGCAAATAGAATATTCTTAGAGCTAAAATAGATGCGTCTGGACCTCACAGTAGAGTTAATTACGCTTAAGGAAGACAACCTCTGGCTCCTCTGTGTGTGTTTTTTTTGTTTTCTGAGGTCAGTTCCAGATTAAACAGTGCGGCGTATCAATAGTGTTTCCTGGAAATGAAATGGAAATGGCTGCCCTGAATGGGCATGTGGGGGGGGGGGGGTGGTATGTTGGGCAATTTGGCATAAAGAGTAACAGGCCATCTACGTGTGTGTGTGTGTGTGTTTGTGTGTGTGTTTCCTCTGTAGGAGACGAACATTGCGCCGTTCACCGCCTCCTCACATCATGTCTATGTCCAGTTCCACGCCGAGTACGCTACACTGCCGTCTGGATTCAGGCTCACATGGAGCAGCTGAGGACACTGTATCCAATATACACTCACCCACACACACTCAGTAACACACTGTACATCCATTAGCTGTTGATGGCAAAAATCGTATTTTATGTGATTTGTCAGCCTTTTTTGCTAAGATGAGAAGAGAGGATGTTAACAGAGATATGTAAGTGACATTCCCCACCCACACACACACAAACACAAACATACACACAGACACATACACACATTCAAATGAATCTTTTTAATGTACAGAGAATTCAGTTATTCCAGCCATACAGAATACACTGACCACAATTTTTACTCACCTCACTCACCTATACCATTATAATAAGCAAAATCAAACTCCAAATACATGTAGCCTCTAAAATTGTGTGTAAATAATGATGATTACAAATATACATGTAAAATGTTTTTGTTTTTAAAAATAAAATTGGAAAAAGTTGCTTGGTCTGCATTGTGCATAGTATTGTCTGCATAGTATTTTTTTAATTAGTAAAAAAGCTCTTTGAACTAATGAATTAAGACAGAGCCTCTCCAACTTGTTTACACAGAAAAAGCTAATAATGAAAGGACTCAACATTTCACAGATCTTCTCACAGTCATCAAACTGTTCTCAGTACATCGAAAACCTTTGAGCCAAAAGCCACTAAATAGCACAAATCATCTGTGAAATGTTTCAAACATCTAAAATATTTTCCAAACAAGAAGCCATAATTGGTCTAGAACTGTGAATATCATTAATTATAACTCACTAAATCACAATTGGGGGAAAAATTATCCAATTAGCACCCTGGCATATGTGCCTAACCCTGCTGAGGCTTTCATGCATTCTCATCGCGTTTGAGAGGTTCTCGACAGAATGGCTAATTCCTGGCGTTGCTGGCAGGGATAATTTGGGCATTGTGTCTGAGCAGCTCTCCCAGACCTCAGCCTCGGAGCGCATTCTGACAGCTCTGACTGCTCCACAGACAGCCTGATCAGACCACTGTGTGGCTGGAGGATAGGAGAATGTGGAGGGAAGAGATGGGGAATGGGTAAAGTGGGTGGGAGAGCTTGGAGGTTGGGGGTGGGGGTCCATCAAACTGAAAAGTGAGACTGACGCTAAAACGGACGTCTGCAGAATGCTGCCAAGACAGTGTGTGTTTGGGATGTGGGCAGGTGTTTGAAAGGTGGCAGGATTGTGTGTGTGTGTGTGTGTGTGTGTGTGTGTGCAGCTCTGTGTGGTTTAAGGTGCCTCTGACCTAAGGTAGCCTGGGTGTTCCCATGCTGCCTTGTGCGCGATTTGATTCACGCTGCTAAGGCAGCCTGGAGACCATGGAGCAAATTTTCGCCTGAGATAGGGAACCAATCACAGAACAGGGGGGAAAGCAAGACGATGATGAGCTATGCACAGACGCATTTGATAGACATCCGTGGCACCAAATAAACGGATCTGGGCATTTTTTTCAAATACGAGAAAATGAACGTTTGGTTCCCAGACCACGTCTCATTGAGAAGTGGTGGCGCTAGCCAGGCTAGACCTAAGGCTGGGCGATAAAACGATAGCGATATGTATCACAATCTATGATCACCGTTCACAGTGCTCAGTCCGAGGGGCGGGATAATCGGTTGTCTTTCAAATTCCCTCTGCACGCAATAGGACAGCGCTGAGTGGTTATCTCTTTTGGATACCTACAGCCTGTCAAAGAAATTGGTCCTTGTCTCCTTAGAACCAATTATTCTAGGAGGTCGGTTCTGGATTTTGCCATGGCAAGTTTAGATTTATGCTGCCCATGCCCTAAAATCTGCACCCTGATCACATCTAAAGACAATGCACAAATTTGACTGTCACAGACTATGATTTTATAAAGACTGGGAATCTTACAGGCTCGTTATTTACAAGACTGTAACTAGAATCCTTTTGAATTATTTCCCATTGTGCACCAGATATCAACAGGAACTCAACGAAGCTTGTATGAACGATCCACAGCCTTCACGTTTCAAAGTCATACAGTATTTTCATGCTTCTTCAGCATTGCTGCATGTGGGACATCTGCAACCTGCTGTGTTATACATAGCAACATTAAATTAGCTCATGTTACCTCTCCATACATGCTTGAGTAGGTAAAGGTCAAGTTTATAAGTATTTAGATGCATAAAAGTATATTTGGGCTTGACGGGCTACAGAGATCAAAATAACAACAAAATCACAAATAATCCTGTATGGCTATAACCATAGACATAATATACATAGACGCCGCATCGACCGCTGCTCCCTACTAGCGCTGACGAGATTTGGAGCCGCCATCTTGGACCGGTCATCCACTCCACTCAGTGTAATCTGTTTGGCCGGTGCAATGAGCTGTCAGCACACTTAATTAATCATATCTCACTGAATACCGAACAGATTTTCACGCGGTTTTTCTTGCTGCAAAGGTCATACATGTAGCTATGATACAGGCCACATTGTTCGAAAATACAAAATACAACCAATAGTACGGTAATGTTAAATCTTACTTGTGAAAAGTAAATCCCCCGAGTATGGTCCGCCGATTTGAGCAGGAACATGCTGCACAGTGCTGTCATCTTGTGTTTTCTGCTGCAACGCAATGAGGAGTATGACCGGTCCAAGATGGCGGCCGCATTTCTTGTTTCCAGCAGCCAATGCGGCGTCTATGTATATTATGTCTATGGCTATAACCCCCTTGCCCCCCTCCTGGTTGGTGCTGAAGAGAGCTCACTTAGAGAGAAGAGAGCGCACTTTTCATAATGTCCACATCAGTATTTGCATGAGCCATTAGGGGTATTCCACGGAAACATCATGTACTGGTTCTACCAGATGGGCACAGGCTTTACACAGATTAGAACATTGGGTTGGGTTGCCAGATATATTCATCAAGTATGGCTCATCATCATACTTGACAGACAGAAGCTTCTTTGTTGCCATCAGCAACTCAACACCAACAGCCTTGACCTTTGGTGTCCCCCAGGAGTCGATCTTAGGGCAGCTATTATTCAACCTTTATACCACCTCAACAACATTGCCAAACTAAGATCTCTTATGTGAAAACATGAATTACACAGGCCTTCATAAAAAATGAAAATAAAATAGCTTCAAGTCATACAAAATGCAGCAAGTAAAGTTCTTACAAGAAAATAAAAGAACTGACCACATTACTCCAATACTCAAGTCTCTACTGGGATCCAGTGAATTGACTTTTACATGTAAGCACTCCTGCTTGTTTATAAATCTCTAAATGAGACAGGATCAAACTGTATATCAGATATGGTTCAGAAATACACACCTGTCAGACCTCTCAGATCACAGGAGAAACATACACTATCAGAACTAAACATGGTGAAGCAAAAAGCTGCAATGCGGTTCGGTTTTGGAACCAACTTCCAGACATTGAAAATGCCCCAACTGTTTCCAGTTTCAAATCTAGACCAAATTATTCTCAAATGCTTTCTGCTAACTGATCAAATGCATATAATTTGAATCAGCTGCACTATATGTTCACTGCACTGTATGTCTTTTCAAACAATTTTATATTGTTGTTTTATGCTTTTATTTACTATAATTTACTATTCTTTGCCTTTGTTTATGTAAAGCACATTGAATTGTCTCTGTGTATGAAAGGTGGCATATAAATAAACTTGCCTTGCCTACATTACTGTCACAGACTGCTATACTCACCGCCTTGACTATATCTGGAACATGAACAACAGGGGTTCAGACTGTGCAAGCTCAGTTTGACCATCTGGTCCAGCGGTGATGCTGATAAAATGAACACCGCTATATATAATGTGTCAGTTATGCAGCAGCTTGCCCACCCCAGGTGATTAGCCTCAAGCCTTTTTTATGGTATTCAAACTAATGGAATTGTTGTAACACCATTACCTAGTACAACCATGTTATAATTGCAGCAGAGGCTAATGTAGATCAGAGTATCACAATGTATTTGTCAGATGCAAATTACCAATTTACACGTAACTTAATTTACATTTGTTCATTTAGCGACACTTTTATCTAAAATAACTTACTTATAAAATGAGGAATAACATTCAAACTGCAATGTGTATGTTACACAGACAAAGTTACACACACAGATCAATGTAAAATGAATAATCTAAAGTTACAAGCAAGAGAATATGTAAAAAACATACAAACATTGAAAATACAGAATATTCAGAGTGTTGATAGGGATCAAACAATAGAGATTATCTGTAGGACAGAAACCATTTTACCACACACATTGAGACCAATCTAATGAAATCAAACATAGCCTCACTTCCTTCATTTAACCATGTGTAGAAAGACCATAGGAAGGGAAGCAGAGGGTAAGGACAAGAGAGAGCCATCATGAGGAGTGTGAGATGAGTCAATCAAGTGAAACAATTAACACTTAATCACCATTAAGTCATCAAACGTATACAGTCCATCTGTGAATATGAATATCCCTTTCTGAAGATCAAGACCCTAACAGTAGTTACACACTCCCCCACCCCCTCTAGGAATGCCAGCGCACGGACCACTTTTACTCCCCATTCACACTCATCTATCCTGGATGGCAGCTGTCCAAGATGGCTGCTAAACCAGGTCAGAGAGAAAAGCAAGTGGGACAAAAGCGTGTCTAAATCTTTCCAGCAATCAATGCCCTGCCCAACCCCACTCTGGAGGATAAATCTTATCGAGAGCAAAGGATGGATTTTAAAGCAGGTTTGTGTAGACTTGCCTTATTCTATTCTTCTCCCCTCCTTTAAATGCGAGGTCAAATACTATGTAGAAGGCTGGTGCTGCTAAGTTGATGGCAAATGGGCAAGCGGCGAGGATTTCTGAAGGCAGCTGAAGAAAGTGGTGTTGTGTTATCTTTTAACTGAGCAGGGTCAGAGGGCGTGAGAAGCCCCCTTGTTGTAACAGTCTGCTGGAGAAGCCGGGTTAATGACCTTGGGAATAGAGCAAAACAAACAAGCTAGGTTCTGGGTATTTCTTAAATGTGTTTCAATGTAGTCGGACCACTGTCATTGGATGAGACATGAGGCGCAGCGGTGGCACAGCAAGCTTGGCATGGCATTCACTGTCATACTAACAAGCATTTCAGACTTGGAATGTGAGGTGCATTCCAAGCATGGTGTGGAAGAATTATTGTCCCTTTTTTTCCACACAAGATAAATTGTGTTGTATTTCCTGGGTGACATTGCCAATGGTTCTAACCACACCCCATAAACTCACACACTTTAAAGAGTGTGTGAGAGAGAAATCCACTACCAAATAACCAATCAGGATAATACTTTTTTCCCACAATGTGCAGCAGTTGAATCTATTCATGGTGGGCTTCTTCTGGCACAAGCTCTGAAACTAGCCCATAAATCAGAACAGAGGAGACACCATGCACGGATGAATGCTTGTGGCATCCCAGTGAACACTGTTTACAGTTTGGGACACGGTCAGTGTCACTACACAGTGATCCCCACAAATACCCTCCGATCCTCTGCAGGCTTAAAGCATGCAGGCACACACTACACACATGCATACACACACACACACACACACACACACACACACACACACACACTCATACACACATTCAAAGACACAGATGCACACACAAACACAGGTGCTCTATGAAATAGAGCTCCATCTTTAATTTTATTAGCTGCAATGGGTCTTGCCTTAGTTAACGATTTTACAGTGCAAACAAAACACAGACCTGAATTCACTGAAGCAAAGTTCACCTGTTCTGGGAGCATCTGTTGCCACTCACCAAATATAATCACTCCTAAAAATAGGACCCTCTGTTTTTCAGGGCTCTTACAGTAATAACTGACCCTCCTGTAAGAACAAAGGGATGGTTAGCATGTTTGTCTATCGTGCTTGCATGAGTGAGAGAACGCAAGTGAATCATAAACAAGGGGTACAAAGGGAAAAGAAAGAAAGAGAGAGAGAGACAGAGAGAGAGGAGAGAGAGAGAGAGAGAGAGAGAGAGAGGAGAGGGAGAGGGAGAGAGAGAGAGAGAGAGAGGAGAGGGAGAGGGGGTGGGGAGACAGGGCAAGTGTTATTTAGAGTTGCATGAATAGGTGAGTGAGAGGAAGAGAGAAAGAGAGACAGAGAGAGAGAGAGAGAGAGAGAGAGAAACAACTTTGTAAAATAGGCAGAAGACAGAGAGTGGGAGGGAAACACAATCTAGGGATCCAGCACCAAGACAGCCCAGCCTAGCCCAACCCAGCCCAGAGGGACCTCACTCTGCTGGGAGAGCCGTGTTGATTTGCCTCTCTACTACGCGCTCGAGTTTTATGCACGACAAGGGAGAGGAGGAGTAGGAGGAAGAGGCTCAGGTTGCCTTGGTTGGATTTGGAGACGGCAGGACTCAGGCCAAAGAATGTGTCTTCCACGGAAGGTGAGTACCTGTAGGCTAACCAGATGGGGGATTAAACGACTGCTGGGGTACACCTATGCAGTTATTTGATGGTGAGCTGAGCTCTTTCCATTTTTGTCCAGAGGATTTATTTCTGACTTTTGTTTAGGGCTACACTATCAAGGATTCTGTAAAAATCTGTTATAAAATGAGGGAATGATTTCATCTCCCTGACAGTTAATGTCACCTGTTTCTGTAGGGAAATTCACTTTCACACAATACTTTACTCTTTTTCTGTGTGTAATAGGCTATAAGCTATGAAACTGTCAGGCTATAGGCTATTTCATGTCCGAATATTCTTGTAACATATTTTACTTTGGCAAAGCAATGGGATTATGAAGGAGTAGGCTATGTTATGAACTACATGTTGACAAGATACTAAAATCCACAAAAATCCGTCTTTGAACCATTGCACAATAACACTTTCCAGCCACAATAAAGCCATGCTTCAACCGCCCATACAATTAAGTGTGTCCACTTCCTAGTCTAATATAAAAAAAAAAAAACATAAAACATAAACCTGTCCACATTGTTTCACCGCCGAGCATATTTCTGTGACAACTTTTTAATCTTGTCATTGGCCGAGTGAAGTACAACAACGCGCTCGCATGGCACAACGCGCCTTCTGATAGGATACGGCCATCACACTAACCCCGCCACGCGCGTTACGACATGGATGTAGCCAAGATGATTGGATGCTGAGCCTTCTTGCTCTGTGGATGTAGGAAGTGCCCTTTTATGGAATGTGGAGAATTTTAATGCAGTCATATCAACTTCCGGTTGGGTGTGAGTCTCGCCGAAAGGACCGTCTAGGAAATAGAGAAAATAGTTTTGGGGGACCTTTCCTTTTTCCTTTTTGTAACCCAAGGTGTTCTTGTATCCATTCCAATCGACAAGGTAAATATTAGCTACGGGTTTCGTTTCGAACTACACTCATGTCCATCCAAATATCCTCTCCCAAATAGCCACCAAGCTAACTTCCCCACCATGTTACATTGTATACTATGGATAGCATTCTATTTACACTGCTGTTGCATGTCTTAACGCGTGTCCTCGCAGTTGCACTAAATGTTGTTTTGTTTGCTTCTTTCAAGAAAATGTCCAAATCTTTAAAGAAGATCGTGGAGGAGAGTCGGGAAAAAAATCTGCCCGAGGTGGATATGTGTGACAGGGGAATATCAAACATGTTGGACGTCCCAGGACTGTGTAAGTGAATACACAAATCGACATCTAAATCTATTTTCAAACTACAACTGAACTAGTGTAGGCCTAGAACATTAAATTGCATGAACACCCAACACCGTGACCACTTGTGAAATGTAAATCCAAGGAAGAAGTTAGTAACTCAATCAAGTAGCCAAGGCTAAGGAATGAGCAAGTGACTCACTCCATTGCTTTAGGTTACTTTTTTCTTTATTCATAAAGTTACCATTGACTTACATTTTCCATGTCAGAATACACTAGACAGTCTTATGTCATAACCCATGACGTGTAATATAAAGACAAGTCTATGAGGAGGTCCTTAAAATAGCAGAGGTGACTTCTGTATAAAAGCTCAATAGGCCTATGCAATAATTGGTGTACTTGTGACTTTGTGATGGTTCTAAAATCAAGAGAATACTTGAAAAATGGGTTACACTTTACTTGACAGTATCGACATAAGAGTGACATGACACTGTCATGAATAATAAAGACGTAATGCTTCTGTCATTAAGTGTCATTCGTTTTTTGTCAACAGGTTAGGGTTAGGTTTAGGGTTAGAGTTAGGGTTAGGGTTCATGTGTCATGACAGTGTCATGTCACTGTTACAGTATGTCGATACTGTCAAGTAAAGTGTTACCGAAAAATGTATATCACCAGTTTAGGACATGGTTTTGATCTAGTCTACTTGTGCATTTCATGTTGAGATGTCAGAATGTTATCTGAGAAAGGAATGTCAGTGTTATTGTTGTAAATACATGAGTGTCTATGAATGTGGACTCATACCTGTCCTGCACACATGATTTGGCTTGCATTTTCTCTTCCAGTTACTCTGTCCAACATCACTCAGTTGGTGCTAAGTCACAACAAGCTAACAAGTAAGTAATTGATGTGTTTTGAAGCAGTTAATTGACATTATACAGTCACAGTACTAACTTGTAGTTGAATTTTGATAATATATAAAGTAATTTAGTTTGTACACTGGATGTTGCTTTTATGTTGTGCTGATATGGTGGAGAAATGGGCCTCCATGGTGAAAACACATCTTTTCTTATCAAGAGATATTTTTGAGAGAGCCGAGAGGACATGATAATAGAAAGGGGATCTTAGAGGAACATGACCGATAAACAATGCATTTGAACATTGTGGACAGAACTCTCTTAATGCACTGAGCTAAAAGAAAAAAAAGTTAGATTGAAGTTGAAAGGACTCATGGCATTTTTTGTCATGAGAAATACTGATTTTCTTCTTTCTGTGCTCCTTATTATTCCAATCTTGACCACAGGAGGGCAGACACACTCTAAGTAGGCAGGCCCTCCAAGTGTTGTTACCTGCGACTAAGCAGTTTAACAACTTGAACAACTTCAAGCAGTAGTTTTACCTGATAACATCCTGACAGTGTACAGCTTAAAGCAGGGTCATTTCATGCCAAATTAGATAAGTCTGTTGCTGCACTGTGTCAGATTTTGTTCAATCATTGTCTATAATATATCATGTATGTTCAAATTCTGCGTCTTCATATTTTTTCAGCCCTTGATATTCTGTTTGACAAACACATTGTCTGGGAAGGAAGGGTTGGCCATCTTGAACAGCATTGTTCATAGACAGCCTAGACTTTGGATGGAAGACAAACTTATTCTCAGTATGACTGAACCATTGAAAGTGTGCATGGCATACTCACTGATTTTGTACAATTCCCTAAAGTTGGAAAAATGTGTAAAAAGAGTGACATTGAGGGAATTATAAACATTTCTGATATTTTTGCATTTGATATCAGTAGTTATTCTTTCTTTAAATGCAACATTTTATTAATGTTTATATTTGAGTGAATATATTTGTTTATTTATATTTGAACATTTGAGTTCTAAGCATATAACGGGCATGGATAGAAGTATAGTATAGTATAGTGTATATATACTCTTTTGATCCTGTGAGGGAAATTTGGTCTCTGCATTTATCCCAATCCGTGAATTAGTGAAACACACTCAGCACACAGTGAGGTGAAGCACACACTAATCCCGACGCAGTGAGCTACCTGCTACAGCGGCGCTCGGGGAGCAGTGAGGGGTTAGGTGTCTTGCTAAAGGGCACTGGACTGGTCGGGGCTTGCAGGCAACCCTCCGGTTACAAGTCCGAAGCGCTAACCAGTAGGCCACGGCTGCCCCGGATGGAGTTATTAAGGATAAAACAATGGAAGGTTGCATATTTTGCTTATTTTTAAAAGACTAAAATCATGTGAGGTAGTTCGTAGGAACTTGAAAATCTGTGTGGAAGTAGCTCAATTTATGGCCATTGTGGATGCTTCAAATATTGGCACACCATTAACAAAATATTGTATTTCAAGACAAAATAATACCATGTGGGTATAGAAAATGAAATTATAATACCCTCAGCATTGCTCATTTTTGCATATTGTTCCAAACCTGACAGCCTTATATGAAATCAACGAGCATTCAGTAGATATTTATAATGGTCCTGTCAGACTGAGAATATGTTTGTCTTTCATCCTACAAAGTTTGGGTAGGCATGAATAATGCTTTTATGATATTAATGTCCAAACATGGCTCCCAAGATAGAGTGTAAAAATCCAAGGGCAAAGAAAATATGAAAACATTGGAATTGAACAAAAATATTTCACAGGTTTTGGGACCTTAGCATTATGTAGGAAACCCTTGAGCCAAATCTGAGACTATGCAGCAGCCATTTTTCTGGATTCTATCTTACTTGACAGATAATGACCAATGACCCACCCTTGTTCTTTTGGGAACACATATCTCTCTCAGCTATGCACACCGAGACAGTTTGGGTGTCTAAATAGTTTGCCTTGATATTTTTTTTCCCCCTATTTCTGTTTGTTTTTCTACTGGAATAGTCTCCTAATCAGATCTCGGTGGCGATCTATGGGTGCGATAGCGTTTGCTATCCTGTCAGGTGCTATTTTCAGAGATGATCAAAGCGTTTTAATGAGATTGAGGTTCATCCATGGCCGATCACCTGCAGGAGTTTTTTTTTTTGCTTGAATTTGGAGTTCAGCGGAATAGACGAACCAAAGAAAAAAAAAACATTTCTTTGTTGTTCGAAATGCTATCTTTGGGTGTATCAGAGAGTCGTGGATTACGCATTTAGTCACAACACAACGGTGCAGAATGTGAATTAGTGAGTTTTGTATCATTTCCTTTTTTTCCCCCCCTCTCCCTCAGCACCCCCCCCCCCCCCCCCCCCCCCCAACATGTGCTCGTGTTCTTCCTCAAGGTCAGCTCCTCTTGTCCCTCCTGCGTTTAAAAAAAAGTGTGGGGGTGAGCTGGAGAGGAGGCTGAAGTGTCGTCTTTTTGAACTTTTCAAGGTAGTCAGGAATTACATTGACATTTGGAACCCTTTCATTAAAGAAAGGAGCGAGAGGAGAGAGCGGGCTCACAGGCCACATGATCCGCTAACACACCCAACCACGGTAATGAGAGAGAGAGAGAGAGAGAGAGAGAGAGGAAGAGAGAGGGCGATGGAGCGATATCAGCTCGGCAAAGGTTGGGGTTTCTCGCTGCTCTCCAGTCTTTAGCCAGATCCCTCTTATTACCATCCATCTCTTTGACCATTAAAGAGCACAGACTGTCATGGGAGCACACCTTCCACAGGTTCTTTCTTTCTTTCTTTCTTTCTGCTTGACTTTCTGTCTTTCTTCCTGTCTGTCTGTCTGTCTGTCTGTCTGTCTGTCTGTCTGTCTCCTACATTGTTTGCCTTTTTCACCAGGCTCTTGCCTTTACCTTTTCGACATATTGTGCAAACCACACAGACAGATTTCCATAATCAATATCCCACACATGTGCAAAACATTTATTATTGCTTTGTATTTATAAATGAAAAACTGAGAGGGAAGAGTTTGATCAATAGTGTGTGTTATTAATTGCTGGAAACTTCAGTAACTGTATCTATTTATGTTTGTTTGTTTGTTTACATTGGGCAAGAATACATTTGGTGTGTGTGTGTGTGTGTGTGTGTGTGTGTGTGTGTGTGTGTCCCGAAGTACTAACATATCTGCATGTTTGTGCATTTTTGTGTGTGTGAGAGAGAGAGATCGTCAGAGAGGGAGATTTGGGACACCAGCTTTGGGGACTTCACTCGCCTTACTCCGCATTGATTCCGAGCGCATTTACAGTTCCGTTGTGACCACTAAAGAAATGGCATTGATTTTTATAAATCCTGGATGAAGTGCAGCGATAGAGGAAGAGGTTTGTCTCTCTGATGTTACCCCAGTGTGCCACTAGTGCAAAGCCCAAAGCCCCTAAATGCTGGTTGGGCTCCTCTGCTGAGAAGAAGCTCATTAGGAGACAACATGTGTGTTTGTTTTCATAAAATTGACTTCCTTTGTCTGTAAAACAGGGATATGCAGTGACTGCAGCACTGGTGCTTGTATATTTCTGCTAAATGCTGAAACAGTTTTATTTTAGATGCATTTTTTTATTAGATGAAAGAAGCAATATTTTACATTTAAAGCAGCTGGGATAGTGTTGGTGTGTGTGTGTGTGTGTGTGTGTTTGTGTGTGTGTGTGTGTGTGTGTGTGCGTGTATAAAATTTTTTGTATGCTGTGCGTTCTGGCCTGTGTGTGTTTTTCTGTTAATCTGTTGAATATTATTGTGTTTTTGATGATAGAAGGCTGAATGTGAAGGTAGATGAGTTTCTGTAGGATTAACCTGCTAATGTGATATCAGTATGCACTGGGTGTGGTGACATGTACTGATCTCTGGGGAGAAGGCCCGTGTCATGCACTGTGTGTGTGTGTGTGTGTGTGTGTGTGTGTGTGTGTGTGTGTGTGTGTGTGTGTGGCTGTGTTTTGTGTGTATAGTCACGGCATTGGTGTCCTGATACGGACCCCATTGATCAAGCCTCTAATCGGATGGAGGGACTGTTATCCCCATTGATCCCTGTCTCCACCCGAACACACACCTCTCCCCTCCTTCCATACTCCACGCCCATCGCACCCACCCACCCACGCACCCACCCTTCTAACTCCCCATCCCCACCCCCAGGAAAGACACAGCCTCCTGGAGAGTCTCCATGCTAAACACCTCCATCATTAAAATGTCAAATCGCTGTCCAGCCCAGCAACCCATAATTGAGCCATCAAAGACAGGCCGTCTGTCCACCTCCAGCTGATAATTAGCTCGTTAAGCCCTGTGAGGTCACACACACACACATACGTGTGTGTGTGTGTGTGTGTGTGTGTCCGGCCATCCGCCCGCCAGGCCTCGTCCCTCATGTTGGGACCAAAATGAGAGGGAGGGAAGGAGGGAGCGAGCGGGCAAGTGAGCGAGGAGAGGGTGGGAACGATTGATTCTGTCGTTGTCGATAACAAAAGCAAAGCAGCCAGTGATGGATTGTGGATGCCCGTCTGGACGAGGCGAATTAATCCTGTTGTTGGGAGAAAAGGGTTTCAATATTTGTCTTTAACGTCTTTTGGTCTGTTGCTATCTTCATCATTTTTTTCTCTCTCTCTTTCCCCCACCCTCCCTTATGCCATTTCTCCCTCCCTCCCTCCCTCCCTCTGTCTGTTGCAGCTGTGCCCCCGAACGTTGCGGACCTGAAGAACCTGGAGGTGCTCAACATGTTCAACAACCAGATCGAGGAGCTTCCCACCCAGATTAGCAGCCTGCAGAAGCTCAAGCACCTCAACCTGGGGTGGGTGGCACGCCTCCGTCAACCCCCCACCTCTCCACCTCCCTGTCTCTCTTTCTCATGCACTCTCTCATTTTCCGTCTTGCTTTTTATGGTTTTGAACTACTTGTTTACCCCCTACCCTCTCTCTTAACACTCGCTCTCCTCCTGTGCCCATCACTCTCTGTGTTCTCTCTCTCTCTTTCACTTATTTTCCTCCTCTGTTTGTTCTTCTCCTCTTCTCTCCCTCCACATCAATCCTGTCTTTCCTCCTCCCTTACTCTCTTCCTTTCCTCGCCTCTCTCCTACACTCAAATTATCATCCAGGCCCCGTTCTGAACACTAATGGAGCAGCGCCTCTGTACAACATCCCTGTCTTAGCCACTCGGCAGCCAGCCTTATCGGATCCCCGTGTTATTTTCTTGTCGGCGCCTGTGTCACTAATCACTTAACACTACAATTAAGTGTCTCTCTCGCGGGGCGGAAGCTTGTCTACGTCTCCAGTACACGGCAGCTTTATCTCCGGGGCATCCTTCAATTGGCGTGGCGGAATTAACTCCCGCTAAACGGGGGCCGTGTGGATGCGAAAAGCCTGTTTGACGGAGTCCACATGTGCCGAGTTATCAGCGTGGCGATGTTATCACACCGCTCCCCCTGGAGCTGGAGGGATAATGTTGCAGTGCAGGGAAATGAGGACGCCGCACCTTGCTCCTCGGAATCAACAAATCCAAACTGTGCAATGTGAAAAACATTGCAGGATTTATGTGGAGGAGGAGGATTTCACTACATCTAATGCTAGATCACCTCAGTTAATTGCAGTTATTTTATTATCTTTTGATCAGATGATTAAGGTGATTAACAGTTGATTTTGGGGGTAATTTAGTGCTAACACGAACCATCCAGTGCATACCTTTTGCTTGGATAAACTAACTTTTTAAAGAAGGGAAGAACCTGCAGTGGACTTTGGACAGTGGAGGTTTTTGTCCAGCACTCTTTGACTCGTCCTTATTATCCCTTCAGTGGCCATAAGAGCAGGGTGACCGTCAGTGTTGTTAACACTGGAACGGCAAACCCATTGTTTCCCAAACACTGTTGGTGCCCCTCAGAGGTGTGTGTGTGTGTGTGTGTGTGTGTGTGTGTGTGTGTGTGTGTGTGTGTGTGTGTGTGTGTGTGTGTGTGTGTGTGTGTGTGTCTGGCCGCTGGCCTATTGTTCTGTTGCTGTGCCGAGCGGCCTGCAGCTGTCCTTTGTGCCCAACGTCTTTGTAGGGTCTCGGAGTCCCAGGTGTCCGCGCAGTAAGGACACACACAAACAGATGGAATGGTGCCCTGCTCAATGTCACGCGGGATTAAGACTCGGGGCCAATCTCCCGCCGCCTTTCACAGTCTCATACTCCCCATCGATTTACTGTCACCTGCCTCATATCCAGCTGTAATCTCAAAAACATAAGCTGGCCTGTCATATTCCTGCCAGCACCCCGCATTCCTCTTAATGTGTGTGTGTGTGTTTGTGCAATTGGCCGTGTGTTTGTACCTGATCTAGTTTGTCAAAAACAATTCCCCCGCCGCCCTGTAATTACTCCGCAAACACACACTGGAATCAATTTGTGCGTGTTGTTTATTTTATTTATTTTCCTCCTTCTCCAACCAAACATGCACCTCAAGATTGTGCTCCCAACTTCACCTCCTTCGTGTCATCCCTACACACAGGCGAATACCTGATAATGGAATTAAGGAAAATAGAGAGGAAGAGAGAGAAAGAATAAGTGAGGAATGATAGAGGAAGGGATTGAGAGAGAGAGAGGGAGAGAGAAAAGACAGGGTAGATGGCAAGAGAGGGAAATTAAAAGGGTGAGGGGGAATGGGAGAGGAGTTGGAGCGTTGCTGGTTAATCAGGGGGGGTGATTTGTGGGAGAAGTGGTGGTGTCTTCATTCACAGCCTCTTTGCACTGTGTGCAGACAGCCCTCTTCCACTACTTCACTCACTTCAGCTCCCTGTGTCACTCAGAGTGTGTGTGTGTGTGTGTGTGTGTGTGTGTGTGTGTGTGTGTGTGTGTGTTCATTGTGACCTCTGCAGGGGTCAGATGAACCCAATAGCAGAACTGGTAATTGAGTATGTGTTTAGCCCCTCTATGAAATGGGCACTGGTGGGCCTGGGGTTTAGGAGGATAAAAATACAGTATTTCATTAATCGTGGTAGTGTTAATCTAGTGTTAACATAGTGAGGCTTTTTTCTGAACTTTATCAGTGCTTCTTTTCCCTTGCTCCTCTTATATCTTATCTTTCTTCACCTGCTCTCTTTATCTCCTTCTCCTTCCTCACCTCTCTTTCTTTCTCTCTCTCTCTGTTTCTCTTGTTCTTTCTGTCCTCTTTTCTCTCCCTTTCATGTATGCAGTTTTTGCATCTCATCTGTGCATCTCTTCCCATTTCTCTTTCTCTCTCTCTCTCTCTCTCTGTGTGTGTGTGTGTGTGTGTGCTATCGACCAGCGTGGTGCCGCTATCTGTTCTCCATCAATCTTTACTGTGTTTATTGATTGCAGGCATTTTAACCTGTCTGTCTCTGATTGTGTGTTCAGCGGAGGGCCAGGCGGCCTGTGTGTGTCTGCTATCGATCCTTATTGTGATTGCACACGTGTGTGTGTGTGACCGAATGAAAATATAACACAATGTGAACAATTGGATTGTTTTTAACCTTTGATTGAAAATGGTTAGTTTTTAATAATTTTCATTGTCAAAACTTAGCATACAGTAAGTTGATGATGATTTTGATTGATGAGATTCATTTAGATTTTTTGGTCAAAAGGGAAATGTATCTGAAGGTTGAATGTAAAGAGCTGTATACATACTGTGCATTCATCAATTCAACTCTATTAAGCTGAAACTGTATGTGAAAAACCAGACCTGCATTCTTCTCTTCACAAATTGTAAATCACAGTTTGCGTTTTTCAAACCTTTTTGGCCTGTTATGTTGGCCTTGTAATGTGAGCCTTAGGAGAACCTTAAAAAGTTAGCATGCTTGTGAGAGTGATCGTTAATATTTGTGTGTGTGTGTGTGTGTGTGTGTGTGTGTGTGTGTGTGTGTGTGTGTGTGTGTGTGTGTGTGTGTGTGTGTGTGTGTGTGCAGGATGAACAGGTTGAGCACTCTGCCCCGTGGCTTTGGCTCTCTGCCAGCGCTGGAAGTGCTGGACATCACCTACAACAACCTGAATGAGTCCTCTCTGCCTGGGAACTTCTTCTACCTCAGTGAGTACACACACACACACACACAGACACACACTATCACTCTCTCTCCCTCCCTCTTACACACACACACACACACACTGAGACACACACTATCTTTCTCTCTCCCTCCCTCCCTCTTACACACACACACACAGACACACAGACACACACTCATCTCTCTCTCTCTTCCCTCTCCCTGTTATGCACATACTCTCTTTCAGCAGAGAATCCAAGTCTCCTTAATTATAAGAAATTGGGTGTCACGTTCACCAGTTGTTGTTACCTGGAGAAAAGGAATTGTGGGGCTTCGCTTTCTGCATTCCTTTCACTAATGATTCTTCAATGAGTGTACCCTCTGCTAAAGGAGGTTTAAATGGATGTACTGATGCAACTTTCCTAAGCAATTTAAGATCACAAAATATTTCCAGAGCATTTTACTCTGATAGGAACCTTCCTAAGCAAAAAGACTATCTGAATGCAGTCTTAGTCTCTCTCTCGCTCTCATTCCCTCCTTCCCTGTCAAAGACATGTCATTTGTTTCTGCCTCTCACATGTTTTCTTCATACGCATAGACTCTGACGCCCGCTCACCGTCACACACACTGATAAATTCTCACACACGCTCAGTGGCTAGCTCCATCCCTCTTGCCATCGTTCTCTCTCAGCCCTAGCGTACTTTATTCTCCATATTGATACACATCGTTACCCTCTTTGACATTACCCGCATCATCGTCGTCATCATCATCAGCATCATGAGCATGATCATAATTATAGATGTGCTCCTTATCTTCATCACATCGCCATTAAGTGCTGCAGGTGTGTGTGTGTGTGTGTGTGTGTGTTTTGTGAGAGGTCGCAAGGAAGGAAGAGTGAAATTGTGTGTGTGTGGGTGAGAGAGAGAGAGAGAGAGAGAGAGAGACTGCTGCTAATGGGCTGTTAGTTTAATCCAGCTACTGTGATTGCAGAGGGACAGAGGCTAGGCCATGGTCCTCGTTAATCTCCCCCTTACTAGCCACACACACACTCACTCTCTCTGTCTCTCTCTCTCTCTTGATTTATCACCCCTCGGTCTGGACAAGCAGCAGTAGATACCAGCGGTGATGCACAAAGCAAATTAAAAACACATCTGATTAATGAAATGAATGAGCTTGGGGTGATTAAAGACAATCTGCTGTGTATGTGTGTGTGTCTGTGTGTGTTGATAAGTATGTTGGTAAGTGGTCTGTGTGTGTGTGTGTGTGTGTGTGTGTGTGTGTTTATGCATGCTCTATAAGGGAATGGTCTGTGTAGGGCATAGATGAATGGGACTGAATGATGGATGAAGGTCAGTTGACCTATAATCAGGTGTAGGAGAGGAATGAGTCTGGCTTGTTTAGACAGTCTAACAGCCTTCACTACTGCATTGACCATCAGCTCTCAAGGTTTACATAGAGCGTCAGCCAGGTCTGAAAGTGGTCCTGCCACCTCTTCCGATGTAGTTAAGATGTACAGGCCAGTAAAAGCCTTCAGGGAAGAATCCGTCAGCGGTGCTTTGTGGACAATCCGCTGGATGGCTATTGAAAGCCTAAAGGTTTGTATAAAGATTCAGTCACTGAACTGGCAAGTTCCACCAGACCTAGGTCATTACCATTGACTCCTGTACTGAAGATTAACTACATGTGGCAGTTAAGAGACTTCTCTGTGGAGGCTTGTAGACATTTATATTTTCTGTCACCTGTGTGTGTGTGTGTGTGTGTGTGTGTCTGTGTGTGTGTTTTCCTTTTCCTCAGCAACAAAATATAAATCCATATTGCCTTTTTATTAATTTGAGCACCCTTGACATCCTTATGCATGAGTGCTACAATCCTTCCTGTAAGCCATCATCCATTGACAAAATGCAAGCACCCCCATCAGCTTCACCTAAATTTCCTACTCTCCCCTCTCATGTGTGTGATGGTATTGCAATGTTCATTACATTGATTTAAAACAATACATGTATGCATGTATATGTTCGGGTGTGTTTATGTCAACTACTCCTCAATCGCCTCACGCCACTCTACGTAGATCAGAGCTGAACAGCATTATTGACCAGGCAGTGGCGAAGGCAGGCCTGTAGGACCCGTGTGTGGCTCACCTGCGGCTCTCTCATTTTCAGCCACCCTGCGTGCACTCTATCTAAGTGACAATGACTTCGAGGTCCTGCCCGCCGACATCGGCAAACTGGCCAAGCTGCAGATTGTGAGTAATTCATCTAAATTCACCCCAAAATCAATGCCTTTGTTTTTGTGTGTGTCTGTGTCTCTTGTGTGTGTGTGTGTCTGTGTACGTTTCTGTGTTGGACATGTGAATGTGTGTGTGGCTGTATTCATGTGTGTCTGTGTGTTGGTAGTGCCTCAGTGTTTCAATGCTGTGTGTGTGTGTGTGTGTGTGTGTGTGTGTGTTGTTCATCAGTGCTGTTTTGGGCTTGATTTAAGGCCTCATCTGTAGCTGGTTAAGAGGCTGCGCCTGCACCGCTCTCAATGGGGACAATACAAGATAAATCACACTTGTGTTTTATGAAAAATTACATTCAGCCGCTTTAGGGACCTTTTTATCTGTGAAAGTTATGTTTGTGTAAGGCTGTGCTACTTAGTCTTTCTGCATTTTCTTCTACTGTGTGTATGTCTGTGTGTGATAGCTACAGTAATGTTCTGTATAGTTCTCAAAAGCACAAATACATGGCTTTGTGTTTGTGTGGTATTCATACTTCTGTCTTTATCTTTCTCTTCTCCCCCTCCTCTTTCCCTTATTCTGTTTCTCTTCCTTGTCCTCTTCCTCTTTGCTTTCCCCTTTGTATTCCCTCTCTCTTTCTCTCGCTCTCTCTCCCTCTCTCTCTTTCTCTCACTCACTCTCTCTCCCTCTCTCTCTCTCTCTGTAGTTGAGTCTGAGGGATAATGACCTCATCTCTCTCCCAAAAGAGATTGGAGATCTGGCCCAGCTCAAGGAGCTGCACATCCAGGGCAACCGCCTCACAGTCCTGCCCCCTGAGCTGGGTAAGACACACACACACACACACACACACACACACACACACACACACACACACACAGGCACAAGCACACACATACAGGCACACACACACACAGATACGCACATACGCACACACAAGCACACGGACACACAGGCACAAGCACACACAGGCACAGGCACAGGCACACACTCACACTCACACACACACACACACACACACACATAAACAGACACACTAATACTTGTACACTCTATTTTGTCTGGATTGGGTAATACTTACAGTACACACACACACACACACACACACACACACACACACACACATGCACATCCACTTACATCTTAAGTATATATATAAGTATATACTCTTTTGATCCCGTGAGGGAAATTTGGTCTCTGCATTTATCCCAATCCGTGAATTAGTGAAAGACACTCAGCACACAGTGAACACACAGTGAGGTGAAGCACACATTAATCCCGGCCGCAGTGAGCTGCCTGCTACAACAGCGGCGCTCGGGGAGCAGTGAGGGGTTAGGTGCCTTGCTCAAGGGCACTTCAGCCATTCCCACTGGTCAGGGCTCGACCCGGCAACCCTCCGGTTACAGGTCCAGAGTGCTAACCACGGCAACCACGGCTGCCCACACACACACACACACACACACACACACACACATATCTACACAACTCAGTGTCACTTAAAAAATAGTATGAAATATATGACATAAGTATGGGGAACAGAACAGAAAAAAACTTTCATAAGTAGCACTAGTTGGCCAAGTAGTGGTTGTCATCTGTGCTCTCTGATAATAAATGGAGCACGTGAGAGTGATGGAAAGACCAGTATAAAGTGTGTGAGTTAGATAGGCAGAGCTGGGAGGAAGGGCAGGGAGGATATGTGAGGTGTAGAAGTCATGCTGCTGTGTTGCATTTTCCTCTCTTTCAAGGTAACACATCTCTGAGGCTGCACAGACTAGAGTATACGCACTCACTCACTCACTCACTCACTCACTCACCACTGCGCCATAAAATTTTACTCTACATCCTCTGGACAGTTTCAGCTTCTATTTGCACCAACACATCACTGTTTTTTTTTTTTAAAGCACTATGTATATTGATGACTTCATGGATATGGAGGTGCATGTGGAGAAAGTTGTACTTTGGCCCTGAAAGTGCACTGATATTCTGAAGAGACCAAATTTTAAGCGCGTTTTTGGATCATTGCACATGCAGACAGTCTGAAGACTCGTCTCTAGACACTTGGGATTCTGTACATGGATAAATGGATTAAGTGTAGTCTTAGATTGAAAGAGAAATTCCATAAAAAATCTCCTTTGAAAAAAAAAAAAAAAGATTTTAGTTTAACACTAGGCTTAATCCATGAATGGGAAATTGGCCCTTGTTGTCTAGCCCCAATTCTCATCCACAACCAGCATAAAGTCCCACCTTCACATAACCCACCGACAGGTCTAACCACGGCTATACTGTACACTCTCTCTCACACACACACACACACACACAATTTGATTTGTTTGTGGACACCATGTTTGAAATAAGATGGATCCCAAGTTGATAAGGCTATTCCTGCATGGTTGTTTACAATGAATCCATTTGACACACCATCAGTATGTCCTACCTCTTACGTGTATGTGTCACTTAATTTTAATTTCTATACAAACCAAGATGGCAGATTTCTAAAGAAACGCAAGCACCCACACCATAAGTGTATCTAAATTAGCTATGTACCAAAAATTACATTTTACCGTGACTCGAAGAGCTGTAAACAGCCTTGTAAGGCTGCGTGTACAAATCCGCTTGGAGCTCCAGTGGAATTTTGAATTGTGACGAGAATTCTCGGGCTAACAATTGATGTGCCGTGAGAAAGGTTGGGTATAGGCACCCACCAGCCCAGCACTAAACTCTGAGCGTGGTACACAAAATCGGATATATCAGGCAGTAAAAGCCTAGATTTTGTGTAGAAATCTATACACCTATGGCTACTGAAAAATGTACGGTTCATTTATCAAACTAGTGCAGTGCCCGTTCAAACATGCTATTCCTGTAGCCCAATTACATGCCTGCAGGTAGGCCTGCTTTAAGAATAGGTTGCTAGGGAAAAACATAATTCCAGGTAAGCATTCAATAATGAATAGGCCTACAGATAATATAATTATCTGTAATAAATATAATATAATAAATGTGAAGTGAGCAGAATTTAAGCATGGCTGCATGTGACATTTTTTACAAATCAAAATGACATAATCCTAACAGCTGTTTTGAGTCAAGGCTATATGCTTAGCCTATTGAATAACTTGATGATAGAGAAAACAAACCATTTTGTGGAATGATTCATCATATGAAATTTGCAACGGTGTGACTCAAAAACAGTCTCTGGTGGCCTATAAGTGACACTGTGACTCTTAAGTGACTCTGCCTGCCACTCATTGCTTGTCGCTTATGCTTTGCATGTGTGGCATTCTGAGACGTTCTTTAATTCGGGACCATCATCGCTCGTTTCAATTTAGGACCTTGCAGTTGGAATTGTCGTTTGCTTATTCAAAGTCCAAAGACAGTCCAAAGTAGCCTGGGCTATTCAAAGTGTCTATTTGAAGAGCCACTGCATACCTGCATGTGTGGCGTGTTGTTGCAAAATCCGCGGAGTTCACTTTATTGTTGAGGTCAGACATGTTAAGTTTATACCCGTGTAACCTACACTGATCCAGGTCTGCCAAAGCCCTGCTTCTATCCTCATCAGTCTGACAAATGGTCAGCGAGATATGCGTCCCACAGACACACATACACAGACATCCGGACACACAGACACAGACGCTTCTTGCTTTATAGATAGATGCAGGTGTTATTTGTTTTTTTGTTGTAATTGCTGATTTACATGGACACTACATCTTAAACATGTATAGCATCATATAGGACATGGTGCTTTAGGATTTATTGAACAAAGGGGAAAAAAATTCTGTCTTGCTTCCTAGTGTGTTGTTCTGTCAGGCTTCACATCTTGTTGAACATGCTGGCAAGTCAGTGGTCAGGCTGCCATGCCACAGAGAGCCAATGGACATGGTTAACAAACACAAACAAAGATATGTGTGTCTGTGTGTTTGTTTATTTTGTTGGGGAGACAGGCTGGATGAGGGGTCATGATGATTGGCTGGCTCCCAGAGGTGTGTGTGTGTGTGTGTGTGTGTGTGTGTGTGTGTGTGTGTGTGTGTGTGTGTGTGTGTGTGTGTGTGTGTGTGTAAAGAGACACGAAGCCTCTGACAGAGAAAAACATATCCCCTAGCCTCTGCCTGCTCAGACGGCTAGAGTTCAGATGTCTGGCAGTGCAGCGGAGCAGGCAGAGCAGACACACACACACACACACACACACACTCAAAATTAGCCATCTATTAATTTCATATATGTCAGACCAGCTTGCCCATGTTTTTCCTTTTTTTGCCATTTATACTGTTTGGCATATTCGGATAGATGGAGATAAAGGCAGTGGTGCTAGCAGATATATAGCCAGATGGGCAGCCAAGGTTTAGATGGACTAATAAAGTGGAAGAGAGTGAGTGTGACAGACTTGTAGATAGACAGACGTGGAAATACAGACAGTCGGGTGAAGACCGATCTGAACGTAGACAGTCAACGAGACACCTCTCCAGTCTGAGGGTTAGACAGCTGAGCGGGAGACAGGTGTGACCCCGAGGCCTCATCTCCTCACCTGAAGCAGTAGGACTCACCTGCTCCTCTGTCCACGCTTCAACGAACCCATAAGGGGTCACCAGAGATCATATTCTCTCTCTTTCTGGCTAACACACACACACACACACACACACATGCATACACACTCACATACTCATGGCTCAAAGTATGGCTTATAACTCGAACTCCCCAACCACACACACACACACACACACATACACACCCTTGTATACACCCCATTATTACCATGAAATTAATCTTATGTTGATTTACATTATGATGACCACATCACGATCAACATTTAGTCATTTTCTCACTATGAATGCTCCCTGATTAGCTCTTTGTGTTAGCATTTGAGTGCAGGAACAGACAACTATCACCAATAAGCATCATCTAAAGCCATCAACGACCAAAGAATAGATTACCCAGAGCATGGTTGATATGTTGACATTAACCTCCTAGAGCATCTTGATGTGACCATTATTTGTTGGTAACAACATATATTGATGATAGTGACCATTATGGTATAAGCTGTTCATAAATGCTCAATTAATGGTGTTAACCTGTTGTTAAGTGCTTATGAATAATTGAGTAAATAGTAATTGAGCCCCCCACCACCACCACCACCGTGTGTGTGTGTGTGTGTCTGTGTGTGTGTCTGTGTCTGTGTGTGTGTGTGTGTGTGTGTGTGTGTGTGTGTGTGTGTGTGTGTGCGCGCTGCCCCTGCTAATAACTGCATGTCTGCTGGTTGGGTTGATGAGGATCATGTGACTAAATGGATTTGGCCTGGTGCTTCAGGTCAGCTAAGTCAGATATATACCCGGTTCATGCCGCAGGGGGCCGTGTGTGTGTGTGTGGTTATGTCTGGGAGCTTATTAGGACCCCTTCTGTCATGTCTGCCTAATCCCAATCTCTCAGCCCAGCCTCGTTAGACCTGCCACTGAAACCTCTGAGGGAGAGAGAGAGAGGGAGAGAGAGAGAGGGAGAGAGAGAGAGGGAGAGAGAGAGAGAGAGAGAGAGGGAGAGAGGGAGAGAGAGAGAGAGAGAGGGAGAGAGGGAGAGAGGGAGAGAGGGAGGGAGGGAGAGAGAGAGAGAGAGGGAGAGAGAGAGGGAGAGGGAGAGGGAGAGGGAGAGGGAGAGGGAGAGGGAGAGAGAGAGAGTGAGAGAGAGAGAGGGAGAGGGAGAGGGAAGAGGGTAGTGAGCAAGAAAGGGAAGAGGAAAAGAGAGAGAATCAGAGAGTGAGGACACTGACAATGTGCAGTGATGCGCACAGACCAAGGCACAGGGAACAGAATGAGGTGAAGGGGAACTTAGAGAGAGAGAGAGAAAGAGAGAGGGTGGCGGAATAGGAGAGGAGAGGAAAAAGTAGGAGGGAGGGAGCAGAAAAAGGAAGGAAAGTGTGGGTAGGATACCAAGAAAAGTGGGAGCAGAAAAAGGAACCCAAGGAGAAGGCAGGGAGATGTTGTCAGGATTCTTGCAGTTAATTAAGACCTCTCCTGTTATTTTTGTCCTCCAACCCCACTTGCCCCCCTTTTTAAAGGAGGGAGGTGAGAGAAAAGAGAAGCAGAAAAGAAGGGATGATGGAGAGCAAACAGGTGGTGTCCAAAGAAAAGGACCGGTGTAGCCAAAACTCTGGGGATACCACTGGGTCGCTTAATGCTCTTGTTCCTGAAGAGAAGTGACTGTGGACCATGCTGTCTATTTACCTTGTCTCAGCAGGAGCCCCGAACTAAAATGAACATCTCTGGATTCAAATTCACATGCATTGTTACAGCTTGGGCTTAGCAGCAGATGCTGTGTCCTCACACTAGCCATAAAATCAAAACTACTTCCTCTGAAGAACTTTCTCTGTGGAAAAACTGTGTTCTGCATGCAGCGCTCTGAGCAGAGAGACAGTCAAGAACAAAAGGAAAGAACAGGAGGAAAGAGGCGCGAGTCGAGCCGAACTCAACTGAACTGTAGGAGGGCCGATTAGCGGGCAAATGACTGTCGGCCCTCTTTCGCCAGAGTTCCGTGAGGCGTGGTGCCGGCATTTAACTCCAGCGTCCACTCTGACAGCTCCTCCAGCAGCCGCTAATCAGCAGCTATTTAATTAGCCCCCCTGTGTGCTACAATTCACCATATTAGGACTGCAAACCGGGCTGCTAACGTTGTCAAAATGTTCGTTTTGCCCCCCATTCCCCCTCCACCCCCACCCCTTTCACCACCTCGACCGTCCCGGTCTTATTATAATTTCTCTCGTTCTTTTTCTCCCTCTTTCATAGTGCCTTGCTCCTGCACTCTCTCTGCTGTCAACACAGTTTCTGTTTTTTATTCGGTCCAAATCTTGCTCACCATGGGCTACATGTACTTTTTTGGTAAATGTTATGATCTTTCTCTCCTTCCCTGTATCTCACTCTCTTCCTCTGCCCCCTCCTCTCTCTCTCTCGCTCTCTCTCTCTCGCTTTCTCTCTCTCCCTCTCTCTCTCTGTCTTTCTCTTACAGGTAACCTGGACCTGACAGGACCCAAGCAGGTGTTCAAGGCGGAGAATAACCCCTGGGTGACCCCCATTGCTGACCAGTTCCAGCTGGGTGTGTCCCATGTGTTTGAATATGTCCGCTCCGAGACCTACAAGTAGTAAGTCTTCCACCCCCTCCTCTTCCAATTACAGCACACATACTACTGCAAATATTACAAGTGATGGAGCACAACATGAAAAATCATATTTTTGTGTGTGCGTGTACACCACACATGTGTCAGGCATAATGTTACACAAGCTAGCATAAGAAAAAAAAGTGTGTGTATGCGGGTGTGAGTTGTCATCATTTTATGTATTCATTTATTCATTTAGACTAATGAATACTGACTCCAGTGACTGTGGATGTCATCTTAAATTAAGTGGACTCAGAACATCATCAAGACCTTGTCTTTTCTGTCACAAAATGGCCTGCTCACTGCAAGCCTCTGGTATGCTCTTCCTGACAGCACACTTCGGAAACCCTAACTCCCTTAAAATCATTTTGCTTTATAAATATTGTGTTTGCCTGCGTGCGTAAAAGTAAATTACAGAATTGAATTTTGTATGTATGCTTGTTTTTTTTGTTGTGAAATGCACTTGGGGTGTATAGTTAGAGACATTTTATTGAGTGAGAGCTTTTCTTTTCCTCCCCTCCCCAAACCATTGTGCCCTTAAGCCCTGACCTGACTGACGGGCAAATGATTATATAACATCTGGCCTCTGGTGGCGGCGCCTGCCTATGGCTGTGACCCCCGCGCCCACCCAGCTTGCACTCATGCATCCCACAATCCCCCTCTCCTCCAGGGGGGTCGGCCGCAGGATATGATGGATAGGCTAATATGGCTTCAGTCAGTAATGCCAGTGACATGGCAGTCTAGCTAGCCAGTGGGGATACACATTAGATTGCAAAGCACTGACTCAGACACGCACGCACGCACGCACGCACGCACGCACGCACGCACGCACACGTTAATACACATTCTCACTACTGTTCTACTGTTCCGTCATATATACGCACACTCCCTTTGGGAAGGTGGGAGGACATGGCTCTGTAAATGGCTGACTGACTGTCCGAAGATATTTGAATTTTAGACGAACATTAACACTAAATTTAGTCCCCTTCATGCAGGCCACATTTATTTTGGTCCCCACTTTTTTTCTGGACCAATCCAGGAAGTCGATCCGCTGTCAGTTAAAGAACCATGGCAAAAAAGAAAAGAAAAACAAAATGAGAAGAGTGCAGATTTTTAACACAGAACTGGACCAATTAGTGTCCTACAGCCTGAGGCTGGCGTCTCGTCGAAGTGACAGAAGAATTCAGTCATGTGTCCCCCAAGCTTCCATCAAACACCGCGCGGGGCTCTCCGACGTGTAAGTCCAGAGCTTTGGCGGTTTGAGCAAACAGGCTACGTGATTAGCTTGTTATGAAGGCTCCCAGCTTCAGAAGCACCACATTTACAAATGCTGGTCCCCTTGGAACGCATTATGGCCCCCTTTCTTAGTGAGAAGAGGCCTCACGTAAAAAAAAAGTAGGCCTTGTATATATCTATGTGTGTGTGTGTGTGTGTGTGTGTGTGCACACGTACCATTAAGGACAAGGAAGTTTGTGAACAAATTGTAGTGTTTCTTTTTTTGGCAATCCCTTCCCAACCCCCCACCCCCCCCCCCCCCCCCCCCAGCACCAGGAGAGGAAAATCCTTGTGTTTGATCATTTAGCTGTCCGCTGAGCTGCCCGTGTGTTTGGGTGCCGCACAGGAACCACTCGCTGGAACTGATCTTTCCCTGAGCTGCGCCGCTGCAGCCTGTCTGCCCGTACACACAAGGCACCCGATCTGGATTCCGCACCGCAGCAGAGCTGTGTGTGTGTGTGTGTGTGTGTGTGTGTGTGTGTGTGTGTGTGTGTGTTCATGCCAGAAAGGAGTGTGTGTGTGAGTGGTTGGATTGTTGTCATACCATGTTGGGTTGTTGTTTGTGGTTTTATCTGACTGTGTGTGTGTGTGTGTGCCTGCAGTTACTTGGCTTCCCTCATCTCCTCTGTCGTTTGTTACCCATACTGTCTGCTACTTCCAACTCTCTACTGCTTCAAATCAGCAAATACAGGTGGACATAGTACAGAACAGTAGCTGTCCTCCAGACATACCAACAGGCAGACACTGCCATTAGCAGCATAAAGCACAGTTGCCAGCAGTCCATTGGTAATGATGCCTAGTTATTCAGCTTTATTGACACGCAGTTGTGCATTCTGAGGGGTTTGTTCATTGATTTCCACTCAGATGTGTTTATGACAGTAGGAGCATCAGCCCTAAGGTGTGTGTGTGTGTGTGTGTGTGTGTGTGTGTGTGTGTGTGTGTGCGCGCGCTACAGCTGTTCTAGCTGATCCAGCAGTGGGGCCTCTCTGCCTTTTGATGAATGGCCATTCTGCCGTTTAGTCAATCCCGTCTGCGTCGCCAATCTATCTAATAGCAGGTTGTCATGGACACGATGCAAGGCGATAAATCGCTCATTCACCGGCCGGCAAGCGTCTGTTTGACGATGACGATCTTTCATTTGGCTCATTACTCATAAACCTTGATCGATGGCTGGCGGAGAGAGGCCTTCTTTCTCAGTGCTTCAGTCTTTGGCAAGACCAGCTACTTGTGTCTTTAAAAGACAAAGATGGTGGCCCCGGCTGTGGTGCGACTGGCTGGGGGCACCGTACGTCGGCGGCCCGGGTTCGATTCCCGCCCCGTGGTCCTTTCCGGATCCCACCCCGACTCTCTCTCCCACTCACTTCCTGTCATTCTCCACTGTCCTATCTCATTAAAAAAGGCATAAAAAGACCCAAAAATATATATTTAAAAAAAAAGACAAAGATGGTATTATAATAGACTCTAACTTTAAAGAAAGCAAGTTACCTCTCAGTTGTTGATGTAAAACCTGTTTCTGTTGGCAAGCATGCTCTTCCGCCAACACAACAACAGCATGGCAGCAGTTCTACATGAAGACGGATATGTCTACTCTTCATTCCTCATGGTTAGTCCTGGTGAAAGGTTGCGTCTCCAGTGAATTTGAATAATAAATGGCCTAAAAAAGTCCTCCTTTGTTCAGTTTTGAAAAAAAGAAATATGGTTCAAGTAGTGATTTAATAGCAAAAACGAAGAAATTTCATAGCCTGTGTATTTTCTTGGCGTAGTGGGTTGCTTGGATCCACTGAAGTAAAGCCTTAGAGCTTAATGACTCTGAAATGTCAGCTTGACCGGTCTATTCTAACACATGATGCAACACTCAAAATGATATTCCATTCAGATGGTCTTGCATTAAATTCTGTGACTCTCTGACTCGCAATGGGGGCTAAGCTATACTGTGGTTTAAAGAACAGTCTGTGTTTTTTTACATTCTTTTGTGCATTTGTATTCTGCAGCTCACCACAGCAAAAAGATGGGGTGAAAGCCTCCACTGTTTGTTTGGCGGACCCTTTTCTATGCGTCATAGTGTAGTGTCTGTGTGTGTGTTTGTGGGTGGGTGGGTGGGTAGGTAGGTGTGTGTGTGTTTGTGGGTGGGTAGGTAGGTGTGTGTGTGTTTGTGGGTGGGTGGGTGGGTAGGTAGGTGTGTGTGTGTTTGTGGGTGGGTGGGTGGGTAGGTAGGTGTGTGTGTGTTTGTGTGTGGGTGGGTAGGTAGGTGTGTGTGTGTGTGTGTGTGTGTGTGTGTGTGTGTGTTTCTGTGTGGGTGGGTAGGTACTGTAGGTGTGTGTGTGTGGGGGGATGTGTGTTTGTGTGTGGGTGGGTAGGTAGGTAGGTGTGGATGTGTGTTCTCCAACATAAGGTGTGAGCTTACGTTCAGCACGCACCAACGGTTTCATTCACACCTTAATGTCCTTCAACTCCAAGAACTCATCACTCTTGCGCTTTCCCCTTCCCTCCCTCTCTCTCTCACTGTCACTTTCTCTCTCTCTCTCTCTCTCTCTTTTTCCCCTCTGTCACATACATACACACATACTCACACACAGACACACACACACACACACACACACACACACACCTACCTACCCACCCACACAGAAACACAGAGTAACACTCTATATTCCCTTCTTTCATGTATTCTTTATCCTTCACTCTCATTTAGTCTCTATTATTTTGACTCTCTCTTTCTCTCTTTCTTTCTCTCTCTCCCTCTCTCTCCTAAATCACTGCTCCCCCCCCCCCCCCCCCCCCCGCAGGCTGTCTCCTTTCTGAGCCTTTATGAGGAATGTTGGTCATTTGTGACACACGCTGGACTACAGAGTCACCAGGTGGACCAGTGGGCTTTCAGCCAAAGCCTCTTCCAGTACATCAAAGGCATCCGTTTAATCAGTGCCCTGGCCAGTCTAATACTCTAACAGGCGAGCCACAGTACCACCTGTGCAGATCTCATCCTCCAAGCGCCCCATGTTTGCTTTGGCACTTGTTCGCTTATTTTCTCAAGACTCCAGACTCCAGGACTGCAACTCTGATAAACGGAGCAAGTCGGCGGTAACCTAAAAATGATTTTTCCCCTGTCTGTGGGAATAACACCCGGCATTCCCGGTGCTCCGCTCTGGCCTAATGGCTTTTCCCGAGGAGATTTGTGTCTCGTAGCCCGCAGCCTAGTGGCCGGGGGAAATGTGCTCTCTCGTCCGTTGAGCAGTTTTGAGACGGAGCAATGAGAAAATGCACTGATAAATCTCTCTCTCTCTCTTTCTTTCTCTCTCTCTCTCTCTCTCTCTTTCTCGCTCTACAGCGGAGAATGCTGATCTCTGAAAGAGAGAGAGAAGGAATAAGAATGAGAGAGAGAGAGGGGAAAATGAGGAGACAGCTGCCATGCATATTTCATGCAGCAGCTTGTTAACCTGACAGGAGGATCTTTGGGCTGACGGACAGCGGCGAGAGAAGCCACTGCGTGCTCATAATGCATTAACATGTCGTAAACCCCTTCCTCCCCTTCTCCTCCTCTTCTACACTCCAGTCTTCCTCTTACAACCCCCCTCCCCCCCCCCCCCAACCACACACACAGACACACACACTCTCACTGACTCACTCACTCACTCATACACACACGCACACACACACAGACACACACACACACACACACACACTCTTACGCACACACGCACACACAACTCCCCCTTCCTCATTGGCCATCTTTTATTCATCGCTACGCTAAACGCTGGTTGATACCCAGCAGTCAAAGCGATTGCCACGCACACACGCACACACGTGCGCGTCACAGCTGTCGGTGGACAACTGAAAAACCAGCTCCGTAATTAAACGCCTCTCTCTCTTTCTCTCTTTTCATCTCTTTCCTCCATCCCTCCATGTCATCCTCACCCTTTGCCACTCCTTCTCTCCAGGCATTTCCCCACATGGCATCTCTTTGCCATGTACACCACCTCCTTGGGCCCTATCATCCACTAAGATGGCTTCTCACATCACTTCTACGCAGATTACACCCAACTCTACCTGTCTCAGTTTGACTGTCTGACATAGCCACATAGATGCAGGAACACAACCTCCAGCTAAACCTTTTTAAGACTGAACTGCTGGTCTTCCCAACTAAACAAACTATACAGCACAACATAAAAATTGGAGTGAGAAAATCGGAAAGTACAGTAGGTGGCTGGCAGATAACTTGTTAATGAGCTCAGACTTATTTTTTGGTCACAAAACCTGGGTTTTTAGATTTAATTGTGATAGTTTTTCGCTATGTATTACAAAATATAAGGGCACAAACACTGAACTTATTTGTTAATACAGAACTACTGCCGTTTTAGAGTTAGCTCCGCCATGTTGAATCTTTTTTTTCGAGTTCACTTTCAAGCAACGTACGTGTCGACTGGTGTTACGTTGCTTGGCAATGGTAAACGAAAAGGCTAAAGATTAGAACTATTTGTGTTGGTGGAGGATGAACAAACAAAAATCTAAATAAACGAAAGAAAACACAATTTTGTATCTTAAAACTAAATTAATTGGTAATGGAACTCTTGTATAGACCCTTTCAAGAGAGTTCCATTATCAGCATCATAGTTGGCCCCACAAGACTTCCTTTTTAACATTCCATATGTTATCTTAATGCAGAGGAAGTCATAGACTGTATATAGTTCTATATATACAGTCAATGGAGGAAGTAGATTGGGGCCCAAATAGAACGTTCAAGCATTATTTTTGTTTTTATTGTTGAAAGGGTCTATAAAAGCAATATGACACAAGTGGGAGTGGGGATAGTAAAGGATATCTCCACGGCTCTAATTGCCTTCGGTACTCGTCCTTCGGCCTCGTACCTACAGCCGAATTACAACCGTGCCGATATCCATTACCATCGCCACTCCCACTCCCACTGTTATATTGCTTAAATATCTTATGCTTGCCTACAAGTGATTGCTGGGTCTGCTCCCACTTACTTAAATATTCTCAGGAAGGCTTACTGTATGTTACTCCTCAGCCACTGCATTTCTCCAAGGAATGTTGTCTGGCACTGACACACTGCAATCCAGACTATTCTCATTTGTAGTTCCCAGATGGTGGAATGAGCTACAAAGTGCCACCAGAGTAGGGCCGTCCCACTCTATCGTCAAGAAGCTCTTGAAGAACCTATTATTTTGCCAATACCGCCTATCCTAACACATCTCCACACATGTAACAACCCAGCACTCCTAACATGCACTTGCCATGCACTTCCTTTCTCCTTTCTTCTTCCTTATACCTCCTACTACTATCTCCTTTAATCACACTTTGACTAGAAAAATGTAAATGTTATCCATCCTCTTTTCTTTCTCCTCCCCTATAGTTGTTCCTCTCCTTTTTGTATTCTATCTCTTTTTTTTCTCTCTTCTAACCCGGGTCTCTTTCCTGTCTCCGGTACCTTCCTCCTAGTCCGCCCTCTTGTAGTGTGTGTTTCCTATTCTTCCTCCTGTCTTCTGTCTCTCCCACGCTTTTCGAGGGTGTGGGGGTAGGAGTTACATCTTATCAGCTTCATATGTACTACATGTCATGTAAAACAACCTTTCTTTGTGCTAGTCAGCTTTGTTCACATAGATCTCAGGCATATTTCACTTTGGCATTGTAGAAAAAAAAAAAGATTTATTTGGAACTTTTTTGGATGCTCATATGCCCATCATTCTAGCTTGGAATGTGTGATTGTGAATGCATGAGAGCTTGTGTGTGTTTGTTGTCCAAAGCTCTATATATTGGGAAAAGGAGTGTGTGTGTGTGTGTGTGTGTGTGCGTGTGCGTGCGTGTGTGTGTGTCCTAGAATGTTTCTGAGAAAAAGACTGGGTGCTGGTGTGTGTTTTCTGTTCTGCCTGACTCATCGTCCGTGTCAGCCATCCAGACAGGTTTGGTCTCCTCGTCAGTGTCTCAGAGGGCTGCGTGTCCCCTGTGTGGGGCTGGGTGCACCCCTGGAGAACAGCCTGGGCAACCCCTCTGTCAGCCCAGCTGTCTGCGGCCTCACCCTATCACAGAGAGAGAGGGAAAGAGAGAGAATCAGAGGGTGGGACAAAAAAAGTGAAAGAGACAGGAACCAGGGAAGGATGGGGACACGACAGAGGAGAGAAGGGGTGGAAAGCACATAGACTTTGAGAAGACGCAGCAGGCAGGCAGTCGAGTAAGCAAACAGGTAGACAGGTGTGTGAAGAGTAGGGGAAAGAGGTAGAGAATGAGCTGTAGGGGAGAGAAGAGGAACCAGTGGCAAGAAAACAGACAGATAGAAAGAACTGTGCATGCAGGCCATGAAAGAGAGAGAGAGGGCGAGAGAGAGAGAGAGAAAGAGAGAGATGGAGGTGAGAAAAACAGAGTGAATAGAACAGACGGTCAGAGGAAAGAGTAGAGCGGAGTGCGGAGACCTGTGGGACTATGTGAGAAATGGAGAGAGTGGAGACAATATGCTGAGTGCTACAATGGGAATCACAGACGAACAAAGACGGCTGATGCAGTCAATGGCTGTTTAGTGTGCAATCGTGGCAGGGGACACAATGCAAGTGTCTGTGCACAAGAACCCTACTCTGTTTTGGCATCAGTGTAGCAGCAGAGATGGCTCACAAAGTATGTGAACTGGATATTTAGACATCAGATTTTACTGCAGATAACAGAATGTATCAGAGTAAAAGAGGGGAGGTGGGCGGCGTGTTGCCAGTGATGAGTGACCAATTTGTGACTTTTCCTAGTGTGCATTTGGCTTACAGTACATACTACATAGAGGTACATACAATAGAATTGCTGTCTCTGTGTTTCGTTATGAAGAGTTGCCGTCTTCAGGAGTATTAGATAGAGCTACTGTACACCAGTTATTCAAAGGAGACTCCTCCATTTACCCTCTTTTTCCAAACCTCATTGCCCTCATTACAGATCATTGCCATGCTTAGGCCATGATGTCTAACTTCCTGATCTATATATCCTGATCTACGTGATCTCTATATATGTATTATTCTGCACAAAGGACAAAGGGAGCGATGACTGCTCTTGCATGGACTGCGTTTACATTTGCATGTAGAGCAAGCAGCAATGCAAGATGCCTAAAACTCTGAAGTATCAAAGAACCAAATGAAATTCCTCTATTAAAAACCATCCATATATTCAGAGCGAAAGAAGGAGGGTGAGAGGAGAAAAGAGAGTGAGAGTGGTGGACACGCTGAGAGAGCGAGAGAGAGGATTTTTTTTTTTCTCTTCAAATGTCTCTTCGCTCAAGCATGCGGTGACAGGAGAAAGGCTTTTGGGGGCTCTTGAGTGTGCCAGCGTTAAACTGAATTACATTTCATGAAGGCCTCCCATGCAGGACCAGTGGACAAGGTGCTGTCGGTCAATTAGCATCTGTTGATAACTCAGCGCAACCCACTCAGAAGAAAGGGAGGGAGAAAGAGAAGGAGAGAGAGGGAGGAAGAGAGAGACCCAGAATAAGAGGTAGAGGGGAAGGAGAGGAAGAGACACCCAAAGGAAAGGGGGAAAGAGAGAGACAGAATGAGAGAGAGGGGGGGGGGTGTAGATGGGTGATCTCTCACCCTTCAACACTAGCTGAATTGGGTCTCTCCTCGTTGCTCAGTCCTAACTCTCCGGGGCTTGTGTGCATTTGTGCATGGCCAGCCTGCATGTGTTAGCTGTACCGGGAGCGCTGAGCCTCTCCGGGCCTCGCTAATGAGACTCCAGCACAGCTGAGAGACGAAGGCTCCAGGAGACAGCAGCCACACGCCGCAAGGGAAAGAGCCCCACCCAGGAAAGGTGTGTGTGTGTGTGTGTGTGTGGTGTGTGGTGTGTGTGGTGTGTGGTGTGTGTGTGGTACACTTGTTGGATGACTTGAACTCAAATTCTGTATGTGTGTGTGAGAGAGAGAAAGAGATTGTATTTGGGTCTTCAAATACACTTGTTGTGTTTGATACCGTTGGTGTGAGTTTACAATTAAAGTTATAACTATATTGTGAGAAGAATAGATGCACTAGGGAAGGGTCGAAATCAGAGAGAGAGAGAGAGAGAGAATTCATCACTTCTCATTAGTCCAAGCCCTGGCAGCCTGCCCCCTCTCTGCAGTGCTGGCTTCCTATAGGTTATCAATCAGACGGCTCATTAGAGGGGGGTGAGCGCGTGGCATGTCGCAGAGAGAGAGAGTCAACAACCAGTGGCCCCCGTATGGGGAAGAACCACAATCCACTCCCTAACCAGCACCCCCCCCCCCCCCTCCACCCCCTGCCAGGCACTTCGCCACTGTGTTAAATGTCACCCACAGGTCCCCCCATTGCAGATATATTAGTCTGCTGGTCTTGGAGACCATTGCAGTTAGTTCTCCTCATACCCAACTCCTGAATGGTTTCTAGGCACAATGCACAATGCTGCACTGAACCTCCGATTGGGGTCGTCAACTGTGATTCTCTTGCCGGCTCGGTAGTTGTGTAGCTGTGCTCCTTCTCTCTATTCTGGTGAAGTTGGTTTGGTTGGTGGTGGCAGAGGCGGGCTCTTTTGTGGATGTCCACGTGCTACTAGAGGCTCATGTTCCATCATCCCCTAAGGCAGGGGTCTCAAACTCAAATAAGCCGGGGCCCACGTTTGCCAATGTCATCTGATTGGAGGGCCATGTCAGTGTTAAAGAATAATAATACAAAAAAAGAACAGCTATTTCCTAAAATGCAATGTTTTTCTCAAATACTGTATTTTCAAACACAAAACTACAAACTGAAAGTGCAAGTCTTTTTGTCTATTTTTAGTCACCTGTGCTAGCAACCTTAGCTTATAAATAAAATAAGGATAAAATAAATATTACAAACAAACAAAAAAGCATAAAAACAGGTAAGCCTATGTATGTGTTTCACATCAAGTAAAAATATTTTCCTCTTATAACTTTTTTAAACCTGGCAAACTAGGTGTCAGGGTTAAGAAAGCAACACCATTGGATTTTTTAATAAAAATTTCAAAAGGCCATGGCTTGAAAGTGGTCAGAGATAAAGACCTACTGTAAAATCTTTGAGTATAAACAAAAGTTTATGAAGGGGGTAAATTTACCCATCTAATTTGCCACTGGATGGCAAGCACCTCAAATTATGCACCTTTCAGTAAATACTGGATGTTGAACATATTTGAGCAGGTTTACTTTCTTTTTTGTCATATTACCCACATAACAAATGAGCATGAAAACAGTAGGCCGGGGGTGGGGGGGTGATAGTTGTGTGTGTGAGTCATGTGAGTGTGTTATCATCATTGAATCTTTTCAAGCAGGGCCATGGATTTTCACTTGCCCTGTCCAAGATGTGCTGGACGCTGTAGTTTATGTTTGTCTGTACACAACTGTGGAAACAAAAAGCTTCAAAGACATTGCTAGTTACAAAAGACATTGCTAGTACACAACTAAATGTTTGTGCAGTGTACACTGTACAAATAATATTGTTTTCCACATTTGCCTATTTATGGGCTTAGTACTGCCCTTGTTCAGGGTCACACAAGCACTCATGGCCATGGATAATTCTAAGCACACCCTCAAGGGCCTGTAATAGCTTGTATTGTTCTCAGAAAGAGAAAAAAATAACTTTATCTTATTTCACATTAACATTAGCATTGTAAATTAACATATCTTCTTGCCTCTGCTGCACTATGATTGACCTTTAAATATAAAGGACCTTGCCGTGCCTGATTAATTTAAAGGTAACAGGGATGTTGTCATCCACTCAGAGATGCTCAAGGTTTGCGTCTGCGGCAGCCTCGCATCTGGGGCACACCGAGCCCTTCTGGAAACCTTGGGATTTTCATTCCAGTCCCGGATATTGATTTTGTTTTTTCTTATTTCTCCTCCAGTGCCTACATTTTATCGCATCTCTACTGAAAGCCCTTAAAGGAGGACATCTTTATTTATTTTTTTTTTTTTTTTGTAAATCCTCATCATATCTTGTAAATGAGCAAATCAATAAGTTCACTTGAGGTAATCGGCATAAGTGATGAATGGGAGGATAACGACTAACACACAGAAATAACGGCGTCATGGGGATAATTACCAGCATTGGCTGTATGTAACATGAGTAATAGCTGCTTTGTTTGAGGGCTGGGTCATAGACTAGAAGCTAGTACAGTATACGTCCTTCTATATATACGCTGTATGTGCATGCACATACATTTTGTCTTGATATATGGTGGTAGTTATCATATGTACTCTGGCAGTGGAGTCCCTGGGGTGAGAAAATGCTTAGAAAGCTTGACTATGCTTTAGTGGCCCTGCAATGGACAGGGGAAGCTCATTAAGGAAGAACTTAGGGTTGGATGATCGGAATTTTCCGGAAAGATTTTGGGAAATGGGGGAAGCACATGCTAGGCTGATACCTGATCAGTGTTCATCCATTCTCTGTCACATGTATCATGTGAGTAGCACACACACACACACACACACACACACTCATTTAAACTGCAATTACACTTAAAATATAACTCTTAAGCAGATACAGCAGAGAGGTGGATATTGCATGTCCTAAGTGTACAGTGCATGTGTGAGTGTATGCGCTCCCAGTTAGCGCAGTTTGCTATCTTGTCGATATCACACAAGTGGATTTCTAAATGCTCTGTGGTTTAGGCTTGAATAAGGTGTCTGCATGTGTGGGCACTCAGACACTCTTGCAGGCCTCGCTGTCTGTAACAGAGATTAATTAACCCGAGTGGAATTGCTGGAGGAGGTAAAGAGCTGCGAGGCCACATCAGGAATCAGATTCCATTAACTGGGCTGCTCCAGTCGCTCGCTTTAATTGGCCCTAAGTGCTCGTCGGGGCGTTAGTCAGGCGAATGGGAAATCTTTTTAGCTCGTGCTGGGGACGAAGGACTGGTGGCATAACAACGCTATGCTGTGACCACATCAACCCAGGGCAAACATACAGACACTGACACACACACACACAAGCATACACACACACACACACACACACACTCACTCACACTCTCTCTCTCTCTCTCTCTCTCTCTCTCTCTCTCTCTCTCTCTCTCTTGCTCTAGATCCCTGTCTCTATTTCTTATCGAGTGCTTGGTGGAAAATCATCTGAAGGAGAGGCACTGGGAACAAATATTTAGAGGAGTTAAAGACACTTTTGCTCATCAAGTGAAAGGGGTCCACTGTGATATAATTGTGAGTGATAAAAGTGCTCGGGGAGGAGGGCTTTTGCTGCTTTCTGAAGAGCAGTTTTCCTCCCCAATCCATCCACGGTTTTCTGGCTCCACCGATTATCTTGACTAGCCCGGCTCTTGGCATGTGCTTTCCGAGCTTCTTCAGTATTCCCAGCATGTTCCTCAGCCATGTCAGTCCGCCGGGACTCTGTCAGAGAAAAAAACGCTTCAGTGATCCCACCCTCCACACACACACACACACACACACACAGACACACGTACGTATCAGCTTGATGTAAAACAGGGCCAATTTACTCCCGGCCGGGGCGCACAAATCTACGTGCATCTGTCAGCACTGATCCCTCCCGGCACATTTAGCCCGAGCAGCCCCTGAGGCAGAAGAGCACCTCGGGGGCAGAGCACAGTCACTCCTGTCATGGCCGCAAATAAACCCTCACAAACACTTACAAATAAATATGCCCCGCACCAACATCAACCCCCCCCCCCCCCCCCACACACAACTCCCCCAAAAAAACAACAACACAACAAAACACAAGTACACCGGTCAGCCCTGTCACGCTCCCAAATAAACCCGTCCACCTTCTTGAATGAATACTCTGGTGGAGACATTAACACAGCAATACAGCAGGGTCAATCCTATCACAGATAAAGAATGCTTACAGATATAAAACCCTATACTCAAATCTAACAAAGTTAACATAAACAACACACCCAGTGCTTTATGTACAGTATGATCTCCACAACATCTCATCACTTCCAATTAAATGTCATTATTGATTTAAAAGAAATTGCAGTATTACATAAACATTCTTCATAACAGTTCTAATTCACACATTTAAGAAATTAATACATTTATCAGTGATTTCCAGCCATCTTAACCCAGAGATCCCCTACTCACAATAGAATGGTCATCCCAACTATTCTCCTGGACAACTCCCACTCTCATACAGCTGTTTATGTGCAACTCTTGAAGAAACCTTGTAAGAAGCCCATAGACCTTCAGCTCTCTTGTGAGTGTAGCCTCTCTATCCTATAGGTTGGTAGTACCATGACTAAATATTTGAAGTAGAAGTAAAGATTACCATAGCAACGGCTCAGGTGTATTGGTGTGCGTGTGTGAATACAAACACCAAATCCAAAAGTGTGTACGCACGCACACACACACACACACACACACACACACACACACACACACACACACACACACACCCACACCCCAGTTTTCCCCATCATCAAATCACATTTATCGAGGAGAGTCGTGGTGTTGGCACGTGATCAATCAGTTTAGAGAGGTGATCCATCTTTTGCTGATTGATCTCTGTTGCTGGGATGGACCATTTTCTTTTGTGGTGATGAAGTTGTGCAAACAAACTTGGATTGTTGTGACACATGTACATTTACATATCGAACAACATGAATTATTCTGTCTGCTCACACTGGACACTGACACGGCCCTGCTTTGCCAAGATGGATTTTGGCATCTTTCTCTTCGGCCCCTCCCTTCTCTTCTCTTTCATTTCTCTTTTCTCTCATTCTTTCTTTTCTCATTCTACCTCATTCTCTCCATTTCGGTCTCATGTCCCATGTGAAAGGAAAGATGACGTGCACTGAGCCTCTGCATCAGCATCTTCCATGAAACGCAACTTGATTTGAACCACGCTGAATTAAACATTTTCTGCCATGCCTGGAAACCAAGAATCTGCTTAATCCTATTAAATATATCTAAAAAAAAAAAAAAAAAAAAAAAAAATTGCATAGCTTGCATCGTGACAGAGAATTTTTGCCGTGTGTGTGTGCGCGCGCGCGTGTGTGTGCGCGCGTGTTCTGGCAGGCCGAGATGGAGAGCTGTCTGTCAAACGGTTGGCTCTCTCAGTCTTGAGAGGTCCCTGTGGGGTCTGCTGTAGTGCCTGCCCCTTGGGGGTGGTCCTCTCTCTGTGCCTCGCTGCCCTGCACTGTGAGTGGCACTAGGCCGGCAGACAGGCGTAGGGAGAGGGGAGGAGGGCGGGGCACTAGGCAGGCAGACAGGCGTAGGGAGAGGGGAGGAGGGTGGGGCACTAAGGCCCCAGCGGGCCCCAGGGGAGAGCTCTGAAGCTGGGTCATGACAAGCAGCCAAGCAGCCCTGGAGAGAAAGAGCAGCCAGCCTCTCCAGCGCACTTCAGCAGACATTTAACACTGCCTGCCCATCGTCACTGGTGCACAGGGAAAGCTGCCCATGTCTGCCGGAAGGCTGCGTGTGTGTGTGTGTGTGTGTGTGTCATTTTCAAAATGATGGCAAAATGCTCATGATAGTTTTCTCTAAACATGCACTTGATATAGTCAATATACATAGGCCTATACACATACCGTGTTTGAGAGGAGTATATTTTAGTGAGGAAGATTCAAACAGTAAGAAGTTTGTATGGTTACTTCGGTCTGCCTTTCTGAATTCTAAAGTTGAAAAGATTAGAACTTGAGCGGTTTTATGGCTTTTTGAGTGAAATTGGATGCATTGGTTTAAGATGAGAGTGTACCTCTGCGGACACGGTCTGCATATGGTCTCTGCACACAAGTTAGTTATCCGCACGGTCTGTATGCAATGAAATGTTCATTAACTCCTGCTTCAGCAAATTATTTACTAGATTACTAGCAATGATAATCAAAGCTACTGTAGGTATCTATCTATCTATCTAGATGGAGGAATAAAAGTCTATGAAGAGAAAGTGTAGAGAAAATAGAGAGACCTGTAAAACAAATGTAGCTTGTTCAGTAGCTGTTTGCTGTAGATTCACATGACGTAGAGATGTGCAGCTTGTGTGTGAGGGGCAATTTGCAACAGTAAAATGACAATACTTTTGAAACACCAATGTGCATATGTCCATATCCGTGTCCACCAAAGTATATCTGAGCCTGAAGTGGAGGGAATGTCTGTGCGAATTGCTCTATCAGTTCCTCTGCATTACTTGGTGTGTTAAAGACAAATAAGATGTTTGTGTGTGTATTTATGGATCTCTTTCCTCAGTCCACACACACACACACACACACAGCACACACACACCGCACACACACACCGCCTCCATGCTGTGGTAAATATTTGATATGAACTCACTAGGCACACTAGGAGGTGCTACTTGACCTTTCCCTGTGCTGCAATTAGATTTATTTGGCCCCCTGTTTAATGGCAGTTTTTAATTACGCGGAAGGGCCATCCCTGACGGGGCCTGTGCTTGCTCCAGAGCCACTCTAATTATACGCCACTTTGTCAACATCCAATCAGTGCCACTTATTACCGGGGCCCGGAGTGGGGCGTGGCGGTGTGGCGCATCAATCAGTGCCCTCTACAGCCAGCACATGGACTCTGCCACCAGGCCCCCCTCGCCACGAATCACAACCCTCTTGGCTAGTTCAGTTGTCCCTCTCTGATCCGCTCTGTGGTTGGTGAGTGTGCACACGTGCAGCACACTCATTATTTGATGCTCCGCGCTCTTTATTTCCCTGTTTTCTGACCGTGTTTGCACCAGCTTTCGTTTTACTGACCCTCTCAGGCTTATGTCTACTCTCTCTCTCTCTCTCTCTTCCTCTCTCTCTCTCCATCCCTCCTTCCCCTCCCCTCCCTCTCTCCCTCCCTCTATCTCTATCTCTCCCTCTCTCCCTCCCCCCTCTGTCTTTCTCTGTCTTGCTCGCTCGGTTCTCCTCTTTGTCACTTTACAGAAGCCATGAGTGGCTCTCGCACCGAGAGGCGCAGTGGACTGGAAATGGCTCGTAGCCTCCTTCACCCGTTTCAGTCTCTCTGTCCTCTTGTTTGCCTGTCTCCTCTCTTTCACTCTCTCTGTGTCTCCTTCTTTCCCTCTGCTCTCTCTTTTGACCCCCCCTCGCCCTCTCTCTCTTTCTCTCTCTACATCTCTTCTGTCTTCTCTCTCTTCTCCTCTCCCCTTGGCCTCTTAGGGCGTATGTGCTGGGGCCTTATATCAGTATAATGGCAGCTCTGTGCTCGGAGCGCTTCTCTGCTGCAGGATAGCACACAGCTGGCTCTGTTGAGCCCTGAACTGAACAGGCAGGCTGTGGAGGATGAATCTGCCTGCGCTGCATCATCAATGAGATCTTGTTTGGTTTCCACGCCTCGAACAGCATTTGATGTAGCATCACGATGGAAATATGATGGTGGCCCATGGGCGTTTTCACTCCCAACTGTTCATTTATATTGATGTGCATCAATTCTAATTCCAATCCTAAAAGGTGATAGGATGACTGTATTCATGCTTTTCAGAATTAATTTCATAATTATTTGCAACAAAGTGTACGCTAAATCAAAGAAAAATATTTTCGAAATGCTAGAAATTGGTCAGATGTTAATATTTTTTTACATGACTGTATCACAGCATATTGGCCTTTAGTTCTTGTACTTTTTGTACTGTTAATGCATTGTCTCATTCAATCAATTTGATTTCTGATACAATCCGAAGTACATTTCACTACAGCCAGGCAGCTACAGCATTACACTCTGGGAGCACTGTAGCTGCCTGGCTGCATTAGCTGCTGGCTCTAGCAATTTAATTGTAATGTTAATGTACTGCTTTAATTGTAATGTTAATGTACTGCTTTAATAGCAAGAGCAAGATATATCAGATCTCCACATACCTGAGCAAAGTTTGTGATTTATAGCCAGATGTCAGATGATTGTGGATATGGTCCTGATCTGTTGTGGATCCAGTAGAGCGGTGCGAGATCACGGGCACTTCCTCTCCCACATTGTTAGCTTCAGTTTAGCTTTTCAATAATACCCCCCCCCCCCCTCCTCCCAGCTGAGGTGTGGACCCTGAAACGTGTGTGTTCTTCTCTCCACAGTCTCTACGGCCGACACATGCAGGCCAACCCAGAACCCCCCAAGAAGAACAACGACAAGACCAAGAAGATCAGCCGCAAGCCGCTGGCCGCCAAGAACAAGTGAGGGGGACCGACGAATGGCCAAGACGAACGCCGGAGCCTGTCCTCGCTGGACCTCACTGCATGTGCCTTCCCCATTATTTTTTCTATTTATTTATCCAACAAACACAGAGAAAAAAAACTACATTTTGTACGGCTTGTATGTGTTGTATTAATCATGTTACACTTTATTGTGTTTTTTTAACTGCCGCTCACTGTGTCACTCAAAGCTTCAAGCAGTCCTTTATTTTTCAAATGTCTGTATATTTACAAAAGAACCTTCTTATTCAACCCCTATTGTAACGAGTGGCCTTCAGCTGAATGCAAGCAATCGCAAGTCTAAACGTCTGTAAATGAAGCCAAAGCAATTTGTGCAGAGATTAACCTCCACGCACCATGAAACAAGTCCTGCAATTCCTTATGTTGCTGATGCTGTAAAAGTTGAGCAAACTTTCGTTTTTCTGTTCCAAGATCTTGTTTTGCTCTTGGAGGTGCTAATTATTTGGTATCCATTGCATATGCCACACAAGAGCATCTCTCCTAGGCCTCTCTGGAGAGGTGGAGGGTATTATCTGATTCCCCACCCCGGCCTGATCCGAGCCCCACACAAACAAGGCCATCAGAAAAGCCATCTTCTCACTAGAGCAGTCTCCTCCAACACCACCACCACCGTCACTGCCTCCGTCTCGCCGCACCCGGGCTTTGCTCGGCAAGGCTGTTGCATAAGCAGAGGGGGATTTTGGTCGGGGTTTAGGGGATCTTAACTCCGTCTGCGAAGAGGTTTTTGTGTGCAGTCTCCCAAGAGGGTGGGAGGTTTTTTTTGGGGAGGGGGGGGTTTGGATAGGGCCGGGTTGGGGGGGGGCTTGCCTCCTGCCCATTCCCCTGCTTGGTGTTGTCAGCCATTACAGACAGATCGGAATGGTTTCGCTTGATGGAATGTTGAAAATTGCTTGTTTTCTGCATACTCCCAGCTCCACCGTTTTGTTTTGGATGGCAGACATGTTGCTCCAACAATGGACTGGTCATGTCCATTGGCCAAGTTCAACAGAGGGGTAAGCCCTTCGGGACATGGGTATAGTCATTATATTCTCGTTGGGCCACTACTTTCTGAATGTGTCTGAGTTGAGACAACAGTAAGACTTTGTGTTTATTCCAGACTTCAAATGATTTAATCAGGTCAGGTTACACTTATTTTACAATAAATATTTGCCTTCTGAAAAGGGTCCGGAAACATTTCATCAACACTCTGATGACCAAATGTAATCATTTTTAACTCTGTGCCATTGAACTTTGTGCCACCCACGTATGTATTTGTACATGTCTACTTTTTAGCTGCCTTTCAAGTAAAGCAATCATTTTTGTGCAATCCACATGGAAGATTGTCTCCTTTTCTCTGTTCTCAATGTTTCATTTCTGATTTGTATAAGCAATCTTGATGAATACGAACAGTGTTTGGATAATGTTATTCTACCCCATAGAGTGAAATAGGCCAAGGCAGCATTGAACACTTCCTGATACAAATGTTTTTCTTTATGAGGTGTTTGAAAGGAAGTGCAGGATAGCATATCGGTCTGTCACATAGCATGACCTATCGCAGTGGGGGGAGGATATCAAAGACTAAGCATCAAAGACTGGGGAAAAGGAGGAAGTTCTGGGGTCTAAAGAGCATCACGTTTACCTTCAGACCTGTGACGAGTGACTCAGCACAATGCCATATTTCTGCAGACAAAATAATAAAGACAAAATGTTTTGGCTCTTTTTATGATACCATACAGGTTATTCCTTAGAAAAATACAGAAATACTACTAGGACAACAATACATATAGAACAGGATGAATGATGATGTATATAAAAATAGAATCCCACCATATACTGTACCTCTATGACTCTTAGTCATATCGTGTTAACCTCAACAATGATTCAAGAATTGTAAGTTCAAATTGTTTCCCCCCATCAATTACATCACCTTGGGAGCCCCCCAAAACTAATAGATATTTAGTAGAAAGGAGTTTTACGATATCTACTTCCCCTGCTGCTACCTAGTCCCCTCTTGGAACATTGCAATGTAGCATCCCTAAGCGTTTTGAGATCATTTTGGATAACAGTTTTATAGCACAGAACTCTCAGGGAAGCAAAGCACAAGCAAAGAGAAAAAAAATCGAATGATTGAGAGTGTGCACAAACTGGAGTAAGGAGAGGGAGAAAGGAGGACAAAAGTTCTGAGAAATACGAGGGGATGAAGGGTGAAGAGGAAGAAGAAAGACAGGAGCGAGTGGCGAGGTGGGAGGAGAGCTAAGCAGCGGAAGAGAGGCCCGTGAGGTGAAACGGGGATGAGGGATCTAACACCTCCAGAAGTGATCCCACCACAGGACACCATGCCATGGACCTCTCAGGCTATGACGGGAGATTAGATGTGTGAGGGCTGACCTTTGAGCACTCTGTCTCCACTCAAGTGTGCATCCGTGTGTGTGTGTGTGTGTGTTCACAGGGATGGAGAAGGGTGGTGCGCCTAAGTTAGGTGTCGTCACAAACACCTTCGTCCCTCATGGCTCCTCTGAATTTTTATTAATCTGTCTAAGACACGGTGAGGGGCCCTGTCTATCCTCCACATTCACTCTCTCTCTCTCTCTCTCCATACGCACACACACACACAGCAGGCACATCTGTCCACCTTTCCAGGCCCAATTTGGAAGCACAGAGGATGAAGCAGGGGGTGCCTCACACATTTTCCTGCAGATATTTAGGTGTTCTCTCTCTTTCTCTCCTTCACTTTGTCTCTGTCTCTTGCTCCCTGCCTCCCTCTATTCTTCAGCATACTTGAGCTTTCCAACAGTTGACTGTTACTTGTACACATCATGTTCTTTTAGGGCGAAGACAAAAGCACATGCACACGCATATGGACACACACACACACACACACACACACACACACACACACACACACACACACACACTTGTACTACAACCCTAGGATATAAAGGCATTGAGGATCAAGTTTCACAGTGAAAATATAAACTGGCTGTTCATTTGTAACCAAAATTCAAACATTTTCTCTTTGAATCAATGTATTTTATCTTCTTCCTAAGGTTCAAATGGATGCCAGTCCTAATGCAATGGCTCATTATGGAAGATCACTCACAACAATTACTAACTGACCTTTTCAGAAAAGCACTGTTTCACCTCCACTCAAAAATGTGATAATGCAGTCTGTATAGTTTTTCTTGGTCACTCTGATTACTTTTTAGCCTTTTGTTTCACTTTCCCGTGCAGATGTGTTTTTTTCTCTTTCTTTCGCTTTTGATTGCATCTTTTCTCTATGCAACTCACTGTCTCAAGGACACAATGGTTCCCTTGCTAACGAAATCCATTGATTTTTCGCGCTTGATTTATGGGACCGAGGGAGACTTGGAGCGGTTGCGATCGGCTGGGGAGCATGCTCCATGCCACCTAATGGGCAGCGAGACTAGGTGGGCATTACATGGGTGTCCAGGGCATACAAGGGGGCTATGCCTAGCTTACATGTAATGTGATGCCCCACCCCATTAAAGGGCTCTGCAAATGTAACGGGTTCATATCGTTCTTAACAAAATAACAACTTTGCGAAATTCAGTGAATATCAGGAGTCGAAATCAGTTTTCAGAGATAAAAGCCAGAAAGCCACACAGATTTTTTGTACTGACTCACTCACGGTAATCCTATGGCCCACATGTCAAACAATGCAACTAAAAATGCCCTGACACGTCACCGACTTTAACGATAACGACTTCTTCAGATCTGTGAAGAATACACACTGTTCAAGTTAGTGAGCAATGGTTTTAAATTATTTGTGTGTGTGGACAAAATTATCTGTGTGTGCGCGCCGGCGGGGCTATAAATCTTTGTAAAGTTTGATATTGGCAGAAATGTCATTTTAATGATCCGTCCCTACCTTCAGAACTCATTTTCAGGGACTTGTACAATGCTATAGAGAAACATTTCCGATATTTTCTAAGTGCGCTGACCTAGAACACAGGTTTGATTAATGTGTCATCAATAACTAGTCTGACTTCCTTCTGCACTTTCCACACACACAAAAAAACGATGACTGATGTAACCTTTCCAGACGAATTATCGGTCCCTTTAGTCTTTGTGATGTGTTTGTCGGTTCTTTTTATAACTCTCTTCTTAAGCACATGGTTATAATCACGATTCTAATATCACTAATCACAAAAGGCGTTTAAATTGCTCGTGATGCATGCCTCTGCCTAATAGTGAAGCGCTCGCCTTGATACTGATTCCACAGCTGTCAGGCAGGGAAATGTGTCAAAATAGCGGCAAGGGTGGCAGTGGGCAGGCAGCATTTCCATCTCTTAAAAGACTGCGCGCCTCGGTCTCTCCCTCCCTCCCTCTCCCTTCTGCTCAGGCGCTGCGCTCACAACTCTAAACAGGCAGAGACATCCAGCTCTCCAGATCTCGATGACATCTACCTCCGCCTGAAAGCAAACTAACGCCTTTCCCTTGTGTTATTCCCCAGCTATCCAACTCGGTATTTGTACGCAGTGGTACACTTTAAAAAGGCTAAGGGGGATTCTGTCTGACTCCAGAATTAGTGGATTTGGGATAGCGCGCTTTTCCGGCGCTGAAGTTTGTGTTATTTTCTTAATCTTTACAAGGCGCACCCACACGTGGTTGGAGAGCTTTGGCGCCGAGACACGGAGAGATGCTGAAGGCAGTGTTTTTTCTTAAATCACTGACGACTGGATCGCGACAAGCCTGAAGAGGGCTGAACTTTCAGATTTGGTGAGACTAGAATAAGCAAACATCAGCACAAAAAGTGAGGAGGAGGAAGAAAAAACGATTGGGGCTTGGCCCAAAAAGGGTGATTAACATTAACGCCAAAGCAAATTGGGTCTCTTTTTTTTCTTAGAAGGGTCCCCATCAACCAGCAAAATTTCGCCCAAAAGTAGACAAGAGGACCGCCCTGCGCTGACCAGGTTAGTCGGCAGGAAGCGACTGATCGCTGCAGGGGTGCTAGGAGTCGTCATGGTCCTGGTGCTGGTGATCCTAATCCCGGTCTTGGTCAACTCAGCTGGAACTTCGGCGCACTATGAGATGCTTGGCACCTGCAGGATGGTGTGCGATCCATACGGCACCAAGTCTCCGACAAGCACGGCAGCTGCAGACACCGTACGAGACAACAACCTCATGCAGTCTTTACCTACTTTTATACAAGGTCCGAAAGGGGAACCGGGGCGGCCGGGAAAGGTGGGACCTCGGGGTCCACCTGGTGAACCGGGACCACCTGGTCCACCAGGTCCACCCGGAGAAAAGGGAGATCCGGGGCGCCCCGGAATACCTGGGCCACCAGGACCGAATGTCGCGGCGGGGGCGATCAGCGCAGCGACTTACAGTACTGTTCCAAAAATCGCCTTTTACGCAGGCCTTAAGAAGCAACACGAGGGCTATGAGGTGTTAAAATTCGACGACGTGGTCACGAACCTGGGCAACCATTACGATCCAACAACTGGAAAATTCACCTGTTCTATTCCGGGAATATATTTCTTCACCTATCATGTACTGATGCGCGGCGGGGATGGCACCAGCATGTGGGCAGACCTTTGTAAGAACACACAGGTAAGTTACCTTGCAAGGCTGTACACATTTATATATCTGTTTTCTGTTGTTCGACAGCCCACTTTCGATCCTAAAAAAATATTTTGAAAGCACAGGCCTACTTTAAATTAATCATTTATTTACCCGTGCTGCGCAGAGATGTAGGCTACCCAAGTGTGCGCAAATGTTTTGTTAGAAACCGAGATCAAAAAAGTATATGTCATTCCCACATGAAAGGGTGTTTTGGTCAATAATTGTTGGTTTTACAGTTGTCATGGCATGTGACAATAGTGTAATTTCTCATCTGTGGCGAATGGAACTGTACAGCATATTTCATTCCCCTCTTGTGACTTCTTTCTGTAACGGGCAAATCGGCTTAACCAGGAGTGTTTTTGTATGTAGATATAGGCTAATGCTGAGGATATACATTTCTGGTTCTACAGAAGCGTGGCGGGACATTTTGAGAGTGAAAGTCCTTTTCGTTCCCGACCCACGTGTCACTATCCACCTTTTTTAAGTCTATGTTAAGCATAAGTTGGCTATCCTGACTTATTATGAGTGTCCTAATTCTATATATAAAAAATAGGTCTTTAGCAGTAAGGGTATGGCGAAGTGAGAGGAAAGTCTCTTTTTGGCCACTGTTACTACAGGTGTCATTTGCAACCCACCACCCCCACCCCTACCCCATGAATGAAAATAACATTGAATTAAAACATGGTAATAAATAACTATAATACTTATAATAATAATGATAATACTAATGTGTTGTACAGACATGAGTCAAACCATCTGTGGAGAAACTGTTTATAGTAGGCTAACCTTTAAAGCAGCCTTTAAAACTTCTCAGAATGCCACGGTGCTGTTTTTCAATGCACACACAACTGCCTGAAGGCATGTCTAATCCACACACTCAGAGGGGACACCCGGCGTCACTATGGGACTGTTTCTGTCTACGATTCAAGAAGCGACCCCGTCAAGCGTTCCCTCTCAGCGCCCTCCTCCCTGTCAGCCTTATGACCGCTTCGCTGCACAAGGGACTCTGCTCCGTCTGTGGAGGGCTAAATCTAATTTCCTTTACACCCTGCTAATGTGACAGGCAAAGCCTGTGGTTAAACGTGTCTAATTTAGGGAGATATTTCTATGGACGTTTTGTTTATTTTGATGTAATCACATATATGCCTTTAAAAACCCAGTGGTTCTAGCATTTCCTATTACTAATTACTGTACAAAAAAAATAGATTAATCCACAGGTCGACTAGCCTATTACAGTAAGTGTCGCAATTAGGATATTTTGTCGGTTTTTAAAAAGCAAAACACAACTGAAATAAAACCACTCTAGGCCTATTGTCTTATTTTAATTTTGAGTTTCCAAGAACCACACAAAAGCAAAGTACAAGGGTTTTCTCACACAAACAGTTTTAGACTCCCTACACTTGCAATCTAAGCCTGAAAGCGACATTTTACCTCCCGAAAGTCTGGGACGCAACTTTGGAAATGCTTTCAAGTGATGAAATACTGTCTGTTACGTTACATATTAAATAAATTAATCAGCAAGGATCGCACTCTAATTCATATTTCCCAAACTTGATGATGTGAAATCTCCTCATCAACGTTTCCTTTAGCATATGCGTTGATGGCAAAGACCTTATCAATTTCAAGATACCGCTGCCTGCTTTATTTCTAATGTAAATCAATTCGAGGAATTTGTGGAGGCCTATAGCTACAAAGTAGCCAATACCTCTCAGTAACCAATAACTGAACAAACAATTAGTTTAAGTACCTCTCTGTTTTGAAGGCATGTATTAAACTGAACAAAAAAATTATCATGGCGCTGGCCATGGTGCTGAAATGGTTTCTTCAACCTCCATTGGACATTCGGGAGGATATCCTCCTAAAATTACAGATCTTTCATGGGTCACTTGGATTTTGAATCAGTCTGTTGCAAGTATATTTATGAATGTATTTTAAAATTAAGGAATGTGAATGGAGCATTTTATTCAATTCATATGTCCATTCACAGGTGCGAGCCAGTGCCATCGCTCAAGATGCTGATCAGAACTATGACTACGCCAGCAACAGTGCCGTCCTTCACTTGGAGCCGGGGGATGAGGTCTACGTTAAACTGGATGGCGGCAAGGCCCATGGAGGCAACAATAATAAATACAGCACCTTCTCCGGTTTCATCATCTACGCTGATTAAGAGACGTGTCACATGCTTCAGCCCCCCATGGACCTCTATCTCCCCCTCCCCTCCTCTCTTTCAGTTTCCCCCTCTTTCTGTCTTTCTCTCCCTTGGCCTATAGCCCCACTACCACCCCTTCCACTATGCAGTGGAGTTAGTGAGCAGGGGTGGGTGGGGCAGAGCATCCTCAGGCGGACAGAAAAGCTATGAGAGTTGAGGGCGGGACAGAAGCATTCTACTCGAGGGGCTCATAGTCGCACTGTTTATATTGGGGAGAACATATCTACCGGCAGAAATGTCAAAACAAGTGTTTGCAAGTCAAGCAGATATTGTTGGCCGTCAGTCACCAAAACAAGTCAATGGTGAGTGAACAGGCCTCTCTGATCCTGTAGATGAATTGACAAAAAAATGAACCAGAATTACCATTTTTTTTAATCATATATGAGTCTAAAATTAATATGTGCAATAATGTTGACAGTGAAGGCAACCATAACTTGAATATACCCATTATTTGTCATAACAGGATATGATGTTTTCACACCTGGCAACTCTGACATCGTTCTGAGGAGTTTGAGGAGACTCCTATGTAACCTTTCAAACATTAAATATTAGTGAACCTCAACAATAGGCTGCTCATTATAGATGAGGTTACTATTGATTCTGTCCTTTTTCTCCTTTTATTTTTTATTGAAAATATTTTAAACCAACATTTTGAAAGCTACGAAGAGGAATTTGTTCAACACAATTGGAACACTAATGAAATAGCTACTAATACATGCTGTTAATACATCTGTATTATGAATATGTGCCATTGGGATGGGCCCCTAAAAGAGAATAATTATAGTATTGTATACTTGGGAAAAACAAATCAACACAGTACATCACAATCAGATGTGTCTGTGTTGCCAGGTGTTAAAGCACAACCATCATTTTCCCTGTTTTACCTGCAGTAGACCTACAGTATCTAGTTCAGAATGTACTGAAAGTTCCAATCCCCTTTTTGGGGTAAAGACCAAGTCCTCGTGCCCCCTTTGCCACCAACATATCTACGCTATACAATGGGAAAAAACAGTTCAAGTGATCTTGAAAGCCCTATGCAGAAACTGAGTGCTTGGATATGTAAATGTGTATGTATCTTACTGAGAGTTGAAGAATTACAGTGACTGTTGATATTGCTACTTATTTTATATGTAAATAGTGTAGTGATTATTTTTCTCTCCCCTTCAATGTACAAATGTTCAAAGAGCACAGTGCTACAGCAATGTATGTAGAGTATATTACGCTATAATAAAAAAACGTCACACTCAAAACTCTGTCGAGGTGGAAAAGTTGTTCTGGTGGGTGTAGAATTGTTTCACACAATAGAAAGTGCATCAGAATTTTGGGAAATGCAAATCACGGCTCTTCCTTAACAGGCATGTTATATTGCCTGTGACTTGGTATGTAGGAGGTGTATAGGATGTGTATAGTGGTAGGTTTATAGACAGTATTTTTAGTAATTTATTCACAACTGACGAATCTTAAGTTGGTAGAGGTACCTGGGACTTCCCAGTTTTTATTGATGGTTTATAAAGCAACTGTTTGTGCGACATTATTTGGCAAATGAGGTTGGCACATTTTTACAGGAACAAAAAACAATATGCCTGTTATATCTATCAATTCAATGTATTTAGAACAGGCTTGCATGTTGCAGTGTTCTCTCTCTCTCTCTCTCTCTCTCTCTCTCTCTCTCTCTGTGTGTGTGTGAGATAGTACTGGAGTGTGGGTTTTCAGCCTTGGGGCTTATGAATTTCTCTCTGTGTTTTTATTTATTTGCCTAGTTCACTGTTTTCCTGAGACTGTCCTCCTTTAAAACAGAGCAGTACTTGAGACTGTATGCCATCTCAGTGACTGATTTGCTTTCCTTCCTCAGTTCAAAACAATTTTGAAGAGCCATAAAATGGCGAGGATAGCCGACTGAAACTCACGAGAGAGAGAGAGCAAGAGAGAGAAACAGAGAGAGAGAGAGAGAGAGAGCAAAAGAGAGAAGTGTTAGGGAGGAGGACAAAGGAGACATAAGATTCACACCTCCACATCTTCGTTAGCAGCCCAGATGGTTGACCAGTCTGGCCTGGGATGTCTCGGGGTCCAGGCTGGGATTGGGACTGGGACTCCTTTAAAAAATGAGAAGTCATTCTTTTGATTTGAGGAACAGAACAGCAGGTCATATGTCCAACATTCGTAGTCCCTTGGAGAATAATTTCCCAGTGCAAAGAGGCTTAGCATTTTAATTTATACCATTAAAATATGTGTGTGTGTGTGTCAGCATCTTCAGTGAGTTGAGAGTGTGCATTAGTTTGTGTTAGTGTGTATGAATGAACAGTATGCTGTATGTAGATGCCTGTGTGTGTATCTGTCTGCATTGTAAATGAATTATCATGCTTCTGTATGTGTATATGTGCATGCATGCCATTGTATGAGCATATACATGTATGTGTTTTAGGTGTGTGCTTAATTTTGTGAGTGGGTTGTTTCATGTTTGCATGTGCCTGTGATTGTGCCTATGTGTGTGTGTGTGTGTGTGTGTGTGTGTGTGTGTGTGTGTGTGTGTGTGTGTGTGTGTGTGTGCGCATGTATGTGTGTGTGCATGTGTGTGTGTGTGTGTGTGTGTGTGTGTGTGTGTGTGTGTGTGTGTGTGTGTGTGTGTGCATGTGTGTGGGTGCATGTGTGTATGCGTGTGTGTGTGTATGTGTGTGTGTTTGTGTGTGTGTGTGTGTGTTACTCCAAATGACCCTGCAGATATACAGAGCCATTCTGATCCCCTTGCCCAAGCCCAGACCCACTAATGAGGTGCCGGCTGTTCCCCCTGTTACTCCTCCTCCCTCCACGGGTGCTCCACTTGAGCTGGAATATCCTCCCCTTAAACTCTTCCCCATCTCTTCCTCCTTTGGCTCTTTCCAGCCCAACTCTTGCTCACACACCCGCACACACCCGCACACACACACACACACACACACACACACACACACACACACGGTCAGATACATTTGCAGATGACACACACTGCCCAAAAAGGCTCCATCATGTGTATCCAAATTGACAATGAAATGGTATATTCCTGTAATACCATCAGTAACTTTTGACTCCATTTTCTGATGATTACAGTGACTTTATTAATAGTGTCAAGTTGCTTCCTTTGATCATGCAGGCCAGCTGTGAGGTAATAAGAGAAATCACAGCAGACGTTTCTTTGGAAAAGGACTGGCCTTTTCCTCCAATTATCCAGCCCTCGCCATTTAACCTCAGATATGTCAACAAATTGCCTGTGGTCAGTACCAGTGGGAAGGCATCGGAAAGATTCTTAGCTATGGTTAGCCTACCTTACCATTAATGAACCCATTTCATAGCAATTAAAGGTAAAACTTGGTGCAAGCATGCACTTGGTACAGTAAGAACATCAATTATAAGTTTTAACTTAGATAATAACACAGTATGTGCTAGTAGATTATTGATAAAATGTTTTGTGTTGTAGATGGTTGTTGCTGGCATGATGTGATTTTGTGGGCCATAAATAGCTGATGTTTGTGATGGATCAAGGGCCTGAGTTAGATTTTTGCATTCACAACACAGTGGTCAACAAACTAATGATTTATCAATACTGAGATCTGACTATTTTTTGTGTCAAGCAAACCTATAGGTTGCTCATTCCACTTAGACAAAAGTTTTTTAAGACCCAATTTGACAAGTATCAACTTTAACCTTTTTTAACATGTCCATTAGGTGTTTTTTTATGTTTTACAAGACTTATCACAAGAGTATAAACACTAAGGCTAAGGCAGTTGATGTTTCAAAATAATGTATCAGAACAGTCCCTAATTGTCTGGGTGACAACATTTTCACAAATAATTTCTGGAGAAATTGTTTTCTGAGGACACGTATCTGCTCTTTAGCTTTACAAGATAAGTAAGCTAGAATGTCAGAGTTACTTACATTAGCATTACATTGTTAGCCTTTGGTTACATCAAACTGTGTTGTCCAGCAAGCAGAGTTGTATACAGTGTTGGGCGGGTTAGTTCCCCACATCTGAGATGAGGCAGAGTGGTAAAGATGCATAGCCTTTTCTCATCCATGAAGAGATTATTTCACAAAAAAACATAGGAATATGTGTCTTTCAGGAACTAAGATGCGTTTTTAGGGATTAATTGATAGCTGGAGTGCATCTTTAATTCTATGGGCATTTATCTTTCATTATCAAAACAAGGATACATCTTTAAAACTATAGAAATTCACTGATAAACAATGGAAATGGGAACAATCACTTAAGGTCAGTCTGTGATTTGAGGAAATTAATTATATTGTTAATTGACTGTTATAACAACAAATATAGTACTGCTCTGCCCAGCTATATCAGGATTTATACCATTACGATATGTGCTCAAAAACGACACAAAAAGGCACCCCTCAGTTTGTATCCCATAGGCAGAGGATGTCAAGCAGAGGGAAAGGACATGAGATGGAAACAGAAAGATTTATGCAAAAGAAAGGAAGAGGGTCATCAGGGTCTGGGCCTTCCATTACTTTTATTGTTTGTGGACAGAAAATGATCAGAACGTGTGAAACAGTGCAACTCAGTGCAATTACACCGTCATAAGGCCATAACCTGACTCTCGCCAGATGAATTTCGTTCCGCTTAGCTCCGCCTAGCTTCACTCACATCCATCTGGGACCTCTATAAAATATATCTTGCCAATCAGTGGTGACACTAGTCATTTTTTGTTCATAGATAGTGAATCTAGACCAGGATGTTTAGTGTTATTAGTATTACTTACTTTATAGGCCCTAACCAATGTTTTGAACTTGATGACTTGTGAGTGATGTGAGAGTGATAAATAGAATTCAGACATACCCCATTCTGATTATGATACATTACAGAATATTCAGCCAAAGCTTGGGGCTTGACCTCCACTTACAACCAGAGAAACACTAACCAGTGCTTTTATCCAACACACCTCATTCTTCTTGTAACATTCACAAGAACTGTAATATTCACGATAACAAAGTTTATGTTGGTAATTGCTCCAGCGTGGCACGTCATCCATCACCCAGAATCCTCTCTGAGAGGCCACCTGTTCAGACGCCCTTGTTGCACCTTTCATTAGCAGCGTCCCGCGTCCCTGAGCACTCATTAATAAAGCAACAGGCCCCGTTAGGGCGTCTGTCTCCACCAGCACGGCTCTGCACAGACGCCGCCCCCACCTCAAACATACATCTACCCCCATCCCACACACACACACACACCCACTGAGTCTGGAGATCTTATGCTGAATAACTGAGAGGTGCAACCCATCAGCCTAACTCGTTTGGCCCTAGTGGAGTACCCACAGATGTTCAGGTAGTCAGTGTTATTGCACATTTATATTCATATTATGCAGTTAGTCGTCAAAAAAGGTGTATTTTTGTCTTAAGTGACTGACAAGCGTGGTGCAACACAAGCCAAAGCTTGATCATGGACAGTGAAACATATGCAGCAGCTACACTTCATCTGGACTTAATAGAGAGACTGCTGGAGGAGAGCGAGGACAATCTTTTTAAAGGCAAATTTAAACACAGGAGGCGTGGAGTAGGTAAACATGCAGGAAGAGATATGAAAAGATATCCTTATTATTTCTCAAAGTGCACACTTCGATTTGTTTCATCCAGATGTGCAGTGGATAACATTATTGTCTGTTTTCAACCTTGATAGACCATCCTGTTGAGCTGATGAAACACTTAAATGTTACATGCCTTTCAATATATAGCTTTAATAAAACCAAATAAAATAGTCTTTTTTGTTTCTATCACCCAGAACAGAAAGGAACAAAAAGGATATATTTCAGACTAGCTAACCTCAGTTAAAGCCTCTTTATGGGCTAATGGAGAGCAGGTCTTGTGAAAATGTCACATATTAAAAGGTCACCCTTAATCTGAAAATGAAAGCCACTCCTGCTCATCTGCACTCTTAATCCAGTGCCCTGATATGAAACATGAATCCCATTAAGGGCTGCTGCCATATCACCATATCAGTTACCTTAATGCAGATCATTCAGTGATTACAACCAGCCAGGTCCATGTCAGTGGAAACGTAATTAAGCTCTGTACGCGTAAAAATTCTCAACTGAGGTTTATACAATCGCAAACAACAAAGTTGAACCCAGAGTTGGATGCTTTAGAATCCACAATGCATTGAAGAGAGAGGACATACGGCTGGCAATAGTCATAATATTGTTCACTCATACAGACTCAACATCATGAATGAAGGACTGCGGCTGACCCATACCTGGGTTTTTTCCATGTGTTGGATTCTCCCTGCGATTGCGGGTAGAACCCCCCTGCTACACCAATCACATTTCTCCTTTCTCAGTTCTATGCCTCCTTCTGTCCTGCTTGGCTAACTAGCAGTCCATCACATTCAAATGGGACCCAATCCGCCTCCTACACCACCCCAATTAGCATTGAAGAGGAAGAGCTTGTTGAGAGAGTTTCTGTCCTCTCTCTCTCTCTCTGGCACACCCAAACTAGACTCTCTCTGGCACACCCAAACTAGACTCACAGAGCATCTCTCACACCTCATTTGAACAAATTTAGCACTAAAAGGTAAAACAATCAACTCAAATTCCCTGTTCCCATTTTTCCCACTTTGTCTTGGGCCTGTCACGTTGGCCCAGAAAAGCCCTATCCTACTTCTTCTCCTTCTTCATCTCTCTCTCTCTCTCTCTCTCTCTCTCTCTTTCTCTGCTTCCACATGCTTTCTCTCTTTACCTCACCCTTTTTTCTTTTCAAGTGAATTAGACCCAGAGCAATGCACTAAAAATACCTCTGTCAACAATGTTTGTGGGAAAGAAAAATAGAGACGATGTAACCAGTAGGATTTTCCCGCTCTAGAGTTGACTGCCCTATGATGAGCTGTGGATGAATGAATGATGTAAAAAAATAGTCAGCTGATTTCAATGGGAAGATATAAGTATAACAGTATGCATAATGTCTGTGTATGATAGAAACAGACACAGAGAGAAGAGAGAGAGACAGAGAGAGAGAATTAGATGGGGTGAAAGAGTGAGAGGGATGGGACCCCTTGGTGCCATTACTGAGAAAGGGGTCTCAAAGACAAAAACCGATACAAATTGATCAAAGTGCCATGGGAATATGTTGTGTATCATTTATCTAACAGGAGAAGCAAAAAGGCATCAAAAGATTCTAGGCCTGAAACCCAGGGAAGAAGGGCAAAATCAATCCATATGGTTATTTCTGAGTGCTATTATATCTGAGGGGCATTTATAAAAGCTGACATGTTGTGCTACTTACTGAGGGCGCCAAACAAGAATCACTACAGTTAGAGTCTATAGGCACTCCAGGCACTCAATAAAAAAATGCTCACTCTATAACTTCTCAGGGTTGTGAATAAAGACATACCGTAGTTTATTAAATCTGTGATCAGAGATCATAGGCAGCTATTATCAAAACACAGCTAGTTGCAAATTAAGGGGTGACAGAAAGAGAGAGAGAGAAAGAGAGAGAGAGAAAGAGAGAAAGAGAGAGAGGTGTGTGTGTGTGTGTGTGTGTGTGTGGGGGGGGGGGGGTGAGGTAAGACATGAAAAGACTAATCAGTGGAAAGATCAACGATTGTGCCCCACAGTCACATATGGAACTAATCTGTAAGTGTCTTTTCAAACAAGGTATCTTGTGTGAAGAGTTGACACCCTCTAACAGAAAACTTAAACATGTGCGCGCACACACACACTCACACACACACAATATTTTTTCCACCTGCCACTGTGGCTGGTGGATTCCAAAATCTACCAGCCACTCAACTTTTTTACCAGCCACTAGAGAAACGGCATGAAAATGTGATATCATGATTATAGTAGGCTACCCAAAATGATCACGAATATCAGCATTATTGCGATACGACTAAAATGTGCTGAATTTTGCCCTAAACCTACCAGCTGTCCTCCAAGCACAGTAGCAACAAAACTAAACATCAACAGAATCACTTTCATATGCCATAGTGGCTTGTCAAAGAAGTGGTGTGGCTCCTTTAAGACTCCGTTTGTGTGAGTTCTGGAGCATCCTATAATCCAACTCTCCAATTTGATCTAAACTGTACATCATTACAGGTAAGGCTATATTTAACATTTAGCATTTATTTGCTACTCTATTGGTCTGTTATGAAATCATGCATTGAATAATTTAAGCACAGCTCAGCTTTAAGAAACTTAATATGCATGCTTAACATTTTGTAAAACTGCATTGAAAAACTCTGGTTTTAATATTTACAGTTATCTACTGCGATATTGTTAACATTTATTTTGTATTTGGCCTTATTGTGTATTACAAAAGCCCAAAGTTGGAGACCTTAGACACACACACACAGAGAGAGAGAGAGATAGAGAGAGAGAGAGAGAGAGAGAGAGAGAGAGCGAGAGAAAAACTCATAAACACACAAAGACTGCAGACACAGCTGTTCTTAATAGGAAATGGCTAGGCAAAATTATTTCACAATTATTTTGTTGAAATAATGAATAAATATAATAAGAATTTTATGATCACCATGTGATCTCATTATGGCTACCCTAACCGATAAGGGATCTCTCATTTGCACTGGGGGCAGGGGGATGAAATGTCACTGAGCCTTCCACCTAATGTCATGTCCCTCTAGCTCCAGGGCCCTCAACCATAAACCCATTTAACTACAGTTCAAGTCTCCTCTTTATTGGTGTCCCTCAGAACATGTTTCCTCCGCAACAATTAATTATTCAAAATAAAATCTTAATATGTATTATGGGCTCTGAGATTAAAAGTGTCTTTCCTTAAATTGTTTTATAGTATAGTATAAGTATAAGTATAAGTATATACACTGTTTTGATCCGGTGAGGGAAATTTGGTCTCTGCATTTATCCCAATCCGTGAATTAGTGAAACACACTCAGCACACAGTGAACACACAGTGAGGTGAAGCACACACTAATCCCGGTGCAGTGAGCTGCCTGCATCAACAGCGGTGCTCGGGGAGCAGTGAGGGGTTAGGTGCCTTGCTCAAGGGCACTTCAGCCGTGCCTACTGGTCGGGGTTTGAACCGGCAACCCTCCGGTTACAGGTCCGAAGCACTAACCAGTAGGCCACGGCTGCCCCATATATTATTATTATATATTTTATAGGGTGCTCTGGCCTTGAAGACAGAACTACATAAAGTGCAAATGCTGGATTTCTGTCCATCACATGGTCATATGTCATCATAATGAATTTGAAGATTCTAAAATTCTAAAATATTATATTAGAGATATTAAAAAGAAAATGTTGCATAGTGCTAATCAGGGCTGTTAACTAGATGATTTTTCACTGATATGACTGATCTTGCTCACAAGTCAAATGGGTCTGCCATATCCATCATCATAACAGTCTCATTGGGGTGTCCAGCTGCTGGTTTTCTGATTTTGGAAATCCTGAGTGGATAAAAAGCAGTAGCAGTCCTCACCAGCCTGAATAAGATTAAAGCAACACTATATGCACCAATTTGCCACTTTGAGGTATGATTTGTCAGGCAACTAGGTGGTATCTTTTTGCAAATTAATTTTGATGGTATGGTATATGGTCAAGTGAAGGACAGATAAACACATATGAAGGACATGTGCTATGCAGTTCTTTGTTCCGGACTAGAATGAAAAAGATGTTGTGAAATGGTGACACTAGTTTTAACAAGCTGTTCACAAAGAATGATTAAAACTCAACAGAGAGCAGGCTCTGGTAGGCCCCAAGCCTCCTGGATTTCGATTGATCCCACAAAAAAGAATTGTGTGCGGAGAGCATGTCCAGATCATCCCTGGTCCACCTTCTCCCTTGTTACATGAGATCAACAGTGAGTGAGATATATATATATATAGAGAGAAAGATAGAGGGAGGGGGGGGGGGGGTACAATAGGTTAGATTGACTGTAAGTCAATTTATCAGGTGTTGCAATTCAGAGAAGAGAAGCAAACCACCTCCCAGACATCACAGACATTTCACTCTTCTACTTTCCCCCTTTCCAAAAAATCATAAACAAGGACATGCATACAAGAAATCTCTCTCTCTCTCTCTCTCTCTCTCTCTAACACACACACACACACACACACACACACACACACACACACACACACACACACACACACCACAAACCTCTTTCCCTGAGCACTGAGTTGATCAAATGTGACAAGTGCTGTGGAACTATTTGGACGGGGATGTGATTCACTTCACTCCGTGCTTATCAAATCTCTAGCAGCAGAGACTATTAACTCAAAGCAAATTGTGCCAAGTAGCTTAAAGCAGCTCTTGTCTGTTCTAATATCGCTGATATCTCCATTTGTTGTCAGGGTGTAAAAGAGGCTGCTGTGCTCAGTTACGGAGGACTTGATGGCAGAAGAACATTTGTCATAGTGTCCCCCTCCCCCCTCCCCTCCACCCCACCCCACCCCACTCATATCGATTCTCCTATCCCGATCTCATTTATTCCTTGTGAGAGATATTGTTGTACCTTTGGAATCCAATCCAATTTTATGAAAAACATTTCGTCCACATTTTAGCCATTCACACATGTCCCCAAAATGCCCCAATAGTCTTTAGAGTCCTTTTATGACAGGCTTAAGAACTAGCTCTGTCATCCACAAACATCTAGTCACAACCTGTCAATAGGTGGCTTAAGCAATAGAACAATATACGGTTACACTTTACTTGACAATATCGACATAAGAGTGACATAAACAAGTGTCATAAACAAGTCATAAACGTTTATGACATAACGCTTCTGTCATTAAGCGTCATTCGTTTTTTGTTAGGGTTAGGTTTAGGGTTAGGGATAGGGTTAGAGGTTAGGGTTAGGTTTTGGGTTAGGGTTCATGTGTCATGACACTGTCGGTTGATTGGTATGAATCCCCCCTCCCCACCACATTCTTTCCAAACCAAAGTCCCTTTAACATGCCTTTATGGACCTTGCTTTGTGCGCTGTGTACAGTCGTAGTGCTGCAGGGATGATGGCACAATGGAGGTTTTTCAGGGGTTGGGCTTACCAGTTTTCTATTGTACATAACTGGGCAGACATGTAACTGGCTTACCATATTACCATACTGTATGTGTAGGTGTTCCTTCATTAACCATTCATGTAACTCCTTTTGTGCCATACCATTACATAAAAAAACGGTTTATATACTGCTTGGTAATATTGTAGGTCTGCTTGGTAATATTGAGTGTTTTTAACCAAGGGCGTCGTAGTGGGGGGACAAGTGGGAATAAATTACCCGGGCCCCAAGTGGGGGAGGGCCCCTAAGGAGTTGAATTTTATTTAATAAATAATTTCCTTAATTTAAAGATCTTAATAAATGTTGTTAACTAATATAGATGCAAATATTTTGGGTAAATGCATCAGTTGATTGATGTATTAAATTGTGTCCAAGCCAACATTGTTTGAGGGTAGGCACCCTCTCCCTTGCACGAAATGGTTCAGTCCGCCTTCCCCTGCTAGGCGCATTTTTGAAGTAACGTTCATTCTGCTGAAGCGGCAATGCAGACCAGTGGCGAAGCTAGGGGGTGGCTTAGGGGGCTTAAAGTGTGTATGTCAGGTTAAAAAACATTTTTGACAAATGAAGGGACATGAAGCAAGATAGTAGTGAGTAGTGATTTTTCTTGAAAAATCTACTTTAAATACAAGAGAACAATATTTACAGTTATTTTTATAACTGAATTAATGAACATTCCAGGAAACATTCCAGACACAATGATGACCTCATAAGAGGGAGTCCAGCAAAGTTGGTCAATTAAAACACATGGGATAAGGGATCATACAGTAGGTTTTTTTACACTGATGAGGCCAAAAACATGACTTCATTCCAGTATGTCATGCTAGAGTCTACTACCTGCCTGACATAAAAATATCCTGATGCATATTTTCTTTACTGGCAACCATTATTGATCTTAAAATGTGATGAAAAGGATATGGGTAAGTAGCAATGCTTGAAAATGCCAGTTGTGTCACTTGCCATCACATATAGGCCATTATATAGCCTAAACTAAGTAGAATCAGTAAGCAACTCATTATTCTGTGTTCAGCCAACCATGGGCATATATGCTTTAGAGACCTGACTATAAAACCATCAGTGTATGTGCTACCACATATTTGCTCTTTATATATATACATCTGCTTATCAACTAATGTTAGCTAGACAGGCTATTAATTTGCTTACTGATTCTACTTGTGTATATGATAAGCCTATGTGATGGCAAATGACACAACTGCCATTTTGAAGCCATGATACATACTACTAGTGATCCGATCCTGCTCACACCTCTAATCAATTTCTCACTGATGATTTGATGGCCATGATTTACCTAAATGTTGTAGCCTATTCAGTTTTTACTTTGTCCCTACCAGTCAGGCTCATGCTTATGAACCACTGGTATGTCATAAAGAACATTTTTGGCCTTATCAATGTAAAAGAAAATGCAGTTAAAACCCATTCTCCCCTAAGCTCAACTTTGCTGGACTCCCTCTTATGAGGTCATCACTGTGTCTGGAATGTTCATAAATTCAGTTATAAAAATAACTGTAAATATTGTTCTATTGTATTTAAAGTTGATTTTTCACGAAAAATCCCTACTCACTACTATCTTGCTTCATGTCCCTTCATTTGTCAAAAAATGTTTTTAACCTGACATACGCACTTTAAGTCCCGAATCTTTTTTCAAAAGCCCCGAATCTTTTTTTAGTGTTTTAAATTCCCGGCAACTCTTATTTCCAACATAACTTCCCCTCGGTTTCTCTATAAATGTCACAACATGCTCTATTACTGAGGAAATATATCCCTTATTTGCAAAGCCCAATATTGAAAAATAATTTGACTTGCTACACAATATATGCCAGGTCTCTGGGCTATCCGCTATGGTGATTTCAATGGTTAGATTGATTTGTTTAGATCCAGTGAAAATGCTGCCTTGACAACGCTACGTCATGGCTTCGGTGTTCCAAAAAGCTCTGTCAGAAGTCTGTCACTTTTACAGTCTGTGATAAAACACTTGTTGTTGTTGAAACGTTATGGATATTAGAAAGTTTTTCAAAAGACCACCCAGCTTCGTTCAAGCAACAGCATCGCCCAGTGAACTGACGGATGATGTTGTTTCAGGTTGGTGATTTCACGTTAAGAGCTTTCAGTCAGTTAGGCAGGCTAACGTTAGGCTAGCTTCTACTTGGCTAGCTCCCTAAATGCTTAACGTTAACGTTAAATGTCCTCGTTCGTCGGCGGAAAAGGCAAATTCAGTACTCTCATAGGCTAGCTAAGCCTACTGCAGAATAAGAAATTCCAGCTCCCAAAACAAAGTGATCCTCGTCTTGTAATAAATTAGGCTACACTGTTTTGAAATGTCAGAAAAACCCATCAACAGTTATCTGCCCATGTCAACTTTTCAGTGTCATATGTTGCACAAAAGAATGTTAACTGTTAGCCTACCTTAAAACCTTGTTGATATCCTATCCACCACCACAGATCTTATAAGTCCACATAAATATAAAAGTCATGTTAAGTTGTTTTGGCTGCCTAACTAATTATTAACTAAAAAAAAAAAACATTACAATGATATATTGAGAGGAAAGGGCCCTTTCCATAAGTGTGTTAATCAAGCACCATGCAGTCTGCATTCATAATCTAGGTGCTTGATTTTATGCACCTGTGTAAAGGGACCTGATGAAACCTATGAATAATCTTGCTAAATTACAAAATTAATATAATTTAGAAACGCCTATGTCAAGATGATAATGCATTCCTTCTAAAATACCCTTGTATCATGATGACTGGCCATACTGTAATTATATCATGATATTATGTATATTATAGTATAAGATATTCTATATATTTGTCACACAGATGAGATCAGGGAAGAGGAAGAAGGAGAATAGCAATAATAAACAATAATGTCATATCAAACAATAGCCTAATGAAAATAAACAAATACTATAATATACAAACCATAAGAAACGCTTAATTAACTAAGTACATGCTAAACAGATATGAACAGATATTGCCTCTTGAAAGACCCAAAACTATAATTTTACACAGTGTAGTGCCAGTCAGATACCTTGAATCTGTTGAATGTTAGTTTCACATTTTGTAAGTCTCAATGTGTCCATTAGTTTACACAAAATTCACTAGAAGTCATTATTTAAGGGGTTATTTAAAAAAAAAATTAAATGGGCTAAGCCCCGAATGTTTACAATGTCTGGCTCCGCCCCTGATGCAGACGGTCACGGTGTGAAGATGTCTAAGTCTAAGAAAGCTAAATCCGGTTCCCAGAAAAGAAAAGAGAGGCAAGAAAGGGAGAAAAAAAAGAAATGAGGGAAAACAAGTGTTAACAGCCTTCTTTCCCAAGAAAGGTGAGCCCAATGTGAAAGCAATAGTCTACAAATGAAATGAACTCCTGAAGGTTACAAAACACTTCAATACCACCGCGAATCCGCGATTATCAGTGCTAAAACAGCATTAACACAAAATTAGAAATAACATGATGCCTGATTTATAGCCTACCACAACATTTCAATAGCCTACTAATTCGAAAATGATTATGAGCTAATAGCTTAACTTAGTAGGCTCAATGTTATATAGGTTCAAGAGTAAAGGCTGTCAAATTAGTAGCAAAGCTAACTTGTGAAACGCATCACACTCAGTTAGCTATAGATAGCTGTTCTCTCAGCCAAAAGTATTCAATTTGTATAGATAGCTGTTCTCTCAGCCAAAAGTGTTTTCATTCATTTCATGTTCTAGCTTTTAAACATTCTTCAAATAAAACAGAAATTCAGTGAAGTCTTGGGTAATAAGATTATTTTCTGTTATACAGTACATATAAGAGTTGTTAGATTAATTCAATGTGTGATTAGATAGTAGTTAGTTGTGAACCTCATGCTTCATGCTTACAGCCGGTGGTTGGTTAGTTGGTTGGTTGGGGGGGGGGGCATGGCCACCACTTGTGCATAGGGCCCAGAATTTGGTGCTACGCCCCTGTTTTTAACCCTTCGCTACATATTGGTGGAACACACTGCCAGTTCCTACAAGGGCAGGGACATCCTTTTCCACTTTCAAAAAACTCCTGAAGACCCAGCTCTTTAGAGAACATCTACTCTCATAGCAACACTTACAACAAGTCTTACTGATCCTAGCACTCACCAGCTGTTTTAAACTGACAAGTAACTGTTAAAAACAGCACTCACCGACGCACTTATTCTTACTGTACTCTAATGTTTTTTTAAACTGTCCTAAAATTGTGAGAATTGTTCTAAAACTTACTGTTTACCATGTTGTTAGTCGCTTTGGTTAAAAAGCGTCAGCCAAATGTAATGTAATGTAATGTAATATTGGTTGACTGTACAGTCAGCAAGCTAAAAAAAGATTAATCGGTTTCACTTCCATCATGTGACCTCCGCATAGGCTTTCTATTTGTGTAAGTTCCAAGAAGTGCTTTGGGCTTCTTTTCTGAAAATCACTATTTGCTCAAAATACAAGTGAAAATTAAAAACATTGAACTGTCTCTGTGTAAATAGCTTTTAAGTGAATAAATCATTTTATTTCAACTGTTTGGTAACCCCAGAACCTCAAATTGCAATATTACCGGTAGGTAATGTTGTTTGTGAAGCTTAAAAAGTTCTTAGTTAGACTTTGTGGTCTGGGTAAGGCAAAAAAGAACATAGAAAATGTTCTCAGTATCACTTCTGCTTTTCCCCTCAGAGATATTAACAAGGAAGTGTGAAATAATTGTGATCTGCTGGTTAAGCTCCAATACTGACAACTCAGCTTAGTTAGATCCTAATTGATGTGACTGCCTATCATGATAGTATTCCTAAACACTGCAATGACACTACAAAATATCTGAAAACTGTTTATTTCAGCTTAAGCGTTTAAGATATGGAAACTAATGCAAATACATTTGTATAATGTTAAGTTAAATGTTATAGAACATGTTGATTGCAGCAGAGGAGAGGGATGGTGTGATAACCACAAGGATTTCAACAGAAAAAATAAACATTGGCTGACATTACCCTGTAAAAAAGAAGTTACTTAAATATAGGCTCAAAAAGCACTGGTGCAAATGGATTGTATGATAATATGTTAAATATATATGCTTGCACACACAAAATAAATGTACACTCTTAAAACAAATGTGTTGAAAACAACACAACTTGTGTTGTTTTTAACACATCTCTGTGTCCAGATAGTGACAACACATTCCTTTTAAGAGTGTACATAAATCCATACATTCTCCATTCTAGAAATGTAAAACTTGAACAAAAAGTTGAATACAACATTCAGTATACCATTTTAAATATTATATTATCACCACACGTTTACCCAAAAGTTTAAGTATTGCCTACAGCTTTATCTCAAAGTGCATCAAACATGGCATCGTGTACGTTTTTGATAAGAAATAAATATGTGGGGCTGTGTGATGTCTTCAAAATAAGAAAAATCTTAATAAAATATAATATTAAACTTGAAAAATAGAATACCTGAAAACATTTCAAAGGACATTACATTTATTTAACTGACATTTTTCCAGGTGCAACTAGCTAATTGTTGTTATGTTTGCCACTAGGAGAACGCCTCTAAGCACACCGATATCCACACATAAAGTCAAATATCATTTAATGTTAACAGTTAGCATAAATGTCCTCATCCTGACATCCTGTATCAAGTTCCTCCACACCCATGTAGTCCTCTGCATTTTCATAATCATCCTGGTCTTCCACTTCTCCTTGTTCATGGACATCTTGATCTTCCACTTCTACATTTTCATAGTCATCCTGGTCTTCCATTTCTACATTTTCATAGTCATCCTCTTCTGTGTTCGGATCTAGGTAAATCTCTTCATCTTCTTCACCTGTCTTGTCTTCATTCTGTTTTGATTTACTGCTCCCATAGGTGTTCATTTTTGCTGTGACATAATGAACAGAAAACAAAAAGGACACATTTCAAATGTGAACATTAATAATGACTGTTTTTTCAGTGGAAAAGGCTATAACTACTAGAACAGTTTATACACCCTGATGTTTCTTTCTCCACAAATGCATTTCAAAAGTACAGAACAGACTCGTATGAAGGTCTTAGTGATTGAAACAAGTTTATCAATGAATGTAGCGTGAGTCAGCAGCGTAGCATTATTGCTCTCTTTTAAACTGAACCACTATTCCAATGAGTCTGGATTATGCTGACACACTTCTAAAACAATTAGAAACGTACTCTTTCCTTTAGTGTACTTCCAAGATGCTTCCTTTGTTTTGCTCTGTCCCTTCTTAGCCAAAAAGATGCACACCAAGGCAAAGATCAGAAGTAAAACTACACCACCAGTCACTCCAGCAGCAATGAATGGGACCATAAACTCTGTGGAGTGCAATCATACATATACGCATTATGAGCTACAACAGGCCATGTTATAAAATCAAACTACATCACATTTTCTGAGTGTAGGCTTCATGATTATTATTATTATACAATATACTGTAATATAAAAAAAACATTTGTCTTTCACAAAATACATAATAATCTCATGTTCGTATGTTTGTTCATGTTTTTGCTGTACCTCTGATGGTGACAGTTAGCCTGTCTGTCTCTGTGGAGTAGAACTGACGAGACGATAAATCCACCTGATACACACAGCTGTAGTTACCCTGGTGGGAATAATCTGCAGCTGGAAAATAGAAGGAAGTGGAGTGGTTGATGGCAGGCTGAGACATGGTGCGGTTGGATCCGGAGAAACTCAGATGGAAAACTCCACCAGGGTACTGTGGTTGGGTGGAACAGGCGATGGAGAAGTTGTGGCCCTTAGTGATCTCTGGCCCCTGAGGACCCCAAGAGAGCCCTCCATCTGCAGCAGTGCAGTTGATACGAGGTCGATGCAGGTTCACTAGAAATAAGCAGAATATGCAAATACTTTAAAATGGCACTAAGAAGTTTTTGTAACTCTGGCAATCAGGTGTGATCACTAAACCCCTCCCACCAAAGAGTGCGACTTTCCTTACGGCATGCGTCACACAATGGCTTGTAGGTGGAGTTAGCCGGTAGGTGATGAAGATAAGATTGAGTTATCTAGCATAGTATTCTCAGAATGGCCTATAACTATTCTGAGTTGAGTGCAGTGATTGAGCGCAAAAAAGTGCATTATTGAGTGCAAAAGATGACAATAAATGTCATGTAAAAAATGCAAATAATAAATGTAAAAAATGATTCTTGTTGATTCCTCAGTTTATATTCATAAGCCAAGTTATTCAAGTTAGTCATTAGCTATACTACTACTATAAGGTAGGTTAGCTAATGTTAAGCCCATATTACCTTCGACAGCTTTCATTCTAGTTACTATTCTTATTCCAAGTCAAGTGCAGTAATCACAAACAATGACTGTCAAATCACAGTCATTGTGATTTGACACAATCTTGGATAATGAATGTGTAACTCAAGTTTCAAAGATATGTCACCATTTTTATAACGGGAATGCACATAATATTCCAGTTATCAAAAGTGGCAAGTAACATCGACCCCTAGCAAGAGATACACTCAACCTTCACTGCCACAATAAATGCAAATGTATTGTGCATTGAGTTTCTGGTGAGCATGGGTAGGCTCTGGTGCATGAAACATTTCAGGTGCACACAGCATATAGCCTAAAGTAAACATCAAAAATATGAAAGCAGTTTGTGCATACCTGCAACAGAAATACTAACAATGTTGCTTTGAGGGGACCACCCTTAACACTTAGAAACTGAATTAAACAGTAAACACATCAAGTCAACTTGTGCTGTGATAGCAGTTTGTGAGTGATTACTGACCTACTACAGAAATGCTGACGGTGTTGCTTTGTGGGGAAGTAAAGGTTCGTCTTGATACTGTTGTCTGATACTGGCAGTAGTATGAGCCTTCATGAGAGAGGTCTGCTTGAGGAATGGTGAAGGTGACAGAGTTGACACTGGTTCTCTTTGTTTCTATCAATGATCCTGAGACTTTGTTCAAAGTGAACACTCCACCCAAGTGCTGTGTTGAGATGGAGCAAGTCATCTGAACTGCTTGACCCCAGGTGATGCCTCTTGCAGACGCAATAATGTTTGGACTGGAAAGTGAAACTGCCAATGCAGATATTCATATTAATGAACCACCCCCAGAGTAAATAGATATTCCACATGAACGCTGTGTTGACATGAAGCAGATAATGCGTAATGTTTGACCCCTGATAACTTATCTTGTATGTGAAGATACACCGTATTAATAAGAAAAACAAGAAAACAAAAGGCCTCAGATGTCGACTCCATATACTCAATGAATGGTGCTTAACCTTTGGCCAATAATCATGCGATAGTATATGATTTGGTATACACTTACCAACTGTAATTGTGATCGCATTGCTCTTGGAGCTGGCAGTGAGTGTACTCTGGTAATAGTAATCACACGTGTAGCTGCCTTGGTGTGAAGAAGATAAACTAGGAAGACTGAAAGTGATTGTCTGCTTATCTGCTGTCTCAGTCTGTGTAGATATTTCATTTCTATACAGTCGGAAGTTTGCAGTCATCGGCCTATGGGACGTTATGGCACATCTGAACTCTGCTGACTCCCCAGGTAAAACAGCTGTGTTTGTGGTATGGAGGGTAAGAGTTGGTGTCTTCATAATTCCTATAAGGCAGATTAAAATAAAGACCAGGAATAAAACGGTTTAAGTCTTCTTGTTCTTAATGTTCTAAAAGATCAGTATGATCAGTTCAAATCAGACTCACTAGTTGTGACTCACCTACACACACCACACCTGCATCTTCATTGGGCTTGCAATCTTCTACTCCAAACCCATTGTGTGAGCACTCCGTTATAGAGCTCTCTGTACCAGAGCACCCAACATTATCCAGCCAGGTCTCCCCACTTCCCTGACCAAAGTAGGCATTCCCAGGGGCAAGGGCTGCTTTTCCACACCCCAGCTGCTTGCACACAACTTGAGCATCGTCTAGGCCCCAGGAATCATCACACACTGTTCCCCATGCACCATTATGGTAGACTTCCACTCTGCCAGAGCAGTAGCCACTGCTATTGGCAAGCCTGATGTTGGAACCAACTGCATATTGAGGAAATGCAAATGTGAACAAATTGTTTCAATATTTGGGGTTCAACTTTTTACATATACACATAATAAAATGGACATGGGCATTCTTAACATTTAATTGAATAAGTAGTGTTTTATCAAAACTATGGAGGTTTAAATAGCCAAGGTGTTACTTAAGTTCTTGTGTATGATTTTTCCCAAAATCACAGAGGACTGTCAGTACCAGCAGGTATTTAGTATAGTTCATACTGTACCTGAACACACCACAGCTGCATCTTCACTGGGACTGCAATCTTCTACTCCAAACCCATTGTGCGGGCACCCTGTTATAGAGCTCTCTGTACCAGAGCAACGGACACCATCCAGCCAAGTCTTCCCACTTCCTTGACCAAAGTAGGCATTCCCAGGGGCAAAGACCGCTTTTTCACACCCCAGCTGCTTGCATACCACGTCAGCATCTCTCAGGTCCCAAGAATCATCACACACTGTTCCCCATTCACCATTATGGTAGACCTCAACTCTACCAGAGCAGCCATTGTCCCCATTGACTACCCTTAGCACAGGTACATCACCTTGAAATAATAAAAAAAAAATATTGTTTAAATCATAATTCACAATCACTACTCTGTCCAAACATGCCATGATTGCGAAAAGCCCTAAACATGATATTCCAATTGGCATGAGTTCAACTGGTTTAAAAGCTATACCAGGCTTTTTAAAAGTATTTTGTTTGTGCAGTACAGATGTGAATCTATGTAATGATATTTCAACGAACGTCTTTAACAATTTTGTGCAATCTATAAGCATATACTATAAAATGACACACATATGGCAAATCATATATTTGAGATGGAAATGCAGTAACTGTTCCTGGTAGGCTCTGATTACCAAACCATTCAACATCATTTCGCCAGGAGTAAACATGGAGAAACTTGAGAAAGCACAACCTAAATTTCATCCATGAACCATTGTCTTTCGTACACTCTGCACTATAAATAACATACACATATGTACACATAATGCCAATTTTAACTTTACAATCACATTTTGCCACGGTGTTATATCAGTTCTTGTGTATGACTTTTCCTAAGATCACAGAGGACTGTCAGTACCAGCAGGTATTTAGTATAGTTCATACTGTACCTGAACACACTACACCTGCATCTTCAATGGCACTGCAATCTTCTACTCCAAACCCCCTGTGTCTGCACTCGGTTATAGAGCTCTCACTACCAGAGCACCTAACATCATCCAGCCAAGTCTTCCCACTTCCCTGACCAAAGTAGGCACCCACAGGGGCAGAGACTGCTCTTCCACACCCCAGCTGCCTGCACACAACTCGAGCATCATCTAGGCCCCAGGAGTCATCACAAACGGTTCCCCATTCACCATTATGGTAGACCTCAACTCTACCAGAGCAGCCGTTGTTCCCGTTGACCACCCTGATTTGTGTACCACCTAGTAACATAAATAAATAAATAAATAAATTTGACATTTTAAATGCATTGCAGTTGATATAAAAAATCTTCAAATGTTTCTGAAGACATTTACGTAGACTACAAATACTACAGAATGTTATGTTGAAGTAACCTGAGCAACAGCTCATTTGTCCTTTTTGGTTGAGAAATAAATTTGATTTGTATATTTATCTTTGATGGTGATAAGCCTGCAACCATTGTTGAGGTAAGGCCAAAGTAGTTTGTCATATAATCATAAAACTCGTTGTGAATTATACAATTGCCAGACGGAGCTACAGGGCAAATTCAAATGCAACTGCAGGTTTGTCTGGGTTCACACATGTGGCTTTAAATAGGGCCAACGCATCTTTTTTATTAAAAAATTGTATTACCCTTGAAATTAAATTACTAATGGGTCAACATGAAGAAGGGTTACACCATTACATCAAAAGGAAACATCTGAATATCTGCCCCATTTGAGGAGGTATGGTGAGCATGTTTTACTGGGGAAGGAGGGTGGAGTATCCCACCCTTTTTTGGTTAGTCACAGCCCCATCAAAATGCACTTGCTTAATGCACTTGCAAAATGCATACTTGAGTAGCAGTCAGTATTTCTTTCCGGAATGAAGATCAAGAGTCAGACAATACGCCTTCAACCAATGGAAAGAGGAACTAGATTTGTCTTGTTTGTCTCGAGCCAATTATACATCAAACAATAACCCCTTTTAAGAGAAATTATGAGCTAAAGAATACACCAATCAGATCAGTGCAGTGAAAGAAGAAAACAGTAAAACTTAAGATGAAGTTGAACTTAAATTGGATTTCATAGGCTGAGACAATAGGAAGGCTATTTCTTAAAGGAGATTTTTTTTCACATACATGTAGATCTCTGTTTCTCTAGGTCACTGAGTACTGTCGATACGAAAATAAACAAAACAAATTGGTTCTACCAAGCTTGAGTTGCTGCAACAGTAGACAGCTATGGTGCTACACTGGGGGCATGTTCATGATCCCCATGTTCATACCCCCAGAGTGTAGCACTGTAACTGACTGGCTGCTGTAGCTGTTAGCTGCAGCAACTCAAACTAGGTAGCACCGACAGTACTCAGTGACCTTGAGAAACAGAGATCAATGTGAAAATCGCCAGAATTCTCCTTTAAGTTGAAAGAAAGAGATATGAGAGAACGATCCAAAGCTTATATTGGTGTTAATTGAGCTCAAATAGGTGAACCAGGCTGATTGCTCTGAGAACAGCAAATGGCAAGTCCTTCTGACTGACCCTATTTATGAAACACCCTTCTTCAGTTTAAAACCTAAACTAAGAATTCTGTTTTATATAGGATCTTTTGTCTCTGTACTAGGGGCCATGTTTTTTTAATTGTGGAAAAATAACATTCAAACAAAGATTTTAATCACTGGCTAATGTCAGTTTTTACAGTAGGTTAGTCATACCAAAATATATAGAGAAATACTTACTTGTTGTGCCTGATAATTTCAGTAAGTAACCTGTCAAAAGTGTTTTAAAAGAAAAAAATATTAATGTACATCATTAGTTACCTGATAGGTTTGGATTTACTGATTTCATCACAAGGCCAACTTGTTTTTAACACATGAATGAATACTCTGAATACACTTTAAAATAACATGAAAAATACTGCAGAGGCTTCCTGTTTCGCTTTCTATCAATAATGTTATGTATAAAATAAAAACCTCATATGCCTGCCAGTGTGCCTTACCTATCAGGGTGAGAGCAAAACTCCACATCTTGTGTATTGAAGCTCCCTTCAGTGCGAATGCATGCATTTTTGGCAGTAGCCTACTTTTGTCAGTGAAGTAGCTGACTGAATCAACACTGACCTAATGCTACATTTATATATTTATATACATGTAACTGTGATTTCACTTCTGCTTTGGTTTTTGTGGCTTTCCTGTTAGCAAAACAAGAAAGACAAACTGTTTTCATTTGCCATAGTGGAGTGAGTAAGAGATAAGCTCTCTTAAGATCAGAGAAATTAACAAAAAGGAAAACATAAAAAGGGAATTGCAATTCTTAAAGCCTTTTAATGAACCATTTTTGATAAAAACAAATGCTACTAAGTGTGGGGTAGAAAAGTCTACTCAGATGTAAATGCAGACTGATGAAAGTCTGAGGCTAGGTTCACATTAACAGGCCAAATCAGTTTTTTATTTCTCTTTCAGTTTTTTACTTTCTTTTCATATCTCATGTCAGAAAAGTATGAACAGTGCAGGTTTCAATTCTGATTTGGGCCACTTCCATATATGGCCCTGATTCAGACAGTCACAGAAAGTTAAAGCCACTTTCGTGGACAAAATTTGTTCTACTGGCTGACAGGATGCATTAGCCTGGTTAATACCAGACCATTCTCAGTTTAGATAGAGAAGTGGTATGGTTCAATGCACTGCTAACTGCAAGCCTCTCTCTGTCATCATGTAAAGCCCACCCCATGCCAGATAAGTGGATGTGATTGGTTCCTGTGAGTTGCTCACAGATTTGTTTGGGTTCACCCATGCTAATAATCTATCGGACCACTTGATAAAAGCTTGACTGAACAATTAACAGAACCACAGATTTTGAGGACACCATGAATGATCCATTTTAATTTCTTTGTTTGACTGAATGGGTGCAGTCTTCATGCTATATTTTTGTGGATACAGTGTTATTTTGTTTTTGTTTGCAAAATAGTAGACTGTTCCATGGTTCCTATATATATATTCTTTTTGAAAGAAAGAGGAAATAGGGTAAGAGCAAGTAAAACATTAGTGGGACCTAACTCGCGTTATGCTGCTGGTGGTTAATGCCAGCTACAAAGCTATGCAAATCAAGTTAGATTGACACCATGATCTAGACTGGAGTGAGGTTTAGGGGAGGAGTGCAATGGTAGCCAGCAGGTAGGGTTGTGCAGTATGTGAAACCATTCTCCTGTGCAGTTAACACAGCCCAGGAACACAACAGGAAAGCTGCTAGCAGGCAGGCCAACGTGTCTGCAGGACTTCCAGGGGACCTTTTTGTCTTCCATGTAGCAGGGCTGTATGGGACTGTCACTGGCCTCAGCAGGGTTTGAGAGGCTCAACAGTGATACTTCTATCCAGATCCCTCACCCTCCTATGAAGCCATCTGCTACACATTACAGTGCTCTTGTTATCAAAGATGCCTAGTCATCTCCCAGTAGAGCCTAAAGATTCTTTTCTTCTCAGATTTGGGGCCAGTTTCCTGTACAATAATTAAATGAAAAATGACCTTTTCTTCTATGAAGCTCCATTATAGTTCAGAACTGGCATATTGCATGGAAGTTGACCCTCAACATCATGCTGTGATGTGTACAGAATTGTCTGCACCTCTGAAACATGTTAGTGAAGTTAGTTTGCCATAACCATTTTTATTTCATGGAGTGTGCTTGGACAAAAAGTCTCTTCTTTGGCAGATTCTCTTTATCACCCTTTAATGCTATTATGACCACCTTTGCTTCAGACGTGCCCCATACTTCAGACTTGCCCCACAGTGGGCACTGACACAAGTAGGTAACAAATCTAGTTTGGTGATATACAGTATATCTGACCCAGAGCACAAACCTATAGCGAACACTCTTAGGGGTATTGTCTGGTGTGTTAATATCTCCTGTGTTTACATGACCAGAAATAAGTTGGCACAGGATATGAAAGAATTCTACCAATAAAAAAACATAAATAGCCATGTGGTCCTGATGAAAAGTCAACAGGGGCTGCATGAAATCCCAAACATCACTTCTCAAGTGGACTCACTCTTGAATTTGTTGCCATGACCACCATGTGGCGAGTCGAAAGAACACTGACATGGTGTTCCAGCTGATCAGTCTTCAGGTACTGTAGATAGACAGCAGAATGGAAGAAGAGATGAACAAGATCTTGAAAAAGGATGATATTCTGTTTTCTTGCTACTCTTTTAAAAGAGTAAGATGTCTCTTGTGACATTGACTGGCTTTGTTGAATGTGAACTTAAATCTTCAATTATCTCTGAGCTGTGAAATGTATGAATGGATGTATTTTTTCTTCATTTGGCTTAAATCTGAAAATCAGTGACCTAAAATACACTCCACTTTAGCCTATAGACAGGATCAAATGGTTCATCATGGTCTGAGATTGGTCATGCCCATTGCTTGCACTGAGGTAGAACATTCAGTTACCCAGTGACTGTTGGCTGTTCTGAGGATTTGTTGTTCTGTGGACACACACAAGAATACACACATGCACACACGTTCACACACAGTAGGCTACAGTCCAGCAAGTGCAGTGTGACTAGTGAAGAAACACTCTTTACACAACACTGTACACATCGATCAGAAGGATAAGCAGGAAAGAGTGCAGGTTAACTGCAAAGAAGCAATGTCAAGGTGTAATGAGACTACACCTGCCTACTACACTCCCTCCTGCGAAAAAAAAGAAAGGGTGGAAAAAAGAAAATCTACCCATACCCCCTCCAAAAACGCACACACACACTCTTTTTTTCCTGTGATTCTCATCTTCCCCGCGTGAAGATTGAAATAAAGTCACTGCTCACCAAAGACAAATCAATTGTGACATTTGTGGATGGAGTGCGATGCATTTAATTAGCCCAGGACATACTGGTGAAAGCTGAATTACCCGATAAATCAGAGGCAGCCGCTGGCAACGCGGACAGGGCGAATCAGGTTGTCTGTCGAGATGCGTCGAGCAGAGCTCGCGGGAGCGCTGTCCATTTATTTGGCACTTTCCCCTAATTTTTCACAACAGACTGCTCGTAAGTCCTGACATCAGACTGTTGCTAATTATACCGCTGCCTTTGATGGAATTGCTAAAATCGCCTCAGGCTAGGAGTGGATCTCGTGCTTAACAGAGAGGGCTGAAATCCCTTACCTTGTGTAAGTGAACAAGGCATACAAATCCCATGCTAGAGATTTAAACTCAAGTAGAATGAAAAAGGTGGGGTGAATGTGTGTGGCTACACAAGCAGAGCGAAGGAAGCATTGTAAACCATCTCACAATTAGCAGCTTTGTTGTGTCACTTGACAAAACACAGCGCTGGAAAGCAAAGTATTGAACCTGCTTGGCCAAGTGGCCCCACTGAACTACCTGGTCAGCCACAGAGATAAACCCTTTGGGGAGGCAGATAATTGGGGTTCCTCGCTTTCGCACAAAAGACTGCCTATTGATTAAGACTGTGGCCAGCCACCGCACTTGTCCAGGCTATATTAATGTCACGCCTCTTTTATTTACCCACAGAGGTTGTTCAGGACCGGCACAGGAGCAGCTTTGACTCGTGTTTGTGTGTCTGAGGTGCTGAGGGGCTAGTTGGGTAATTGTTCGCTTCTCGGTGGGTTGTTTGCACACCGTCTCTTCACCCCACCTAACAGACACACACACCATGTCCAATATCTGTAGATCTAATAAAGTGGAAGATGTGGACTAGTACATGAGGGAGATGGAGAAAATGATCTCTACATTACCTTTATATTTTGTGGGATGGTATTTCCCTGAAAAGAGAGATGCTGGTTCCTCCTCTTACTCTAAGACTGTAGTCCTTCAGACTCTATGGTTATAGGCATACAGAGGGTTGGATTATGGCCTAGTACACTGAGTGTCACCATAACAGTTTCCTTTTATTACAAAATATCTTCTTAGTGCTCTTTCAGCATATTGTATGGTATTGAGTTAGGGCTCTGAATGAAGCGCTCTGAAAATGAGGTTGAGGGCGCTGACAGCGTTAGAAATGTGGTTGATGGACACAGACCCTAAAGATTACTCCCAATGTCACCTGTGTCTGGATATATGAGTTACCTGCTGCCAGAGACATAATTGTCCTGCGTCCTTAGGGTAACACACATGTGGGTTATGTTATGTAGGCCTGAGGTGAGTGGCTAACATCACCCACTGCCTGGAGATTGTCATGTCAGGTGCCAAACAGGTGATATGGTACCCTGGGAGGGGTGCATGGATGGCACATAAGAGCAGAAATGTGCAACATACCTGGAGCTGGCAGCAGGCTGGAATGCATGGCTGGAAAACATGCTGAGAGCTACATCGATTCTGCTGAGTCACAACCGGACCCAAGAAGAACCAGCCATCTGACCAATCACCGATGCTGCAGACAGAGCCTTCATGTGCCCATGGTCATCTGCTGCTGAGATGACTAGGGTAAAGAAGGACAAGATTCAGTGTTTCAACTCTCAAAATCGCCTCATCATAATGTTAAGATTTTCACACATCGCCACAACAAATCTGTCTCAGAGGCCCTCACCCTTCTTTCAAAACATACACTCACAAGTCTTTTGATTCCTCTTGTTCAGAGATACAGACAAATCAAACCTAGATAAGTGTATGACATACAGTAGAAGTGGAGTGGTAACCTTACTGCCTGACATGGGTGCCTGGGTTCAGTTCCTGATTCAGACATTGTGATTCTGCGTTGCATCACTTTGTGCAAAAGCAGTCAAATACCAGTCATTATACTTTAACATCACTTTTACATGAATCAGGAGATTCATCGCCTTGGTCTTTCATAAAGACCAGTGTTTGGAATAACGCCGTTTAAAAGAACGGCGTTATGTAACGACATTATTTTTTCACTAACAGGGTAATCTAACTAATTACTTTTCCCATCGTTACAACGCCGTTAACGTTACTGGACGTTAAATGCATTGATTGAATAAACTGTGTAATCCAAACGCACCCTGGCTCGATGAAACAGCAGAGGTCAAGAGCAATCCGAAAAGTTGGCCTTTTCAAGGTGGAGATATAAGCACTACTTCAAATTCATCAAGGCAAGAACGTGCATGTAATGTGTACATTATGTCCAGGAGCGAAGACTTTGTCGACATTCGTCGTAAGCAACTCTAATTTAATGAAGCATCTCACATACGCATCTAAAGCTATAGTGGCCAAAAACACCGATACCTCCACCACAGATGATAGCTTGCCATCCACTAGCAAAGAAGGACTCGGAGCAAAGTCCTCCAAGCAGCAAAAGCTAGATCTTTCTGCCTCACAACAAAAACCTATGACACAGGCTGAGGTCAACTAGGTCTGTCGATCTGCAATATCTTGAATTTCCCCTTGGGGATCAATAAAGTATCTATCTATCTATCTATCTATCTATCTATTTTTTGTAACAGTAACGCAAATAGTTACTTTCCCTGGTAACGAATTACTCTGACCCCCCCCCCCCCCCCATTATACTGAAGCAAACACATGGGACTGCTGAGAGTATCTGCCCAGCATGTGCAACTCCAGTAGGCTAATAACGCGCTATGTAGGCTAATCGCTTCTTCTCTTTTTCTTTATTCAAGAAGAAATGGCAGCAGGATCGGACTGGGAACAAAAATCGGCCCTGGCAATTTTCTCCTGGACCGGCCCACCACTGGACCGACGACCCCACCCCACCGATACCAAAAATACTGATTCCCCCCATAAATAACAAACAGTATTATGCTGTAGCAACACTTCATAAACTGAACCCAAACAGATTTGGACCTATAGATTAGATTAGATTCAACTTTATTGTAATTTAACAGAGTACAGGTAGCCTACAGAGCCAATGAAATGCAGTTGACATCCAACCAGAAGTGCAAAGAAGCATTATCAAGTGCAGGTAGAGTATGGTTGTATACCCTAATCGCAATAACACAGGGGTCCGGGGGTGTCTGAGAGGTACAGGATTCACGAATAAGATACTAAAGACAGGCTCATCTTCTGTCTGACTCACGTCATGTTACCATGCATTAAACCACATGTCACTGCTTGATTAATTATGAAAAACATATAAACATGCCATGGACGTCATAGTTGATAAAAATTACGTTTTGTGCTAACATGTTGTAGAAACACAACCACAGCCTTTATTTGGTGCAAATCATCTCCTTTACTTTCTTTGGTTAGTCCGCAATTCACATTAATGTAGGCTATCACCACAAGTGCATAGGCTAGCCTACTAAACGTTTTTGCACAAGTTTGTGTGCTGTCGCCACATTTGCAAAATTACCTTCGTTACTGACCTAGTTGATAGTAACTTTTTACCTGCATCGAATCGCGATTGATTGTGCATCTAATGTAGCCTAGTAAGTATCACTCGGTGGAGAGACTTCCACTTTCCAAGTTTCACTTTCACTGTGTTGTGAGCTAAAAGGCTAGCCCTGGAAGCAAATGTAATTTGCGGCCGCTAGGGTGCGTCTAGAATTGCTACTAAAAGGCTACTATATGGGAAATACTTTGAAGTTCCTTGAGTAGGACTCGGAATTTCTAATCAAAACACAACCATATTTTTATTGCTAACATAGTGAGTCACTCATGGTGTTTAATGCATTTCATCACAATAACAAATTGCACAGATAACCTTTAACTCAGAATATATCCTACAGTACATATGAACTTAGATAGCGGGAATAAGCCTAATGCAGAACTGCATCTACCGTCAGCAACAACCGTCAAGTAAAAAACATTTTACTTCTAGTAACACTGGATTTGGTATGTGTGCTTGCCTCCATACTAGAGCTTGATAATGTGCTCTTCTAATATGCCATTGAGCAGCTTCACTTGTTGGTGGTAGAGCCTCCGATCCTCGACATCTAGAAAACAGAGTGGCTCTGGCATAGTGTTGTCACAATACCAAAAATATGACTTTGATACAATACCTGCCATAAATATCTTGATACTCGATACTGAAGCGATATCCAAATCCTAAAATATCTGGAAAAGAAAGGACGCAGGCCTCCTCCAAGTGTAGTCATTTGTGTTGAATTTGGTGCACTTTTGGTCAATTCAAACTTCTAAACTTCCTATACATAATTATTATTTTTGTAGTCAGTAAAATAGTAGTTTGTGTGTGATTAAGTCATTTATTGTTTGTTATAGCTCATTTATATTGTGTGATGTTTTGGCAATAAATTACCTTTAAATAGCCAAAGTAGGCTAGATCAAGGTCAGTGTTCAAATTACTGCATGCAACATCACTTAATGCTATGCAGAAGAGCCTACTCTTTAGGCCATCTGATAGAGGCTACCCTAGGCCTTCCTGTGTTTATGGGATTTCTTTGACAGTTGCAAAGGGAAAAAAGTGAAGATAGTCTTCTTTGCTCCCAGTGTAATTTAATAAGTACATTTCAACCACTCTTTGGGTCTTAATCAGATAGGCCTACACCATTATTACATTACATTACATTTGGCTGACACATTTTTAATCAAAGCGACTAACAACATGGTAACAGTTAAGTTTTAAAGCAATTCTCTCAACAATTTTAGGACAATTTAAAAACGGTAGAGTACAGTAAGAATAAGTGGATCAGTGAGTGTTGTTTTTAAACAGTTAAGTGTCAGTTCAAGATGGGTGGTAAGTGCTAGGATCAGCAAGACTTGTTGTAAGTGGTGCTATGAGAGGATATGTTCTCTAAAGAGCTGGGTCTTCAGGAGTTTTTTGAAAATGGAGAGGGATGACCCTGCCCAGTGTGTTCCACCAACGAGGAACAACAGATGAGAAAAGTTTGAATTGGCCTGAGCGTATCTGTTGCAATATCTGTGTGCATTCCTACATTAGGTCTATTTCTTTGATAGTCAACATCATTTGCTACCACATAACAAATACCAAATAACAATACAAAAGTTTCTTACAAACTTTCCTGCATACTTCTTAAATGTGCTGCAGTCAGATGGGTGCCCTAAAGACATAACTAGATCTTGAGCATCTATTACCAGTGTTGAATGAGCAGTTTTTGCAGTGATCACTACTGGACATTCCACATTGCTAGACAGCACTTGAGTGAGGAGGACTTATTTCCATTTCACAAATAACCATCGCTATCTGCAATAGCTACAGTACAGGGGCATTAATCAGTTCATAGCTGAGGATTTGTCCTAAGCCCTTTCAGCATCATATGCAGTAATGATGCACTGGAGAATGTTTCTTTTTGTTGCATTATAATGGATATCTAGTCTAAATTTGTTGCAAATAATGCAATCTCCATAGCACTCTTCAGCAACCCTCAAACATGCACACTCTTCCATTTTTTGCATGGCTGGGATTTGAATGATAGGAAAGAGCACCAGTGAGATGTTTTAACTAGGCAAGCACAGTCGCCTTTACAGTAAAAAAAAATACAGTGTAAATCCTCTGTAAAGACTGACAACTGTTCATAATAGTTAGTGACAAAATACTTTCTACAGAAAAATGAGCAGTCACCTACTATTCTATCAATTTATTATCAAGGAATCTACCATATTTTGCTTCTAAACATCATACTGAATTTTAGCTATTATTTCAATTTATATTTTAATTTGAGCTTATTTTCATTTGCTACTTGAGGGTCATTGGGGTAATTCCTGTCCTGTCCCACAACATATCTGATACATAAAGAGTATATATCTGATGGCAAAACCAGAAAGTATGTGAATTATGCTAATTATACTAATTAGCAAGCTTAAAACTCAAAATTGAGCTTGGTAAACAAAATATTTTAATTCAGCACCCTCAAATTGTGTGAAATAGCCCCTTTACCGACTTTTCCTCAAATTTGCCAACAGGACTTTTTCTGAACGTTTGTTAGCTACTGTATCTGCTCTCCCTCTACATAGGCCTATTTCCAGATCATGAACGCACCAAAAGTTCAATCAATTAATGTGACGCAAACTGAATTATTATTTCATAAATTATCATAAAATGTTGATGGCTAATTGTACTAATTGTTAAATTATTAAAAGGCCACGGGTAGGCCTTCTCAAAGGGGCACTTTGGATAAGGGGTTGAGAACAGGTTCTCGCGTGCTGTACCTGGGCTTCTCCCGAGACCTGGCAGCCCTCCCCACAAGTGCTTAATGATGGTCGCACGCTGTCATTCTCATTTTTCACCTGCCTCAGCTTCCTGGAAAACCTTGGTTCCCCCCTTTCATATTTCTTCATTTTTAAGCTTAAACTATGACTAGCACAACTCTTTTGTTGCCATAGAAACACAGCAGTGCTTAGATATTTCAGCAGAAGAGGCTGATCTCCCCTACAGCTCCCCAACCACTTAAAAAAAAAGAATCCTAAAGGAATGTTCTGGCATGTGCAGTAGACTGTCTTAGTGTGTGTCTGTCTATCAGTGTGTGTGCTTGATAGATGAATGTAACACAGTGCAATGCAACATCATCTTTGCTGTCTTTTTCTTATCTCTCAATTCACAATAGCAATTGGACGAAAAACTAACATGGGAGGATGTTTTTTGCTGCTTGTTTGGCACTCACTGTTGCTCCACAGGGATCTGTCTCTGACCTAAGAGAATTTTAAGCACAAACATAAAGACATAATACCATACCACTGCACTTGCACTTGACTGTTTCAATGAGGGGGATTTTATTTTAATGAGCCAACCTCATAAAAGTTACTAAATGAGATACTTTCCCAAATGAGCAGAGATTTGAATATTTCTTCTTTCCCCTCTCTGTCTCCCTCTATCTTTCTGGTCTTCTAATTCTCTCTCTTTGCCCTGTGTGCAGTCTATGTTATGTGTGTTTTGATAAGCTGTCAGGACTGAGCAGAGGACAGTGGTGATGTCCCCCAAGGTTAATGAGATCTTTACAGTGGCAGGTGTGAAGAGGTAACAGGGGCTTGTCTGCTGCTTTAATCGGACCAGAGAGGGGAGGAGGGGACGCTTGGTTTATTAGAAAAAGGGGGTTCCCAAGGGCTGTGGAGTCTCAGTCAAAGGACGAATGAGATTAGTCTCGGGCTATTATATGGGCTATAATGCCCTTTAAGCGAGGCATGATGCAATGGATTGAGGGTACTGTGCCTCTGATGTGTTGATGGTGATATCTGATTCATTCATCTGATTTGGGGGGTGATGTTATCATGCTGAGAAATTGTAGCCACACGGACTGTTGTTTCATTGTATCGTGATATTACAACATTAGAACATAAAGTACATTAATTAAACATTAAGAACCTGTTCTTCCTATCCTTCCTTTCATTGTTATGATTATGCCATTCATCAGAACTAATAAGTCTGCCATATCTTTACTTTCTCTGTATCTGTCTCTCTCTCTCTCTCTCACCCTCTCTCTCTCTCTCTCTCTCATACTCACTCTTTTTGATACATACACAAACAAGCCCACTGCATTTATGTGTCTTAAAATCTGAGAATGCAATGTTGAAATTGTTGTCTTAGCATTGTTACTTATTACTATGTGTTCCTTTATCAATTGTATCTAACCTCTGAGCATTTGTGTTTGCTTGTTTCCTTTTCTGTGTGTGAATGTATTTGTTTATATGTTTGTGTGTTCATGTGTATATGTGGATCAGTCTGTGTTTATCTTTATCTGTGAGGGAGCCTGGGCATAGGAGCCTGAGCATCAGAAGGCACTCAGCACCAGAGAATGGTAGAGAGAACTGACCTTATGATTCCCAACTGTATCTCACCCACTAATAGTTGTCAGTTCAATGTCCACTGAACCAAATTTCACCAGAAAATTTAGCAGCAGTCCCCACTCTATCAGCGCTTGTCAGCCAGCATCATCAAAAGAACCACACACATCCACTGCCCTGCATTTCCCCCATTTGCGGGGTCTTGACCCCATAGATATAAGATAAAAATTCATAACCCCATAGAGGACCTTACAGAGAGCATATCAATTGAGAATGGACTCTGCGGAATGAGATGTGCTTCTGATGGTTCCCTCGTCTCCCGCCATGCACAAATACAGACATAGATCACACCTTATAGTCTGGAAGGCTTAGGGGCCAAATCAAATCTGCATGCTAAAGTGGAATGGAGTGGGGGACAGTTACTGTGATGAATAGTGGGGACGTCAGAGAGGGCCAAATCTGTTGACGTCCAGCTGACCCTCAGGGGGAAGGAAATGAAAGGAAAGAACATTCCGGAAAACAGCCTGAAATGCAACAGAGGGGATGGGGTGAAGCAGAGTGTCAGTTTCAAGAGAAAAGAGAGGGATGGAGAAGGGAAAACTGGAGAAAAGGTAAACAAAGGTAGTGTCTGTCAGCAAGCCATCAGCGGATTCTCTCTTTGTTTTTTCTTCTTCTATTCAACTGACAAAGCAAAGTGTGTATCAAAAGAAAGTAACTAAGCTCTCTCCAGTCCAAAATTCACCAGAGTCACATATCCCTCCAAAAGCTTGTGGATTTAGACTCTGCTGAAGAACATCACCATGGTGGTTTTAGCCAGATAACTTTTCATGATGTTCCAGGACTTTGTTTTATCAAGCCAGGCTTTCCTGTGTAAGCTTGGGGTTGTTTATCTCTGCCATTACAGCAAAGCAAGTAAAGCACTGTGGACCGTCTTTGGTGGACGCTTCTCATTCCCCTCGGTGAGAAATCTGATAAATCCATTCAATGCTGTATACACTGACACAATCCTTGGGATTTCAAAGCATATGGGCTTATCTGCACCAAAGCTTTCACAGACTAGATATAGACATGCTGGCACAGAAACTGATACTGAGCAGCAAAGTTTCAATACATGGACACCAGGCCTCTTTCTTTGTGACATTACACTCACATGGAGGTATGCCATAAAGACATAACAAACAAAAACAAAAGAAAAACAAATATGTAAACTTAAACAAGCCATTGCCTGTTTTGTTGCCTCTTGAATTTCCCCTGGGGATCAATAAAGTATCTATCTATCTATCTATCTATCCTTAAAGGAGAATTCCGGTGTGATATTGACCTAAAGTGTGTTGAAACATGATACCGAGTGTGAACGTATGTCTCATAGCTCACCTCGGCTTGTCCCCTGCACTCAGAAATCTGGCGCTAGTTAGCAAATGCTACCAACACAGTGTTTCGTTTTGGTGCCTCGGGCATCGGCCTAGCCGTAGCAGCAACTGGAATCCATGCATTTTCACGGAATTATTTTTGGAATCTGATCCCTTATCATACCTGTTCGTTCGTACACATCGCTCGACTTATCGTGACTAAATTCAAGATGGCGTCTAACGGTAAAATTCCTTAAGGTACTGTCTGTATAAATCGTCTTGTAAATAAACTACCAGTGCTTTTTTCAAAAGTTGTCTATGTCTCGTTTTAAATGGCAAGGCCCTCGGAAGTCTACCAATGAAGTATGGAGCTACTTTGAGCCTTGTAAATGGTGTAAAAGTGATTTATTTGCATGGCTAGGCCGATGCCCGAGGCACCACAACGAAACACTGTTGGTAGCATTGGCTAACTAGCGCCAGATTTCTGAGTGCAGGGGACAAGCCGAGGTGAGCAATGAGACATACATTCACACTCGTTATCATGTTTCAACACACTTTAGGTCAAAATCACACCGGAATTATCCTTTAATACATTTATTTGAGGTGTATTCTGAAGCTCTCTGCACAGCTTTTCATTTTAGCATTAATACAGTTTACAATCACAGACCAAATAGCCATCCCACTTGATGATGCATGATATTTTAGACTTTGAGCCAATACAGTCCTCATCTCCTGGAGGTTAACGATACTGAAGAAAATGTGTATGATCTGTTTCTCTGGTAAACTTTTGCCATTGACCACACCTCCTTACTTGGTCAGACTAAGGAGGTGTTAATCCTCTCTCGGCCACACCCTGTTCTCTCTCTCTCTCTCTCTCTATCAGACTCTCTCAACACACACTCCTGGTCAAACTCGAAACCAGAAGGAAGCTACGCCCACTTCAGATCATCTGGGTTGTCATTCAAAACCTGATAATAGCATCTACTATGATAATGATCTAAGAGGGTGTGTTAATGTGCATGGGAGAGTGTGTGTGTGTGTGTTCGTGTGACTGTGGTTGTATGTGAGCACTCTGTGAAAGTGAACACAGAAGAAGGAAACCAATTGAATTAGTATCAGCTGAGGTTAGTAGAAGGCTTTATTTCTATTGAGTCTGAGAATTAAAAGAAAAATAAAGATATTTAAAAGTTATTCTTCTTTTGACTTTGAGTTGCTCTCCCTTTCTCTTTCTCCTTGATTTATGGGTGAAGACAAGTAACTTTGGTCACTCCAGTCTAGAAGACCATGGGTACTGCCCAGAGCAAGGACAAGATGCATTGCACCCGCTACGTCGATGGCAAGGGCCCTCTGTCAGTCGAGCAGCAAGGTAAAGTAACCACATGTCTCGCTAACTTTATTTCTCATGTCATGAAGTTGCTTTGTTGTTCGGATGTTCATACACTGTTTGTTTACAGTGGAGAAGGACCTTGAGGGACGGTATGGAACTCAACTTGTGGGGGACCAACCAGAGGGGGAGATGACCCTACAACATGAGAGAAAGAGTCTGCCAGGCTACCCTAAAGACGACACTATAAAGATCAACTTTGCATTTGCGGATGGAATACAAACAGTACGTTTAAAAATGTTATGTGATTATCTACATGATTTGATACTATAGTTTTGTATGTGTGTCATGAAGCACGCAGGGAAATGACTGCATATTTCCGCCCACATCTTGAGCAAAACACTAGAAGGCATGGGTACATTCCATACCATCCTAACTTGTGGTTTGTCTGGTTACTCCAGTTGGCTCTTTTGCCATCGGCCAAAAGGAAACAAAGACAGATGACTACTTAGAATACTTAGAAAATGATGTAACTGAAGCAGCATACCTCGAAGCTGAATAAAGAAGTCAGAGTAGTCAGGTAAATGTCCCGATGGTTTGCCAGATTGGTGTGCCTACTGTTAACAAAACAGAGAGTTAGTTCATGATATTGCCTGATTGTCTGTGAACATATTTCCACATGCTACAGGAGAAACATCCCAGGCCAGGAGAGAAGTATCATGGGCTGAAGACAGTGACCTTCTTGCCTCAGAATATTAAAGGGGCCGCGGTGGTGCGACTACTGGAGAAAGCTTTTCAGCAGAAGCTGCTGTTTACGGTAGCAACTGACAGCAGTGGGGAGGAGGCTGTGGTTCCCACAGACATTCCACTCAAGACCAGCTGTGATGAGTCAGGACCAGAGAGGTAAATAAGAGCTCATATTGTTTATATTATTATTTTTTTATAGTGTTATATAATTGAAGGTGCTATGTGTGGAGTGAGTTGTTTTGAATGGATCATTACATCCGCAACCACTTGTTGCCATTGACTTGCATGTATTCAATATTGTGCTAAGTGAAGAGGTATTAGGGGTATATTAGTGTACTATCCGAAGCTAGCTGATTGGCATACAAACTATAGTTGATATCTACTGTAGGTATATCTTTTGTTACATTAGAGCTTTTGTAGTGTTTCTCTACATCTCAGAGGATGTTGCCCACAAATATGTCTGATCTAACAAATGAATGAAAAAGCATTTAAATTGTGAGGAATGACTTGGTTATTCATTTATGCACATTTATTTTTCTGCCTAGCCTTCGCTATCCAGATCCAGACTACCTCACCAAAGTGGTTAAACTCTTGAAAGACAAGGGGATCAAGTGAGAGCCTTCAGACAGATGACAACCCTAACCTTTACACAGAACACACAGGAAGGAATGTGACTAAGTGACGCAGTTTCATTAAACAATGCCCATTTCATTAAACAGTGCCCATTAAACAAAGGACCTCATAATCTATTGGCTTGTCTAGAGGAGTCTCAGAAACAACAATCAGCCTGAGGTATGTCAGGAAACAAGTGTTCCTCTGTTGTATTAAAATACAATTGCTGTTTAATCCATATTAGAGCAGTTGTATGTGTTGCTACTTTGTAAATATATATGTAAATATTGAACTAATTGCTGATTAGTTGTTTGTATTTATGAGAGAAAGAGAGAAAGAGAGAGAGAGAGGTGTGAATTTTGTACCTGGATGACTATGTAGATTCTACAGGCTCTTTGGTTATTGGTCTGCTTTGAAGCAAAGTAAGGTTTTTACAAAGCTATTCAATGTCCTCTGAGATCAGACAAGATGCCATTGGCCGAAATGTAGTGAATAAATGTCTTTTGCATTAGGGATTACTCTGATGTAAGTCAAAATTCAAAACATGTTCACATGCAGGTCGTACCAAACACTGAAATAAAGTCAGCCTCTGCAAAACTGATGCACCAATGTACTCTCTTGTCATGGACTGTTTATTAACTTCTTCAGCACTTCGGTATGTTCCTCTGGGAAGTTTCAGTCTTCTGAAGCTTCGACAGCTGCTTGGTCACTCCCTCTAGTGGTGTCACCAATCATGGCCGCCATCATTCTCTGTGTTAGGTTGTCACCTGTGCTTGTCCCTGTGCCTGTCAAGAGTGAACACACTCACAACTCTTAAGAGCTTGACAGCAGGACATTTAGTATGAGGTGGTACTGCTTTTGAATGTTTCAAGGCAGGACATGCTTCGGTGACATGGTAGACAGAGTGAATTATTTAATTTTCATAATCAACAAATCATAGATGTTACTTGCCAACCTCTGTTATTACTGAAGCAATTGACAGTGCACCCTGTAACTTTAAGACAAATGAAAGAGCATATCATTTTGTGTGAAGGTCACGACTTTCTCTCAAACTTGCCAGAGAATTGTGTTGCTATAGTATGATTACAATTACACATAATGCACAATATTCCTCTTGACTTTTAAGTGCCATATTAATTAAATGCCATACAGTATCTCCTTTCAATGTGAAAAGTCGTCATTGTAAAAACAACCAGGATTAAGATGTTTCATTGTCAGCAGACTTATGATTTCTGCACTTCTTTTCTGTGAGACTGGCTCTTTGCCTCAGTCCCAGTCTCTTTCTGCCTGTATAGCTTTGTGCTTATTGTTATTTTTCCCCATATGCCCGTTATGCGTCCAGATTGCAGAGTGTGAACTTTCCTGTCGATGACGGAAGCCTTTCTGTTCTCCTCAAACTGAATTACTGCCTGGGCTTCACACAGACAATAAAGTCTAATCGGATTCCCGGGGCCCATTACAGAGGCCTTTGTCATCTCCACGGACGCCCTTAAACCACTTTCTCCTGGACGCGCCGCACCAACTCATCAGTCCAGACTGTCAGGCCCGTTGGTGCTGTGACAGCTATCCAATCCCCCCCAACACCCTCCCTGTTGCCCCCATCCACTCAGCCAAACCCCTCTCCCAACTACTACCACCTGCCACCATTCGAATCCCAACACTCCTCAGCCTTCATCCAAGCTCCCTTGTCTCCCTCCCTGCTCTCTGTCACTGTCCTCTTGCTTCACTAAAGACCCAGAGGAGTGACTGGAGCTTTGCCTTGTGGGGGGTGGGTATTGACCGGCAGGCTGTGTAGGATGAAGTCTTCAAGTGTAAATATGCTTTCTAGTGCTCTCCAAATCCTGTCTTACTACTCTGGCTTTTGTCCATGACAAGTGGTGCGCTTATATGGTGACTGTAATACAATCACCATGCTAGCCTGGCCCTGAAAGTAGCAAAAAGTAATTGTCTCTGGAGGTAGCTGAGTTTTAACCAATTTATTGTCAGTGTGAGAAAACACCACCAGTAAAGACTCTGACAAATCTTCACTCATACACACTCACTCACACACATAGGCTACAGTCCAAAATGTGGTGTACAACAGTTCATTCCAGCATGCATTATTAGTAACTTCAGTTTGGTGCTAGCTAGTCATTACAACTATTTCAGAGGGACTATGTTACATTTAGGTTAATTTAAATTAAGTTCTATTTGCTGTAGAAGTGGAAGAATAGTGTGTGTGTGTGACCATCTCTTTGGAGTACACCTATATTAAAAGAGCAGGTCTAACTAACCAACAGGCCTAACTGTTGTCAGGGGGTTAACTAACTGCACCTCCCAATGGAAATCTAGTTCTCCCGTTCATCTACTTCTGATTCCAGTGCCACTCTACTCTCTACCTGGCCTAAACAGTTTGCCGTTTCTAGTGTTGGGTTTGATGAATGGGCTCGAGAGCTGCTTTCATTAAGCCCTTTAATTTGGAGCACAATTAGACTTGATCCTTTTTAGAAGACAAAGCAAATTCAGGAGCTGTTAATTAAAAAGTGCAGACTTGCCGGCGTCGAAGATGGATGTCGTTGACTCTCCCACTCACAGTTCATGACCAAACACCAAAAGTCAACTTTTTTTTCCTGGAAACTCTTTCCAATAAAAGGGTTCCATTCTCTGCTCTTGTACAATCTATACATTTTACATGCCCCACGTTAGTCTGCACAAAATAAATCGTATGAAATATTAATTATGATGTGATAGAATATCTGGTAAGCCTACTGAAAATACATGTTTAGACTTTTTTAAAGGATTTTTTTGACAACCCTCAACTTCAATCGGTGAGGCTGTATCTCTTGTATTGGTGAGAGCTGAAATTTTGTTCCCTAGTGTATTAGCATCTTGTCAGTGTTTTTAATGATTTGTGAAACAGCATAAACTAATTGCTCTGTTAACTCCTACACACCCAAGGGAATTGACCTCATGGGGCATTCTCCAATTCCACCCATATCAGTGCAGCCAAACAAGTCATCAAGACTCTAGTGAATTATTGATCACTGCTATGGAGATTATTAAACCAGTGTTACCGCTCTGGGGAATGCCTTTGGGGAGGTGGGGGCTGTGTGTCGTGTCCCCAAGTGCTGGTGTGATAAAGATTAGTTTCTGAAGTCGTCTGTTTGTCTAACTACCCATTTTTTCGAAGAGGGTTCAGAGAGTATCCTTGCATTGCTCTCAGCTAGGGTGGAAACCTTAGTAAGAACTCAAAGTTGGAGGCAGCATTGTGGAATTGTCACCAAGTGTAAAAAAAAAAGAAAAAAATAAGACGAAAGAAAAGCTGGAGGAGAAAAACACAGGCGCGTCAAATCAAAAGTGCTGGTGTGTGTGTGTTGTTGAATGGAGACTTCCTGTCTGTCTGTCGCCTTGCGAGGGCTTCTGGAGCTGAGCGCAGCATTGACAGGGTGGGGGCCCAGCCACCATGGAACAGACAGGCGAGGGGGGACACAGGTTTTCATAGCCAAGGTGTCATCCGAGACCCCGCGCGCCATCAAAATCCAATGCGCTCCGCGCTTCACAGACCCAGCCACTTCCCATTTCTGTCACAATGTGGCCTGTTTTTACTGCCCCCCATAAAGACTGTCGGCGTGAGGGAAAAGTGATGGTCCGCCATCGGGTGATTGTGTCCCTTGAAAGCTAAAAAATAGAGAGAGAGGGAGAAAGTGAGAGAGATAGTGCAGCCACAAAGGTGAGAGAAGTCAATTTTACCAAGGAAATGGTTTATGGAGCAATAAATCTGGGCAAAGAGATGGATGGGACTTTTCAGCTGTCGGAGCCGGGGAGGCGACAGGAAGCGCTACCACTCTGGTCCGTTGAGGAGCGGAAATGAGAAGTTATGTGACAAGGGGCCTGGTTTACACAGCATGTTTTTGATGTTAAAGATGAGGTCACCTTCATAGGGAAGCACGCGCCGGCGGAGGGGAGCGATTTACTCCCCAGAGGGAGCATAAGAGTGAGGCGACATCTTTATCTGAAGCAGCATAAAAATGGAGAAAAAGTTCCTTTTCTGCAAATAGAAGTTATTGTACAAAAGTTGCCATCACGCATGGCTATATGTGTTAAAAAGAGCAAAATAGAGAAAGAGGGATGATTTAAACTGTTTACAGTATTTATTCAAATAGGAGGTACTGGTTCCGGAAACAGACGGACAGACATATCATAGTCCAAACAAAATGGAAGACCTCTTACATGTAAGATATACCCAAGAAGTAAATATTATCAATAAGTGTAACTTAGGTCAGCATCAACATCAGCATCTAACCTTGGCTCAGCAACAGACAGTACACACAGGGATCAGTGAGGGGTTAGAGTCTAGACTAGGATGAAGGGGAATAGGACTGACACTAGGACCTGGATTAAGGCACTAGTGAGGGGTCAGAGACAAAAGTGGCTGACATGCTACTTCTTCTGTCTATAACATTACAGTTGTACAGTTATTGCAATATTGGAAGCCAATAAAGCATATCTCTAAACACGCCATCTTATCATTGTTGTTCCTAAACTACATAACTATGCATAAACAGAGTGTATGGGTTCTGTTGTGTCAATTCTAACATCTACAGTTGGTTTCACCATTGTTATCAGACGCTTTCAATCAAATCTGTCCTATATCACAGTGAAATCGTTCAAACTCCACCTCATTTATCAGAGTGTTGTCTGCAAAGAATTGAAATACAGTCCTGATCTTTAAGGGGATGGATCTCAGTCTGGGTGAGAGCCTTTGGGGGCTGATCTGGTCCTGATGCTGCGGACGGAATTTGGCCCACTCCTTCGCTGCTGAATGGACCCTGCCAGCCTGCGGCCTCTCCTGCCCCATTTATCTATGCTCTCGCCGCAACCATGGCTCCAGATCATCATCTCGTCCTCTGTTTGGCCTGTGCTCTTTTCAGCTCACTCAACAGAGACCTGTCATGCAGCCTAGGCCTCCATGGACCCATGTCTGCCGTACAGACTGCCGGAAAAAAACAAAAGGAGTCTGAGATGGGGTGTCTGGATAAGTTGTGTGCACATAGTGCCCCTAAGGTCAAAGCCTGCCTTTTCATGGTGTTTGTTCCTACTACCTACTAGACACACACACACACACACAGACACACACAAAAGCACATACTCACAGTTGATCAGCATGTATATACTATCTTCCTCCAGGCACCCCTATAGAGAGGAGCTTTTGTAAAGGACAAGTGATGTGGCCCATTGATAAGCACAGGGAGTCTGTTCCCCACCTCTCTCTCTTTTTCTCTCTCTCTCTCTCTCTCTCTCTCTCTCTCTCTCTCTCACTCTCTCTCACTCTCTCTGTGTTCAGCTCCAGCAGACAGGGCTGTGAGGAGACGGAAGATGGAGGAGAAAGATATGCTGTCTCTGCCTTTTGTCCAGCTCCAAGACTTTTGGGCTCCCACATGAGAAGGGGGACTGGTGGGGCCTGTGAGAGTCCAGCTCAGTCCAGCCCAGCCCAGCCTGCGGGTGATGGAGCCGTGTCTTTATTGAGATAGAAATCTGGTCATATGAGTGCTCCCTGCCCCTGTAGTGATGCATAAGGCTTTGACTTCACCCAGCCCAGCGTGCCTCTCCAGGGATCGCAATGGAATGAAAGGCAAGAAATACGGAAAGGTACACACACACACACACACACACACACATAAGGACATAGACATGAGTGTGAAAGGACCTGATATAGAAGACTAAAAGATGAGATCAAGGAAAGCATAAAGTGCCTCTCAATGTCATAAGCTTTTAAAAGCAAATAATGTGCATTCATGTCCAGTATAATACCTGGTGGTGTGTGTAAGGGAGTCTGTGTTCAGTTTAATGTCATCCATGTTGTAAACACTGATGCTGCAGATCCACATTCTCTTTGATGTGGAGAAAAAGGAATTCTTTTGTCATTTTTAATGACAATATTGCACTGTGAGACACAGGGAATGAGGAGAGACAGAACGAGAGACTGACTTCAGACCTGCGGGTCATAACAACCCTGTCTTCTTATTTGGACCCACTGCTGAAGATTACAGGCTCCATATAAATCCCAATAAATCTGTTGTGAAGTGCTGTTATGGAGTCCTCCGGTTGACGCTTTTGCAAACCAGTAAACCAAGCTGGTATTGTATTTTATGAGGAAATGTACCAAACAAACAGAGAGAGTGAGAGGAGAAGGGGAGGTGATCATGTCACCTTCGCCCTTCTCTGCCATGGTGAAGTGTATCACAAGTGGCCAGATAGTTTGGAGAGCCTGTTCTGTTGGTGCACACACACGTGAGGTTCTGCTTCCATGGCAGAGAAGGAGAAGCTTGGATCTGGGAGTCTGGACACCCGATTGCGGCCTGATGATTAATGGCTTTTTAGGTGACAAATTGCCACGGTAACCCAACTATGGGGGCAGAGGTGTTGTCGCGCACAGTGGCCACCGTTTAATCGATGCCGTCGCATTGTTCCTCTTTTACTCCCACTCCTTTTTCTTCCGGCCTCTCTCCCTCCTTTCCAATTGACCAAACAGAACAGCGTATGTGCACCGTCTGTGCTCTCTCTCTCTCTCTCCCTCTCTATCTCTCCCCTTTCTCAATCTTTTCTGTCTTCTCACTCTTTGTCCTACATTTGTGTGTGAATTTAGAGACTTTTACAATTTTGCACTTCCTGACCATAGCTGACCACAACAAGCTTTAACATAATCCCAAAGCAAATTTAAGTGTGGTGCAAAGTATTATCATATCAGTATACTGCCATGTTTACTATCAGCAACAGCTCCAGCAGTACTAGATTAAGTAGCATTAGTAATCATGACTGCATAGTGATTGCATTGACAATAACTTTTCCATGTTCAGGTCAGTGGCATATGAATTAGTGAAAGTGAGGAAAAGTTCAGCCAGCTCTGTAATCGATTAATTCTACTTGTCATTGGACTTTCTGTTTCGAACTAGCTTGAGTGAATGAGTGTTCATTCTAACTTACTGGCAACCTGAAGGTCACACAGCCCCAGATTACTCTCCAACTGAATGAGCTGAGAGCCATTTTATGTTGTTTTTCCATCATGTTTCTTTTCATATATCATGTGATGGTTGCCCTTCCCCCTCCTGCCCTCTCTTATCTCTCTCTATCTCTCTCTGGAGTTCTTTTCTTTCCTCTACCACTCTCTAATATTGTGACTTACACATAGTGATGAATGACAGCATGAATCATAGTGCTCTTTAAAGAAATCCAAATCAAAACTAAAACATAAACCACTATTAATTCATAGAGTGTAGTCCTGGGTTACCACTCCACTCACTGAAAACTCCTGTCATCTTATATCTCATCGATGAATCAGTGACCTTCCAGTGTACACTGCCGAATTGATGCCATGATATTTTATTTGATGGGGCCCTATTTGATCAGTTAATGTTAAATGTCTTTTTATAAATGTGTGCGCGTGGGCAAAGGCTGAGGAGATATTATGAGGAAAGGTACACACACACACAGGGGCTGGCGATCCGCCACCAAAAGGTCACGCCATGTGGAAGATTTGCTTCTCAGCGAGAAAATGAATAATTAATGGGTGTAATATTGCTTGTGTGAAGTAAACTCACACAGCACCAAGGCCAACTTTGGCAAAAACAAACATGAAACATGATGGGTGTTTTGGGAGGCATGAAGGGATGTTGAGACTAAAGTCACTCCTGGAAACCACAGTGCAAAGGCATTCTGGATTCTGAATGTCCATGAATGGGTCCCTCCAGTCTTTGACTCTTGTTTTCCTTGTGTACCTCGAGAAAGAAGTTTTCCAGTCAAGAACAGGATCCTAAGGACAAGTAATTAAGATGTTATGAAAGAGTGGGAGGTTCAGATTCTAAGGGCATGGTGGAGAATACAAAAAATGACAGAAAGGGATTATGTTTAAGCAAGTAATTATTACAAAATAGATGGATGTAGCAATCTGAAACAAACTAGGCCTACTACATGGCTGCAGTTTTACCAAACCTTTTACATATTGTAAATTTACAAACCATTACCTTGACCTACAGTTTTACCTGTTATCTATTTGCCATGTATGGGTATGTATTCTTTGTAAGTCTTATATAAGTCATATTTTTTCATATTTAATGGTCTAACCCACATGACATTAAATAGGTACTTTTTCTTGAACAGCCATTTCTGACATGAAGCTCAGGACTGCTGACCTCCTTAAGAGGATATATGTCTGAAATGGAGACAACCACTCTTTCATACCTTAATAATGGATTTTCCTCACAATGACTCAAGTAATTCTCTCTGTCTCTCTCTCTCTCTCTCTCTCTCTCTCTGTCCATTTCTTTCTCCATTGGCCAGAGGAGGCGGAGAGGAGAGGACAGGGGGGAAACCCAAAGAGGATATGCTTCCTGACAGTGAGTCTGTCTGCTTAATGATGGAGGCTTCACATAACCTTCAAACCAGGCCATGGTGCCAACCAATCACTGACAGCTCTACCCGCTCCCCCAGCTCCAATAAATGTAAAGCATTCATCCCTCTCTTTCTCTTTCAGTCTCACTCTCTCTCAATCCCTCACTTTCTCTCTCTCTCTCTCTCACGCTATCTGTCCCATCTCTTCCACTGTCTCACTGTCTCGTAATTCCTTACGATCTTTCACTCCCATGCCCACGACTTCCTCATTTCTCTCTACCTTCCTCAGATTCCCTTTTCACCTCTCCTCCGTTTCACTCTCTCACTTGCCATCACTACTTATTGCCTCCTTCCTCTTTTCTTACCAACCCTTACCTTCATCTTCTTCCCAGCTTACTTTCTGAAGTTGTGAAGATACCTGAATGGCTTAAATGGTGTGGAGACAACATAATGATTATAATATGAGCCACTAAATAGCTCTTCTGTAGAAGAAGAGAATGAGATACAGAGTGAAGCAAATCAAGAGAGAACGGGAAGCTACCGTATTACTGTCTTAAAGGTGAGATAATGAGCATGGTGATCTAGTCCAGTGTTGATATATACATTACTGCGCAAACTGATATTGCATAACTTGTCAATATGGCTCACAGGTACTCCATATTGACTGTTTCACAATGCTAACAGCGCTTTAATCAGCGCATCATGTCACCACCCGTGGTTTCACCTGTCACCTCCACGAAGGTCACCCGGGCCATGCCTCTGTTTAGCGCAGGGCAGTGACCTTGCGTCTCCCCCACAATACCCCACCCCAGGTCAACTTGACCAGAGCCCTCCTCCGACGCTCTCGGGGGTTATCTATGCTTTTGGCAGATGATACGGCCGGTTGGCCGGACACAGTGACAGCTGCTCACCTGTGATTAATGGAGCGAGTCCTGGCATGGGGCAAGTCAGGGGGAGTGAGGCCTCTGGGCGTCACAAATCACCGCAATTAGCCTGTGACTGATGGGGTCGGCTACCCACGGTGCTCTGTTTCGATGAACCACAACTTCTGTTTTTGGCAACTGTTGGTGGAATGGGTCTCTGTCATCTCTCTGTTACGTAACAATGAAAACAACAACTTTCATATGTTATATATCAATGATGAGTTTTTTTTATGATATTTACATATTATATTTATATAATATAAAATATTTACATATTTTATGATATGTTATTATTCTCACCCTGTTTCTACACAATGCTAACCGCCACCTGTAAAAACAAACTCACACATCACACATATTGCCTTCAAGATAATCAGTCTCCCCACACCCAGCCTATCAGACATGAATGACACAGCCATCACACGCCTAGCACATACAATAGCAGCTGACACAGACCACCCCCTGAACCAATTCTTCACAGTACTTCCATAAGGCCGCAGATACAGAGCACTGAACTGACTAAAGCCACTTTCAAAAAAAGTTTTGCCCCCACCGCCATCACATTGCTGAACAAGCTGTAATACTGTCACCATCACCTCAGTTGCTAGTTTCTCACACTGGATGTGTCTATGTGGGTGTCTTAATGTGATGTGTCTTTGTGCTGAATGGGGATGGGTAATGCTGGGTGGATGAGATATATGTCACATAGGTGGATGGGATATATGTGTTACGTGTTTTTATATACTGTGGATGAGATATGTCACAGGGGTGGATGGATATGTGTTACATGTTATATGTGTTTTATATATGTTGTGCTATGGAACATGATGAAAGAAGATGTTTGGAAATGATTATCCCTATGGGACAATAAAGACTCGATCTATCTATCAAAACAGTCATTAAAAGAATTTGTCATAATTCTGTTATTGCCGGAGTTTCTGAATCTAAATTGTAAGGCACAACAATTAGAACAACCATTAGAAGACTTTCTCTTCACTTAATCTTTATGTGTATATGGGTCCACCCACCCACACAACACTTTGATCAGCTTGTGCTTGTGGCAGATTTTTAGGTCTGGGCACTTTGGCTTCTTGGGCTTTGAATGTTTTCTTTTTACTTGTTTTTGTTGTTGTTGTTGTTGTTGGGGCTGGGGGGGGCACAGAAAAGCAAGCATTCGCATTTAAAGCAGAGTCTAAACGAGGCCTGTGTTGTTCCATCAGCGCCTCTGAGTGATGGACTGCGCAGGAACATCCAGATGGCACCGGCAATACATCCCGCCCTTCACTTTAAAACAGCACTCCTCCCTCTCTCCTCCCTCTCTCCTCCTCCCTCTGTTTTTTGTTCCTCTCTCTCCATCTCTTTCTCTCTCTGTCCCCCTCTCTCGCTCTTCATCCCTCAACTTCTATGCCTTTCGAAGACATCATCACGGAAATGCAATCACGCGCTCCGACTCAGCAGAAGCGGTTCACGGTGGCCGGCCGTGGAGGTTAAGGATATTCAGGCCCACGGGCGGCCGGTGACGGATGGCCAGGAGCCTGGGGGGAGAAGCTGAGGAATGGGCCTGAGGACCGGCGAGAGAGAGAGAGAGAAAGAGAGAGAGAGAGAGAGAGGGAGAGAGAGAAGGTGGAGCCATGGAGGGGAGAGCACATGGCACACCTCTCTCCATCTCCATCTGTCCTTTCTCTCTCTCTCTCTTTCTCTCTCACTCTCTGACTCTTTCACTTTCTCTCTTTCTTTCTCTCCTTCTCTCTCTCTCTCTCTCTCTCTTCTTGTGCTTGCTCTCTCATGGTGTAGGGTAGAAGTGAGGCCACATCCAGATCCCATTTTGAGAGGCCTCCTGTGGGTCCTGCTGTTGTAAGCCTTTGAGTGGATAGACGTTCTTTTCTCTTTCCTCTTTCCACTCTCTCTCTTTCTTTTTCTCTCTATATATCTCTTTATCTTTCTATCTTGTGAATGCAATATCTTTGATTGATGAGAGCTCTTCTGATCGTGAAGGACTTTTTTTCCCTTTTTTTTTGTTGAGAGCAGATGCACTCAGTGCTCGCACAAGTGGCATTACATTCAGACATTTTCAGCCGGGAGAGGAACAAAAGTTTATTTTTGGCTACTCTAAATGGCAAATACAGTCACTCTAACCTCTGCCAATTTTTGCATGCACTCCCCTCAAAGGTTGTTGGGCTGTGATGATTACAACGACAATATCTACACAGTCCAACAGTAATTAGGTGTCAAGTTCTGTCTCCCAGTCTCTGCTGTTTATTGATCTCGCAATGTTGTTAACAGGAGGAAAGAAGACTACACAGTGCCCAGTGTTTGTGAGTTAAGTGGACATGGCCACGGCACTGTAATTGTTTTGGCCAGCATGATTGGGCGGGACAGTTATTGACTATGGGGAGTAAGGGAAGGACTTGGGCGGCTGACAGGAAGGAAGTTCTTTTGGACGCTTGCTGTCGCTGTAGTGGCGGACAGGCTGACACAGGCTCTCTCTGGGGCCACAGACGACGCAGGAGTAATGAGTCCCATCTCTCCCTCTCTTTCCACCCTCTTCTTCTCTCTTTCTCTTTCTCTTTTCATACTATCTGTATCACTCTCTCTTTTCTCTTGCTCATCCTCTTTCTCTCTCTCTCTCTCTTTTCTCCTCTCCACTTCTCTGTCTTTCTCTTTCTCTTGTTTTCTCTAAGAAAGTTTTACTTCGTCCACTTACACTTATTGGCAGGATAGAGGACAGTTTTGAACAAAGCAAAATTGTAACAATATATGTTAAAATATTCTCTGCATTTGTGACATCCTGTGTTTAAAATCAATTTGTTTCTTATCCTCCAGTGAATTTTTATACCCGGTTTTCAGAGACATCTTAATAAAAAAAACTGGAATACATTTGGTTCTCGTTCTCTCTTTTTTAATATGTGTCTCATTCAAGAGACATCAAGAATCACAAAGTATTATTAAAATCCACAGCACTCATTCCAACATTTGTGCTGTGCAGCATAGTGATGTTTGAAATCAGTGCATGCAGTGATATTACACAAGCATCTGAAAAAACAATGTGTGCTAGAGTGACATTTGGTTGATGATATTACAGCACACAATGGCACGTAAATCTCGCTCTCCAGTCTGTGTTGTCACACATGTATAAACAGGCAATATGCGTGCTTGCACAGATAGAATTACTCACATTCAGACACACACATACACACACTATGTGTCTTTCTCACTCTTCCTCTCTCGTTCTCTCTCTGTCTCTCTCTGTCTCTCTCTCTCTCTCTCTCTCTCTCTCTCTCTCTCTCTCTCACACACACACACACACACACACACACACACACACACACACACACACACAGGGATACACAGACACACACACTTCAATCATTACTCTCCCTCTTTCCCACTTCGGAATAACAAATGGATGCTCCCACCCACCAACCCACCCGTCCACTCTTTCCTCTTTCTCTCTCTCTCTCTCTCTCTCTCTCTCTCTCTCTCTCTCTCTCTCTCTCTCTCCCACCCCCATCACCACCTCCAATCAGACCCCCCAGCCCCCACGCCCTAAACCCAACCTCCCCCTCCAGCCCCCACCCTTTTCGCCGAAAGGTGTTTTTCCAAACACTGCCATGGGTCGTCCCTCGGCAGAGAAATTGCAATTATTTGTCATTTTAATTTGTCTGCCGCTGCGCAAGGCAAGAGAAAAGAATGGCTGGCCTCTCTCGACATGGCTGGCTCAAGTGATTCATGGGTCCATCTGAAACACGGAATTAATATTTGAATGTAATTATTACTTCCCCGGCCATTAGTACGGCAGCTAAATGAAATCATGTGAGTGCGGGTTTTCATTACCGTGCCATAGATTTATAAAAAAGGAAACCGATGGAAGGAGGGAGGGAGGAGGAGATTGTGGGTCGTATTTTGGCGTGAGCAAGCGATTGGACGATCTCAGAGGAGGCGAGGGGAAACTCTGCCACGCCGCCTAATTGAGGCTGATACGATCTTCACAACGTGCCACAAGGAAGGGAAATGGGAACGCCGAGGACATTCTCTCATTACTTTGGCCACATTAAAGGCTGCATAAATCAACGACAAAGGGCAAATGCCCGTAAATGTTTTCAGGAGAGCGGAGTGGTTTGGGTGGTTTTATGGCAATATCACAGTGAGGCGTATGCCTTTGTGAGTGCAGAGACAGATTTTTTACAAGCCGGCTACATACAGTTAAGAACAAAATTATTCGTACCCCTGGCAAATATTGATGTTGATTTTCTCTTTATCAATGAATCATGAAAATTACACTCACATGCCAAAAGGTGGTAGAACATGCAAGACAATGTGGTAGAAACATGGAATCAGATAAAGAAGCGTTTTCATCTTTTTTAACATTTTTATGAAAAATGGTGTGTGGTAGCCATGTGGCAGTGTCATTTTCAGTCTGAACAAACATATTGGTCAAGAGAAACTCAACATTAAATCCATATTTTCCAGGGGTATGAATAATGTTGTTCTTAACTGTACTGTATATAATAACTTTGCTTAAAAACCTTAAGTCCTTGCAATTGAAATACAATGTTCATAGTATACAGTATATGTCAATTGGTTTGCTGTGACAGTGGTTGCTCCTCTCATTTGAAGGGGAACAAAAAGAAGGAGGTGGTATTCTCTCAAAACCACTAAGAACTAGAAGATAAAGCCAAGCCGAATCTCTCTCTCTCCCTCTCTCTCAATCCTTGAGAGCCCGAGGCAGACAACACTTCTCCTTTGTTCAGATTAAATCTGTGCCAGTGGTGTACAAGCATCTGAAAATCCATTTGTGGTGGAGTGACGTTCGCATGATGATATTATGGAGCCAGACGCCATGTTTATCTGTTTCTCTAATCTGTGTTGTCATACATACACAAACATATCCATACTTACAGGCACAAGCCAAAGACACACACACACACACGCACGCACGCATGCACGCACACACGCACGCACACACGCACGCACACACACACACACACACACACACACACAGAAACACATATGCACATTTGGAAACATACACATACACACACAAACTCACATGCACATGCACAAACCCCTTCACACATACACACACAAGGTTGTAGAGGCAGGGTGATCCTCAACATTCTTGACTGGGTCGCAAGTAGGGACCCCACTAGTCTTATTTCCCTCATCCACCAAGCCCATGGGCTGTCACAGCAAATGAGAGGCCCACTGGCAGACTGATCAATAGCTTCTGACTGCAGACACGTCGCTGTCTCCCACCCTCCTCACAGTCAAAACCTCATGCATTCATTTAGAGAACATCAATGTGAAGTGCTATTACTTTTTTTTTTTTTTTTTTTGTTTCGGGGTTTTTCTTGTCTAGTTTGACTTGTTTGTATTTGACTGTCTCAGCCAGATAGTCAGCTATGCATTAAAAAGTGAGATAGAGTTAAATAATTGTGACCAGTCAGGATTAGATCATTAACATTGTGTTTATTTCAAACAAAGACACGTAAACTGTCCGAAATACTAGGAGTAGTGTAAGAGCCGGCAAAGTTCGGAGATCCAAATGTACAGTTATGTTGTTCAGATATAAGACCCATCCGCTTGATATCCGCAGAACATGCAGACTTAAACCTATGTCTGAAAGCAGCTACACTAAGTCTCCTTCCACAATGCGACAAGATTTAGGAAAGATGCTCACAGCACTTCAGAGCTCGGAGGAAAAAAAGACTGAATGAAGATATCAAAGAATGACATACATTTTAAAATCTCTCCCTTCCTGGTTTCAAGGTTAGTTCACTCACTTACGCGCCACCTAAGAGGACGACCTGTGTGTCCTTGAGAGCCCATGCGTAACCATGGTGTAGCCTTTGGAGTGATTTATTGTGTGTTATTGTTCCACTTTTCAATATTGTTCAATGCTGGGCCACTGATTACCTCTCCCCACTTCCTCTGTGGGTCCGTGTGAGCTGGACACGCACTGCCCCCAGGGCCGTTGGTCTCTTTAATTGGTTTTGAGAGGATTTTTCGCCCTTTCCGCGGTGGCAAATTTCATCACACCACGTGGTGCATGGACCGGCCAGCTGGAAAAGCAGCCATCAAGATTTTAGTCTCTCTCACTGCCATTCACTGCCGGTCATGAGTCTCAGCTTCAGGTGTGTGACAGGTATATATGCCTTTGTGTGTGTGTGTGTGTGTGTGTGTGTGTATGTAGTGTGGTATTCTCAACCAAGATGATCTCTTTGGCTTCTTCTTTCTCCTCATCACCATGTGAGTGTGGGAAAGAGGTTGAACAGAGATAAATGGTGCTGATTATTCAAATGGTCATCATTGTGTACTTTGAGTCTGAAAAGGCTTTGTACATACCTAGACTGATATCATTGCCCTGCTGACTGTGGACATACATTTATACTGTAGTGTAGTGTGTGTGTGTGTGTGTGTGGTGTGTTTGTGTGTGTGTAGACAGTGTTACACTGTGTGTGCATGTGTGTCTGCATGTGTGTGATAGAGAGAGAGAGAGAGAGAGAGAGAGAGAGAGAGAGAGAGAGAGAGAGAGAGAGCCTGTCTGTAAGACTATGTACTTGAACACAGATACAGACACACTGTCAGATTCAAGAGACCGAGACACCCAAGGGATCTCAGTATGTTTCAGTTAGAGACTCCAGCAGACAATGGACTAGACTCACTGATACATGTGAAAAAAAAAATAATTTTATTAAAAATAAAGTCCAATCTAAATCAAACCAAAATAATAAGTGACAAAATGGTAAAATGTAAAAAATGTAAAAAAGCATCTATTCTGACATTTCAATGGTTATATTAATGTCATTTCCTCACACTTACTTCCTCTAACGGACATGACTGTCTATCATCTCTTGCCCATGAGGACTTCATTTAAACAGATAAAAGTTTCAAAATGTGAGAATGGCTGCCCTTCAGCTCTAATATCTTAGGCTCAGCACACTGGAATGGTACTGTAAAAATGACAAATCTCTGTAATATTCTCCACCCTAATAGAAAGCCCACTGTGCTCTCTTTGGCATTTTAAACCTTTTTCTTTTACTTCGTGGCAGGAACCTGCTTCCCATTACGCTCCCCTTAACAAGTGAGGTGAGTTTTCATCTCGGTGACACACACTAGTCAGTCTGTCTGCCCTGCAGCTTGATCACCCTCTCTCTCTCTCTCTCTCTCTCTCTCTCTCTCTCACACACACACACACACACACACGCGCGCGCACACACACGCACACATACACACACACATTTACATATTTAGACATGCACACAGACATAGACACACCCACCCACACACAGACACTCACTCACTCACTCTTCCACACACAGAGACACATACACACACACACAGATGCTAAGGTCATGACCTGCCTTGTTTCTGACACTAGTCTGGAAGGCTCTCAACATTTTAGAGGCTTTCCCACATGAAGCCCCAAATCCGAGAGTGACACTATCCCTGCTTAGAGTCCGGGACATATTTATAACTGGGGGAATTCCTTGGCTTCTGAAAAGCCGCTTAAACGTAAATGTTTTACATCATAACTGAGTTGGTGCTGAGCAACAGCCACTTTTCAACAGACCGAAATTACATTCAGTGCCATTAACTTGAAGCCAACAGAGACACTGGCACACACTGCCACCTAGTGGTCAGTAGTATGCCCAGGTGTGAGGTGTGGGTAAACATCTATGCCCACGGCCAGCGGTCTCCCCACAACCAGACACACTTTGCAGTGATGGATAGCGATGCCCAGCTGAGCATATTGCGCTCCTAATAAAAGCTGGCCAGCAATTCACACAGCTGGGAGTGTTTTCTCCAAAGTATTGCAGGTTTTAAGGGTAAAAAAGCGGTTTACCTGTCAAAAAGAACGATGTCTCCACAAAGACGGCATCTCACTTCAAAAATAGTAAGCTGGATTTATTTTCATTCTTTTTCTGTGAACTTTTAACTCTTTATCTGCCCTTAGTCAATAAAAAGGTATCATGAGAAATACAAGCATAGAAATCAGTGCATGTCCTTGCAGAGGGACTTTGTTCATACACACTAAGTGGGCTACTAACCATATCATCCCTCAACATAAAGCAGCAAAATTCTAGAGGTAAAAATAAAGCTACAAACCATATAAATGAAACAGTAAAAAAAACTGTGCAGTCACAATGAAATGCAAGCCATCACTCGAGGGAAGAAAGCAATAACACTGGTCTCCCACTACAGTCATGCAGTCTCATTGGCTGATTACTGTCCAAGTTCTCCCTCAGTACAGTGTGCAGTTGGCAGAGGAGCGCTGGGTACACATGAAGTCACTGGTGATCTCTTGGTATCCGCGAGCCTGCGTCAGTCCACTTCCTGTGGGCAATAATAATTGATGTGGAAAAGGTACAAAGGAAAATCAAGAAGCAGTGTTTTCCCTCGAGGAATGTGGTATGATGCTATCCTTTACATGAGGCTGCAAAGTATCACATCAAATTGTTTGACAGTCTGATTGCTGTGATTTTTCATTTAATCTAGTAGACACTTTATCAGCTCAAGTATTGCACCGCAATGCTTATTTTTGTCAGTAAGATACACTTTGTTGCTGCCTTGAACTGTTTCTTTCAGAATTTCCAGTTTCTTATTGAATATAAATTTACAGTGAAGTAAACAAACTAGGTAAACTTGATCATGGTCAGACTGAAGGACTCCTACCATCCATTAAGTTGTAGAGGTTACAGTAATTCACTCCATGGTCTTTGATGGCATACCATGCCTCTGACACTGACAGTCCCTAAGATGACAAGAAAGCTTAATGAGTTATTATTCTTCCCAACCAGACATGTATTGCTGATGAGTACTTTTACATTGAAGTTTACGGTTTGCATAGCATATTCAAATTCTCTGTCAAGTTTACCAATTTAACCAATGAGAACCAGTTGGGTGAGCAGTTTCTAGCAGCTATTAAAATAATTCTTACAGAAACACTGCAATGCGTAAAGAATCCAAATGAAACTAAGTGGAAGGTGATGTCATCGACATGGCTTTTCATTGGTGTTGTGTGTTTGGCTGCGATGAAGTGGGAAGAAGCTGACTGGAGCTGGAAGAGCACAAATCACACAGAACAAGGCACATTATATCTACACACGCCTTGGAGGCAAAATGTATTAGCACTAGTGCACTTGCTGGCCACACACATCTTGGCATTCCACACCTTATACAGACACTTCTGTCCTCCCATGGTACAGCCTGATATCGTCCTCCACTTCTTAATCTGAGAGACCAAAGCTTCATATACCCATCTACAAGGTATGCCAAAGTACCTGTAACAAGTAACAACACACACATACACACACACACACACACACACACACACACACACACACACACAGAAAGAGAGAGAGAGAGGCATACAGACCAAAATTACATTCAAATGCAAGTTGCCCATGTGTGCATAGTTTTATGAATCAAAATGCTGCCATCTGGTGGATTTTTTCATTGATTCAGCATCATTACTAAATGCTAACAAGTGTCTTATTCATACTGTGAATCTACTACAGCTGTAACATGTTTAAGTTGCTCTTTTAAGTCTTCTTTTAAGTTTCCAAAGGCATTTTTTATATTTACCAGCCTGAAGTTGCCTGAGTTTAGTATTCATCACACTATGGGCCTACTGCAATTGTAATGTGTATAATGGTTAAATCATCATGTACTTTACAACAACCATCCCATGAGAAACCTTATTGAACCTGGAATGAATGTCCAAACAATGTGACAAAGCCCACTTCATTTACAATCTTGCACACTTCAAAAAATGGCTAATCACATGGATCGACATATCCTGCTTAGATCCATGACGTCGATCCATTAACTAATTTTCACTGGCCTGGGCTACACAAAAGTGTATTGTGTCGGTTGAACAACTGACCAGTTCATAGAATCATGTGAACAGTGGGCTGCAGATGCCTAAATTAAGCCTAACCAGCACACTGGCCTTCATATCCTGTCCTGCCAACTGTTTTGTGCTGCCAAAAAAAAATGTAAACATTGCCTTTCTTATTATGAATTGACTTGTTAATAGTGACAGGGATGTCTGTCATATGACCATGGCAGACAGCCAAGAACATGAATCATTCAGCCTGCACTGTTGAAGGCAAAGGCAAATACACAACATGAGAGTCTAAAAAAGCAGAAATGATGTAGCTCATTTGACCTTCCTACCATTACAGATTATTCACTATTCAAATTAAATGAATTATAGTGTTAGTTATTCAATAAGTTATTCAATTAGGCAAATTTGCCATTTAGCAACATCAAAATAACACATAATAAGCAACATGACACTTCGTAGCAACTTTATGTCACAGCCATAATGCTATTAGATTCATTTTCAATATTTTCAAAGGCACTCACCACTGTGATTAGTGGTTCAAATATTCTCAAGCACACAATATCGAAGAGCAGCTATCTAAGATCAGTTTCAAAGTAAGGCTAACACCTAGTCAGCCATTTTGCCATAATGCCCTTATGCTGCCTGTAGTAATAAAAGTTAGGACAAAAGAGTGAGCCGACCTTACCATTGCACTCTGCATTGAGCATGAAAAGGTCCTGCATCACAGATTACCACAATTCCCAAAATTACAGTGCCAAGTATAAGCCAGCGGGTCAGATGCATGATGTCCAATCTGTCCAATGGTAAACAAACTAAGATGGGTGGCAGCTTTATACATCAGTGGAGCTTCGGTATCACAGGATGGTCATGTGCCCTCTCTCTCCTCTGAAGGGAAGAGCCCAAATTCAATTAACAAGGAGTCCTCTGCGAAATAAGTCTGGGACAAACACCATTTAAATCGTCAGAGGGACATAGATAGCCTACTTGTTTTTGGACAGACTTTAGGCTATGTGCGAAAGGTAGGATGGCCTAGGCCTACTGGGAAACTGACCATTGCTCTACATGTATGTTTACAAAGGTGGCTAAATACTTAAAAAAATACATCTACTGTGCTATATTCAATTCTATTAACAGTGCAACTGAATTATAGACTATGGAGTTTGCACCCTTTTAATAGCCTATTTAGGCCAGGCTAAATCATTGAAAAGCTTTAACAGGTCTTCAAAAACAATATTTATTAAATTAAAATATTTTGGGTGTAAAAGAGTACATCCATGCTGCTTTCAATTCTGTTAATTTTACGTTTGGGTCACAAAGTTCGCTTCTGCCAGAGCCCCTCTATGCTTCTCATAGATGCTTCTGCGTAAAAAGAAACTACAACGTCGCCCGCTAGGTGACGGAGGTAGCTGTGGTTGGTAGATGGCAACATTAGGGCGGAGAGAGAACCCTTATGGCAAGCCATTTTAACATTTACCCACTAGACTGGATATGTATTGCAGATATCTGTAATTCAGTTTTGCCTAGTCAAAACTAAATTGCCGATATCTCTATCTGACGTTTCGACTAGTCACAATTACGTTACAGATATCTTGAATGACAATTCCAACTATCCAAAATGTAATTGCGACTAGTCAGAAAGACGTTGATATCTACAATGTTAATCCCAGATAGTCAAAATTAACGGGTAAATGTTAAAATCGCTTGCCATAGAACCCTACGATATTTGCGTCACTCTTTACAACTTTGGTTTGAGGTTGAGAGGTTGTGAAATCGTGAGCAACGTGAGGGTAGCTGAATCCTCACGGTCGATAGTTTGCTGGATGTTGGGTGGCTGGTTTGTAAATCACTTCAGTCCTAATTGATGGAAGAACTGATGGTAAGATAGATCTCAAATGAACTTAGCGGGTGATATTACTTACAGAAGGAACGGTAGTAACAATAAGGCAAGACATGTAGACTATAATTATTGAAACCTACCACTTATGTCTGACTCAAAACAATGTACTGTAGCCTATCTACGATGAAGCAGAGTAGGCTAGGCTATAACTCGTTCTATCATTGATAACGGACAGGTGGGAATTAGGCTATTATGCATTTTTAAGTATATTTTCACGGTCTTATCGTTTTCCAAGTTGTCATTCATATCATTAACCAGCACAGTCGCATGTTATAAGCAAGTAATAACGCAATGTCATGCAAATCTCAAGCTTTGCGCAAAATGTTAGGCTCTTCAAAGTAATACCCTAACAGTTGAGTACCCTATACACCCCTTCCCTCACATTATTTTTGCTCTAGGTTAACGACAGAGGCATTGTGACTGAGATTAAACTGAAGTTAATCCTGTAGAAACATTCCTGGCTATGTCTTTTGTACTTTGACATGTCATGTTATTTTTGTGCCAGCTGTGTCCTAGCCATCATGTGCTGTTCATTTGCCTTGTAGTGCTAACTGCTATACTTTCTCAGCATACACTTTCCAGGTAAAAGACAAAAAAGAATGGAGAAAAGACAAGCAGATTCAACAGTGACGGATAATGTTAAAGACTGTCTTGAACTTTTAGAGATTGTAAATGATGTCAAACCTACACAAAACACAGAGGTATGTTAGAGCTGGATACAGTCTATGAATTCCAGGTATTTCAAGTCAAAACAAAAACAGCTACACAAAAGAGTCCCAGAGACTGATAAAATCATGTTCTGTTTAATAGGGAAATACATGTTTGTATACTGATTGAATCACTGTAATGTCTGTCCATGTGAACATTTCCTCTTGGTGTGTGTCAATTGCTACTTATAGGCTATTATACAGTGCCAGAATACCATTATACTGCACCACACAGAATGTCTCAGACAGACTCCATCTCTCTCTCTCTCTCTCTCTCTCTCTCTCTCTCTCTCTCTCTCTCTCTCTATCTCTCTCTGTCAGGTCTGTAGACAGCAAGAGGCCCAGTTGCTGAGAGAACCATGGCAGCACCCACTGCTGTCCCCTTACCCTGTGGAGGAGTTTGAGTTGCCCACTAGTCTACAGCTCCAGGAGCTACCTCTGTTTCCACAGTGGCACCTGCCTCTCAAGGTCATGACCTCCCTGATGGTTTCCACATTCCTCTACACGCTTCTGAGGGACGTCCTGCAACCTCTGGTAACCCAAAGCCGGAATGACTCCTACAAGATTCCCATTCTGGTGATGAACAAGGTGCTGCCGTGGACCTCCATCACCCTGCTGGCCACAGTGTATCTTCCTGGCGTGTTGGCGGCCATCTTGCAACTGTGCAGAGGTGAGAGAGTACATTTGGGGGTGATACTAGGCCATGGCAGCATTTTTATTGGTAGAGGTAAAAATCTGTTGAACACACAAAACATATTTGTGTGTGTGTGTGTGTTTGTGTGTGTGTGAGAGAGAGAAAAATGAGGACAAAAGACTGAAGGAGAAGGTGAATGTAGGAGAGAGAGCATGTGGTAAGATGAGAACAGTGTTGAACACAGTAGTTTATTGAGTGTGTAGAAAGGAAGAAAGAAGTCAGCTGCTAACTTCCACCTACAGTACATCACACCTCTGTTCCTAAATAACAGTCCCTCCCCTCCAGTTCCAGTCCCTCCCACACACACACACACACACACACACACACACAAAGATTGGGTGAGATGACGCATATACCGGTATTTAAAGTAAGTGATGCCTATCTGTTGTTCTCCCATTGCACTCCCATTGTGTCTCAGACATATTTTAGAAAAAGAGTCCCTATTCTGTTGAAACACAAAAGATTCAAGTTCTGTAAATACCATAAGGGCGAGCTGCATGGCCTAAAGCAATCACTTCTGTAGCTCAGTAGTACAGTGGGAATGGCCAGTAATAGTAGGTTGATTTTACTGATTTACACTGATTTACATACATCACATTAACCTATTTTAAAAGATATACAGTAGTAATTTCCAAAGCCAATTAAACCAAAGAGAAATAATAATATTGATACATAGTTCCAAATAGTACTGCATTCTTCCTATAAGGGTGAACTTGCACAACTTAACCTATGTTAACGGGCCTCACGGGTCATCTGCACATTTAAGTAAAGCCGTTTTGGCTTTTACGCTGACCTTTGCCCTGTCCCCACATGGCTGGCTCTTCTCCGAGTAGCAATTAAACTCCAGCAAGTGTAAATTTAGGCTTCTGCATTCTCTCCATGCCATTGTGGTCACACTGACAGGCGTATTGTCGGCACAGTCTCAGGAAAAGGGAGGCCCATGCACGTCTGCCAAGAAGTTAAGCATGCAGTCTCACCAGACGGGATAGTGTTCATGCGCTAAAGTGGGAATATGGTGCAATATTTACCACAGATTGCTCAATTCACTCTCACACCGTAAGTCGAGTGCAAGCATAAACAGAGCTACTGGGAAAGTCTGACATCTGTTTGGGAATTACACGATTAAAGTCATGTAGAGACAAATATTTAATATTCATTTTTATAAATGTTAGTTCTTGTGTGTGGTAATCCATGCAGAGTATTTTCCGTTGACTATAACCATATAACTACAGTTCATTTTAGTATGAGTCATCAACGGCTGGTTAGAAAGTTGTGAGTCTGTCACTTTTGGGAAGAGGTGTGACACATGAGGCCCGACACACCTCATTGTGAAAAGGAAGTGACTGCAGACTGGTCAGCCGTGTAAACAGATGCTGGTTCTGTCCTGTACAGCAGTGTGCAGCACTGTCTGCGAAGTCTCTTGGAACACAGCCAGCCTAAACTACTGAGAAACAAGTCTGTATTTTTTAAGGCATTTAAAGACATTTAAAGGCGATTTTTGCAGATGAGTAAGAACACCACTAGACTACATTGTTTTAGATTTTAAATAGTGAAATTATGATAGAGCAATGACACAGGCATGCTTCCCAAAAGTCATGTATATTGTAAGCATCTTAAATTCTTAGGCATTTTTCCTTGAAAAATGTTAGCTTTAGCTTGACATCTCGCGTCTTCAAATATTTAAATTTCAATTGAATTTTTATTTATAGAGCACGTCTCATGGTGCTTTACAGAGTGTTAAACAATCAGAGAAAAGAAAAAGCCCATGGGTATACACCTGCGTGTGAGTATGTGCGTGTGTGTGTGCGTGTGTGTGCGCGTGCGCGTGCGTGAGTGTGTTCGTCCTTGTGTGTGTGTGTGTGTGTGTGTGTGCGTCCGTATGTGTGTGTGAGCGTGAGTGTGCCTGTGTGTGTGTATGTGTGTGTGCGTGCATGTGTCTTTATGTGTGTGTGTGTGTGTGTGCGCATCCCTGTGTATCTGCGTGTATGTGTCCGTGCGTGCGTGTGTATACACGCATGTGTGTTTGTTTGCGTGTGTCTTTATGTGTGCATGTGCGTGTGCGTGCGTGCATGTCTGTGTTAGAGCCCGACCTGTGTTGAGAAACACTGTTCTAGTCCTCACATCATTCTCATTGCGCAGGCACTAAGTACGGTCACTTCCCGGGCTGGTTGGAGAAGTGGATGTGTGTGAGGAAGCAGCTGGGCCTACTGTCCTTCCTGCTGGCCGCACTCCATGCCATCTACAGCCTCAGCTACCCCATGAGGCGCTCCTACAGGTACAAGCTCCTCAACTGGGCCTACCAGCAGGTGAGCTCCAAACCCCCGGAATCGGATGATGAGCTCAGTCTCATCATATGAGGCATATGCATACTACTATTAGTGTTATGCTGTCTGACCTTATGTTCTTGTGGTCAAGCAAAGAAACGTTGTCATCTTGCCAGGTATTTTGTTGCTTATTTGAGCTTATTTGTCAGTCAGATATGTAGTGTACATACACCCTGTTACTTACTTTTACTTTCAACTGTATGCACTGAGCTGCTGGTTGAATGTCTTAGAACTAAATGGCATACATGCATATATCCAAATAGGATTTATCATATAAAATGCCTTAGACTCAGAAAGACATTGATTGTTCCCATAGGTACAGCAGAATAAGGATGATGCATGGGTAGAAGATGATGTTTGGAGGATGGAGATCTATGTCTCTCTTGGAATTCTGGGACTTGGAGTCCTAGCAGTAATTGCTATGTCCTCTTTACCATCTGTCAGCGAGTCTTTCAACTGGAGAGAGTTCCAATGCATTCAGGTAGCAAAGGAACATCTAAGTGGGAAGCCTTTACAGATATATTCATAATCTTTTCCTTTATGACAGGAATTTATTGCCATTTTTCCACACTTTTCTGTTTGCCTTGCAGAGAACTCTGGGATATCTTGCTCTGCTCTTGTGCACAACTCACGCGCTGGTCTTTGGTTGGCGTAAGTGGGTGGAGCCAAAGCATTATGTCTGGTACACGCCACCATCCTTTATCTTAGCCTCTGTCCTTCCTGCTGCTGTGTTACTGGTCAAGATGGTGCTGTCACTGCCATGTCTGGACCGAAGGCTGGAGCAGATTCGCCGAGGCTGGGAAAGGCCACACTCCCAGTGAAAGGGTGAGAGGGGAAAGGACATTATGTAGCTGCCAGAAGGATGGACATCATACCATGGGCAATATCTTCAGCTAAAAGGAATGAATCAGTATAGTGTATGTTCCCTATGGGACCCTGTAACATGATGATGCTTGGTTATGGTTATGGTTATGGTTATGAGATTTGGCCACTTTTGTCCAAAGCAACTTATGCACTATAAGAGACATACTCTAATAATGAAATGATCCATGGAGTGAAAAGGTGTTGAGACATTATAGTGGGGAGACTCTTCCCCTTTTGTAAAGAACAACATGTAGTATTCAAATACGTTGCTGATTATACTCAGACATGTATGATCAGCAGCATATTTGAAGACTGCACAATTCCCCAAAGCTGTTATTATCTGTTAAATAACTATGAAACACAGCATAATTGCAGTGTCATACTGACAAAGACTTGAAAATAGTGCCTGTCCCTGTGTTAACTCTCAAGTTTGTGACTACTTTATTTATATGAAAGGTGACTTGTGAAAATTTAATTTCAGCATGTGCTGTATCTGGGTATGTGAGCTACCAGTGCAAAAACACTGAAATAACAAAACCCAGTTTATGGGCCGCGAATGTTTGGAAACATGTGATTCAGTGAGATCAGAATGAGGCATTCAGAACTCTTCCCTTCATAGACCTACCTTATAGACCTAGGCCTACAAAAAAGCTGCCATCTTTGAGATCCGGTATCCGATTTTTCCTATGGGAAAATAACATGGGGATTTTTTAATGATCGCACCTGTGTGGGGACGAAAAAGTCTGAAATGCAGTACGTTTTCCTGAACACACTTTTGTCCTCTGCCTTCGAGTGGATACTGTGATCTCCAGTACATGAAGGCGGCACACTTTGATTTTTGTTAGCCCAGAGCTAACTTGCTAACTAACTTAATGGGAAGTTGCTTCGCAAGTTAGCTCTGGGGTAGCAAAAATAAAAGTGTGCCACCTTCACGTACCAGAGATCACAGTATCTACTCGAAGGCTGAGGACAAAAGTTTGTAGAGCAAAACGTTTGCATTTTTGATTTCTTTGTCCCCGCGAGAGTTTAACAGTGATAATTCCAAATTCCCATGTTATTTTCCCATAGGAAAAATCTCAAGATACCGGATCTCCTTATATGGGCAAAGATGTTTTTTTGTAGGCAAACTTCAGAGGTCTATGATGTGAAGATGGTAAGCTTGTTGAATAAAACCACTTCAATGTTACCTATCTGGACCAAGTCTCCGCTGACAACTGAAGAACGAAAGTGCTCGGGACCTGCTACCAAAATGCAAAGCCATCATGCCATATGCTCATGTTTGTAGAGGGACAGGCACACAAATGGTGCACTTTGAACAGGACTCCTCAGACGTTGTGGTGCTGTTGATATTTTGACCAAACAAAGTATGGTACAGGTGATTAAGATCTCAACAAACTATTTAAAATTGTGGAAAAGGTGGTGAGATACAGTATGTGAACTTGAATGTTTAGAATTAATTTATTCTAAAAAAGGTTTAAATTCTGTATTGCTATTTGTAAAAACATGTACAGTTCATTCTGTAGTGCTGTTTGTATATTATGTCATGAACTGTTCTTTACCCTAGTTACATTCGGTAAAAATAAATGACATATTTTTCAATTGTTACGTTTATAAAATATTTAATTGAATAACTTTAAACATATGAAGTGTCAAAGTTTTAAATTGCAGTGAGCAATAGGCTAGCCTACCCAGCAATAATGTCATCAGATTGTTGCACATTGATATTATTAATAAATGTAATACATCCAGCAGATGGCAGTATAAAATATAGAAATCTTTGGCTCTGGTAGAAAGCCACAGCCTCATTGTATATTTTTGGGCATCATTATATTTAAACATTAAATTAAAACATCTACATTAAAATTACATTTTTATCCCAAACCACTGAGTTATGGAATTTCTTAGTTACAATACCTGTAAGTATAAGGCTAGTGTGCCCCTGGGCATAGACATGAAAAGCGCCCCCCTGCCCACCTCAGCGAGTTGGTAACTGAACTAAGCTAGCAAATATGAGGGGGACCAAAACAAACAAAAACCCAGATAGTGAAATCAGGCTTCCAGATCTCAGACCACCACTTCTGACCCACTGTCGACATCAAAATATTTTAAACTTGTAGGGGTCACACGGAGACCTCAACGATTTGCGTAAATTCATTGAAAGGTTTGGAAAAGTCTTGAAATTTCATTTAGTCATACGAGGGACATAGGTAGGAAATGGCGTACATCCCATTCAATTACTTTCTTCATGGGAATGGAATAGTGGGGGAGAAAACAGAGAAAGCTATTTGCCCAATGTCATCAAAAGTCACATGTTTAGCCCCAACCTGTGGCTTAAAGTAAGATTGTAATCATTATACTTTGAGGGGGACATGCCTGCCCCCACCCACCCATAAATTGTTAGGCTACAATAGTATCACTTACTGTTGTGCAAAATAATCACTTGTAATCACTAAATGGTTAAAGGCACAGTCAGGGATTTTACACGATTTCAAGCCCATAATATTTTTTCTCACATTCAGCAATCATCTCACGACTGCTAGTTGCCCTTTTCACGATGAGGCTATACACAGTAAAAAAAAAACGGTCTCTATAGGCAGCTCAGGCTCCGAAAACTGGAAACAAAGTGGGGGCAGCCTGTCCCACAAACAGACTTTCTGCAAAATCTCTGACTGCACCTTTACATATCTGACTGAGAAAGGGAGTGCAGAGGTGAGATGATCTCAGTTAAGTGAAGAAACTTGATTACAGAGAATTGCCAGGAAACTGGCTTGACCTGCACAATAACCCACTCTTGAGCCATCGTTTACTGTGAAAGTTGTAGAATACGAATTACAACATACCAATTGCAAAAAATACAGATTGGTCATTACGCACACGTCTTCTCTCTCCACCCTTCCTCTCCTGTAGCATTTGGTCAGTGCTCTTTTAAGCGGAACTAGTGCCTAACTGCTAGCTACAAACTTTTGTTGAACTAGAATACATTCTAAAGCAATATAATTTGCCTATCATCTGTTTTACGTGATCATGCAATCAATATTCAACCCAAAATAACTGCACCCTATAGCTATTTTTAACTAGATTTAAGTCAGTTTTTGCACTTTTACTCACCCACCCACTCACATCTTAGCTGCAACAGGCACAAGTAAGATCGCTAAATTCCCACCTTGTTTAGGATCCCCCTGAATGCTATCAGATAGGATACACTATATACAGTGATATATACAGTGATACCTTTACAACGCAATGCTGCCTGGAAGGCACTAGGGTTAGGCATGGGTTAAGGTTAGGGTTAGGAAATTAGAATTAAAATGTATTTTTGGTAAGTAGTTGTTTTGACCATTATGCACTGGCCAGTTGTTCTCGCCCCACTATTCCCATCTAAAAGTCAAATAAAATAAAATAAAAGTTAAAAAGAAGAGATAAAAGAGAGGAGCTATAAAAAAGACACAGAGTGGTTTAAAACTTTAGTTAGTTAGTTTTACATTTTTCATTAAAACCTTTTTGGGTGTAGTGTTTGAAGTTTTAAAATCCACAATCTCTCTGCTCTTTTCCTCTGTAAAATGGTCCAGCCTGGGTTCCTGGCTTCAAGGCCACAGAAGAAGTGTGTGATGTTGTGCGTCTGGAAGTGTGTGACGAGGTAAGTGTTGAGTGTATTTTTGTGTATGTTGTGCAGATGTTGTTTGAGGCGTGTGCGTAGTGTATGTCCAGTTTCCCCGATGTACAACATGTGACAGTGAGTGCAGGTGATAACATAAACTAAATTGGGAGTGTCTAAATGTAATGGGTTAATTAACTCTGCATGAGTTATTGAAAATGTAAATATTGGCACCAGTGTGTAAAGATTTTATGAGCTGTATGGGGTGTCCAGTGTATGTGATCTTGGGTGGTGTGGAAGGTGTCTGGGAGGATAGTGGGGATGTGGGGGAAGTGGGAAGTTATAAAGTGGTTGATGTGAGTGAGATTGGCCTTCTGTTGGGCAGTAAGGCGGGGTGAGAAATTAATAAGTGGAATGTGTATGATTGCATCGGGGAAAACTGTAGAAGCATGTTTGTAGAGAGAGAGGAACTGTTTGATGCTGGTGTTTTTGGGGTCGTGGTCCTTGTTGTTGAGACCCACTGACAAGACCACCGACGTCACTTGGGGAAAGGGGGTGGTTTTCTGTAAAATTTTGGCAAAGTGGTAGGTGGTGGCTCCGGGGTAACTGTCAATTTGTATATCGGGATGGGTGAAGGGGGGTATCCTATTGAGATTGGAATCTCCTATGAAAACTAGTGGTTTGTGTATTGAAAATGACCATTCTTCCAGTTTGTTTCTAAGGGCACGGTGGTAAGTGGGGTGGAAGAGGTGTGTAGTGGGTAGTGTGGGTTGTAAGAGGAGGTTGGAGATAGTGTGTGGTGAGGTGTGGGGTGTGGAAGGGATTAGGTTTAGGATTAGGTGCCTTTAAATCAGTGGTGGCAGCGCTGCCTGGAACACGACGTTGGGGGCATAAAACACCATTGAGCGGTAAATTATGTCTGAAATAAATGTTTTAGAACTTAATTGTGGTGCAAGAGTTACTGATAACGACGGACTCTTCTCTATTATTGTGTTACATGCTCCGAATGTAAACCACTTTGAATGTGTCGTGTTTTTTTTTACTCCGTTACTGGCTACCGTTACTGTATGCCTATAGCCTTTAGTAGGCCTACAGTTTTAACACATCATGTCTATATCCATTTGTTTAGGGCTTAAGAAAAGTAATACCTGTTCAGATCAGCATACAACTTCCACACGGCCCCAATATTAGCTGTCCACCAGATGGCAATATAGCATAACAGTGCAGGTACATGTGGGGAGCACTTTAATAAGGTCAAAAGCATATATGGCTCTTTGAAATTCATGGGGGGAAACCGGTAACAGGAAAGCTCTAAATAATATCAAAGCTCCACAAGTTTGACATCTGTTGAGCACATGACGAGGATGCATTGGGGTTTCAATGACCCCATCATGAATGCGTAAGAAGTATAGAAAATGACTAATAACAGTGTACACAATGTTAGATTAGATTAGATTAGATTCAACTTTATTGTCATTGTGTAGAGTTCAAGTACAGAAACAACGAAATGGAGTTTGTGTCTAACCAGAAGTGTAAAAAAAGAAGCTATGCAATATGAAAAATGTGTGAACAACATGTACAGATATGTGCAATGTAGTGGCAGTTATATTAGTAAGAACAATATTGATATATGCAGTGTATTAACAGAATATATTACAGAAAAACTGAATAAATATGGATATTTAGTATGAACCATATAGACAGATATGTACAGTACAACTATGTGCAGTGTGGTAACAGTACCATTGTAGTGCAGAGACAGTATTATAATAGTATGAAGAATAAGTGTATGTGCAGGATGAAGAGCAGTAGAATATGGCTATGTATATGGTGTAATTACAGTATGTACATTTGTAAATAAATAGACACTATGGATAGGATAGGGTAGTGCAGTTCTGGGGGGGGGGGGGGGGGGGGTGTCCTTGTTGTCCCACAATATTGTAGGCTTCCCTGCACTAGCCAACTACAAATTTGAAATGTTAAAAAAAAAAAAAAAACAGCTGTGTGTTGCATGTCAAATATGTTCTGCGCATTTTCTTCTGGCTTAGAGAGAGAGAGAGAGAGAGAGAGAGAGAGAGAGAGAGAGAGAGAGAGAGAGAGAGAGAGAGAGGCTGTGGTGGATGTAAAGGGATTTTACGCAGCAGTTCAGCACCTGTGTCCACAGTGACCTCGGCTCATGTTGCACGTCTCAGCTGAGATGAAAACCAGCGAGTGGCGGTGGTGGCATGTCAGTGATACTGTAGATGGAACTGTATAGGCCTACATCAATCTGTCCAAGACGTCAGTCAGACACATTCATACATTTATATATCACCCACCTATTTAAGACATTACTGATGTGGAGAACATTGTCCTTGCCTGCTAAATTAAACTGAACTAGAAAGGAGCGACACAGACGCTCTCTTTCTCTCTCCCTCTCTCGCTGGAAGTGCGTGTTGTGTGCGTGAGAGAGTGTGAGAGAGAGAGAGCATCGATCTCTCAAAACTCCTCCTGCGCTGTTGCGGTCGTGTGACCAAACCCCCTCAGCATGAGACATACCATCCAGCCGGACCCTATATAAACCAGCCTCGCCGATCTATTTACGGAGACTGTTAGTGCGCGCACAAGGCTGAAGCAATTCAGGAGATTACTGCATTACATTGAGAAAACGCTCAATTGGTAACAATGTCTCACGGATGGGGATACGCAGCAGACAACGGTGAGAAGCGGTGGGGCTACACTGGCACTTCAAAGGCATCTTAATAGCCTAGAGTAGAGCCTGTCTTAGAATGAATTAAAAACCTATGGTCATGACTGAATGAATGATCCTGGTATGGTTGCCCAATTGTCTGCAATCCTAAATGTCATTTTGACATTGTAAGATGTCCTGTGACATTGCATCGGCACATTCTGTTTAAATATTCTCTTTTTAAGCAATATTAATAGAGAGAGATTTATAGACATGTTGTCTGCACAAAATAGGTATCGCCATCTCTTTCTCCAATTGTTCCATTTTCCTATTGCAGGACCCGACACATGGGGTGAAAACTTCCCGATCGCAAATGGACCTCGCCAGTCTCCCATTGACATTGTACCTGGCGAGGCTGCGTTTGACGCCGCACTGAAGGCGCTCACACTGAAGTACGATCCCTCCACCTCCATCGACATCCTCAACAATGGCCATTCTGTTCAAGTCACCTTCGCCGACGACACTGATAGCTCAAGTTTGTGGAAAATCTTTCCTTTCTTTATTTCCTTCTCTTCGACGCCTTATTAAAGCGCCATGTCAACTGTTAATCTCTTCATAGAAATTATCTCAGAAATCCGTAGTCTATGTATTAGGTGATGATTCAATTCACATTTATTAATGTGGCAACCGTTGTTATTCTGACAATCCGACAAGCTAGTGCAGCAGAATTGAACCGACTGATCATGAAAAAACAACCGTCGAAAAACAGGTGTATAAATGTTACCACTTAGCTGTAAGTAGTCCAGAGAAATGTAATTGACAAGTATTTAAGAAGAATCTAATGTCTTCGCTAATTGCTCGATTCATAAACCGGTGATAATGAAAAAATATTTAATGCGACAAACACTGACCTGTAAGCTTTTCCTGTTACTGCGTAAAACCCGAAGGTCACGATTTGGGCATGTGGGTTGAGTGCACGAGTTAAACATTAATTTTCCAACAACAGACCACTACTTTGTTTAATGATCAAATAGAAACACAAAGGTCTTTAACAAAACACTAGAAACACTACAGTTCCGTTCCATGATTATGTTCAGTGATTTATCTAAAAATTACACATGTATTGTTTACACTGGTTTAATATTAATGAAAATAATTCTGCTGCCTTTCCTAAACAATATTAAAAACAGAACTGACAATATATCTATAAAGATAATACGGCTTAGATTGCCTAAATACTGCTTTGTAAAATCAGAAAGTTATGATAACACTTTTTTTTATGATATGTTGCCATAATAATGTTATGTAACGCTTATGGTAGCATATACAATCTTAACTCTGGCACTTTATCTTTCTGACCTTGTAGTTGTTATGTAACAGGGGCTGTGTATACCTCTAACATAAAGAAGCACGGGGTTGGCTGTTTGGGGAGAGAGGGTGCTTGTGTGCCTGCATTGGTGTGAGTGTGGGATCAGTATTATGAGAAATTCAGCAGAACACTGTTACACACATGCTCTCCGGTCTTACTTATGGCTGAGTCAGGGATTGGGGGTGAATCGTTATTTTTCTGTCTTCCCAAAAAGCAACGGAGTTGATCTGCCATAGTAGTATATCAAGACTGGGTAGAAAAATACAATGTTACGTTTACTCCACTTAGTAAATTCCCCACTCCCCAGAAACCTCCTTTAACCCTTAGTGATAGGTAATCTCGTTTTATTCTACATTAGGCAAGGGACAACAGATGAAAATGAGCCCATAACTGTGCTTTATTTACAGTGCTTGTCTGTTAATGAATGAGCACTGTCTAATATGTAGGTGTGTGGGTTTTATGTGGTACCTGTGAATGTGTATGTGTGTGTGTGTGTGTGTGTGTGTGTGTGTGTGTGTGTGTGTGTGTGTGTGTGTGCGTGTGTGTGCTTGTTTGTGCATCTGTGTGTGAGCATGCATGTGTATGTGCATGAGTTTGTGTTTTTTCTTTTTGTAAAATGAGAACTGGAACAAAAGGACATGAGTCAGAGGGGGTTGCGACCGGCGTCACTGATATGTACTTGTGTTTGTCTTTCATCTCTCGGCTCCTCTCTGCATGGGCAGCTCTGACCGGGGGCCCAATCTCCGGCACTTACAGACTGAAGCAGTTCCACTTCCACTGGGGGGCCAGCGACGACAAAGGTTCTGAACACACTGTAGCCGGAACCAAGTACCCCGCTGAGGTATGGCACAACCCCCTTTGAAGTGTCTTATACTTTGAAGTCACTTGACCTCAGAATTAGAAGCACTTCTCCATAATCCATTTCTAAGTGTTAAAAGGAGAAATCTGGTGAGTTTTCACATAGATCTCCGTTTCTCGAGGTGTAACACTTGAAGACGTGTTACATTTCCTTTGCTCAATAGTTGAAAGAAATACACATATTCCTCTTGCCTGTTGTGTGCTGTACTGTCTGTCTGTACCTCACACAGAAAAATCTATTTAGTCTCAGTCTTTTTGTGGTAGTCCATCCAAGCCACTGAAAACAAATTGTTCAAAAACTGGAGAGCTGCTGTGTCTGAACCCGTTGCCCTCTGCTCTTGCCTCAGCTGCATCTGGTCCACTGGAACACCAAGTATCCCAGCTTTGGAGAGGCTGCCAGCCAGAGCGACGGGCTGGCTGTGGTCGGAGTCTTCCTTCAGGTTGGTGCTGGTGGGAATCCACCCCCCCCCCCCCCCCCCGCCCCCTCCCGGCCACGTTTGCACTGTGTTTGCCACGTTTGCCACGTTTGCCTCATGTTCATTTTCTGTCTGTGCCCTGCGAGCTAAACTTTTGATTTATGGTTTACTTTTTATCCAGATTGGTGCTGACAATCCTCAGCTTCAGAAGCTTCTTGATGCTTTTGATGGCATCAAAGCTAAGGTACGACAGACTATGACTGCCTTGAACACAAATAAACACTGATACGTTAAAGCTGACATGAGTTAGTCACTGCAACTACATGGCTCTTACCTCTGTTGCTTCTGTCTGTTCCTGCAGAGCACCCAGACTTCCTTTGCAAACTTTGACCCCACCATACTCCTGCCAGGGTCCCTGGACTATTGGACATACGATGGTTCCCTGACCACACCTCCTCTGCTGGAGAGTGTCACCTGGATTGTCTGCAAGGAGTCAATCAGTGTCAGCCCTGGTCAGGTACAGTGAAAGCACTGTGAAATTCATTGCTAGACACTGCCACTATACAGTGTCATTTTACAACCTTTTTTCCAGATTTGCAAATTCTCGCCTAACGTGGCATGAATAATTAGTTCAGAGCACATTTCTTTGGGTTGTGGTTTCTGGATGTTGTCTCTGTGGTTTTGGACGGGTTTTCTTTGGCTTTCTAGAACAAATAAAACAAGAACTATGAAAATATTTATGGCCCAGAAAAAGATATTCCTAAACGCCTTACTCCTACAAAATCTTCCCCACATGAATATGCAAATGTTTGGTTTGGAAATTGGGTCTGCATGATAATGTATTCATGTGGCCTAAAATACCCCATGGGTTATCATTTTCTGAATTTCTACAGACTTCAGTCAGTAAGAATGTCTGTCTATATTTAGTGCATCTAAATGTAGCCCAGATGAGGTTTAGGTAGGAGCAAGATTTAGTAGAGATGTAATTATGCCTGAGGGCCCTCCTTCACCTTCCTAGCAGTCCAAGCTCTGTCTTTGTAACTGACACTGGAGATACTACAGTACACTAGGTCAGCTAGGCGTTCTCCCTCTCTGTCTGTCTCTCTCTCTCTTTCTCTCTCTCACTCCTCCCCCTCACCTCCCTGACCCGATGGCTATCTTGCAGCCATGTGAAAATTAACACTCCCCAAACAAATGTTTATTTCATGACTGAAGCCTGGCCATCTCTGGGGGGTAAGCCAAGCCAAGACAAGACAAGCCAAGCCAAGCTAATACTCTGTGTGTGTTCAAACCCCTGGTGGCCATTTTTAATTTCCTCTCCCTTAGTGGCCTGCTGAAAAGCTGTAGGCTGAGTGACATGGAAAGGACAGAGAGTATATCAGTCTGTATGTCTGTTGGTTGGTCCTCCATCTTGTAATTTTGTAATAGGGAGAGGCCGTCTGTAGTCAGCTGATACCATATACTTAGAAACTGATTCAGCGGGCTACCAGGCTAAAAACTCTCCTGGGTAGTATATGTTGCATGTTGCCTTTAAGGCCTCTTGCCAGAAAGACCAAGCAGATGAGGGAACAGATTAAACAGCTGATGGACTTTCTTTACATCTCTTTTTTCCTCTCCGTCTTTATCTCTTACATTATTTCTTCTACCTCCTCTTTCACATCCTGTATTTGTCTTTGTCTTTTACTCACTTTTTCTTCCTCCTTCCTCCTGAACTCTGCTTCTGTCTCTCTCTCTCTCTCTCTCTCTCTCTCTCTCTCTCTCTCTCTCTCTCTCTCTCTCTGTGCAGATGGAGAAGTTCCGCAACCTGATGTTTTCTGGGGATGGAGAAGCCCCCTGCTGCATGGTGGACAACTACCGCCCCCCGCAGCCCCTGAAGGGTCGCAAGGTCCGCGCATCCTTCCAATAAGCCAGACGCCCACACTCTTTTCCACCCCCCTCCCCCAACCAAGGAGCCGTCCTCCAGTTGACCCCCTGCGACAGCCCCTGCAACCACCACCCCACCTCCCAACTCCAAGCATTTATCCGTCCTCCACAGTGAGCTGTGCTGGCGTGCCCCACCCTCCTTCAAGAGCGACGCGGGGCACAGGAACCCTGTCCGTGCTTCCAGTGCTTCCATTGACCAGTAATCCCCTTAGCCCTGCCAACGGAACCCACTCTGGCTGACCACTACAACTAGATCAGAAGAAAAATAAGCAAAAATGGATCACAGACATGGATCATACTCATCAAGTGATCTGGTGATCCTAGTGACCAAACGTGACCGAGGCATCATCCCCTCTCCCACGTGTCCATCTGGTCCAGGCAGTGGTGTTGCTCAGCCTGAGTGCTTTGAAGGACGCTAGTTTGACATGTGGCATTCCTCAAGTCCCACTGTGGCAGGTTTACTAGGATTCTGCATTTTTGGTGCCAATATTTGAAAAGTGTTTTATTTGTACACTCTTTTTGCTAAGAAAATATATTATTAAATATTATTATTAAAATATATTATTATTAATCTCATTGTTGTGGATCTTTAGACCCTTTGTAGTTAAAGTATGTAAAAGCAAACAAGCAAAGAGGAGGAGGAAGGAAACAAATGTAGTGAGGCGATGAAGCTGAAAAGCAAAATTACTAAGCACAATGAGGCGTGAATGTTTTCGCTGAGCACGATGCGAGAGGACAGCCATGTCTGCTCGCAGTGCCAGCTCAGGGCACCATCGCTCCGAGCAAAAGCTAGCTGTCAGGCCATCTGGGAGGGTGTGGGGGAGGGGGGGGGGGGTGAGCCTGCCCCCGTGGTGCCAGCGTAGTAATCTCTGACTGCCCTCCTCAGGATCACCACAGCTTAGCAAACCTCTGGTGTTTTGGCCAAGCAAACTTGCAAAAATCCCCATTTGGCATGCACACATCCATATGCGCACACTTGCACATGTACACTCATGTACTCAGACAAACACACACACACACACACACACACACACACACACATGTGTGTGTGTGCATACATACACACACAAACACACACAGAACCATGTGGTGCATAGAATCCCCTCATCAGTTGGTACTGCATTTCATCATATGAAAAGCTTCATACTCTTTGTGCCTCCGATCTCCAAATCCCTTTCTTGTTTGTTTTTATGATTTTTATCATTGCTACAGACTAGCAAAGTGCAATAGATGTCTGTGCGGCTTCACAATACAGAGACAGTTCATGTTAACAAATGTATGGCATTTCTTTGTTTTCCATGATTCCTAAAAATTGTATTTTTTCCAACTGAAAGTGAATGTTATTGGGTGTTGTTATGAATTGGGTTCTTGTGTTCCTCCCTGTGGGGGTAAAATCCATCCTTGTGTTGTAACCCCTGCTTTGTGCAGTTGCAATGTGGCTAGTGTTAGCCCAGCACTACATTAACGTGAAGGTCGTGGTAAACCTGCCAAAAGATAAGCTTGATCATCTTAACAGGAGCGCCAGGTCCTTAGAACCTCAGAGTCTCATGTTAGCCTTTGGGACCAGAAGTCTGCGCAGAACGTCTAAGAAAATGAAGTGAAGATCATATGTTGCTCTGTGTCTGTCAGAATGTCTTAGTTTGTGCCCGATCATGAATTTCGACTTGCACTGAGTACATCATGCTGTCTGCTTGTTTTGGAAAGAGGAGGTTTTCAATAAAGATATTTTACGACTATGCTGGAGTTGGTGTTCTACTTCCATTGACCTACAACCTCATAAAAGGGGGCAGGAAAGAGAGCTACTCAGTAATTCTTGTCATGTTTATACAACCCTGAAGTAAATTTAACCATGTACATGTATGTAGTATGTATGTTACAATCTCCTGACTAACCTTTGACATGATGTTCATACACATGATGCAGTATGCACGTGTAAGACCTTAAAGGGAAAGTTGCCGTATTGTCTTTGACATGTTTAACTCAAATCCATGGCAAGGAGGTCTCATGACCTGAACATATGCCATAACTTGTTAACTCGTTAAGCACTAAAGGCATGCTGCATCACATGACCACCAGAAAACAAATCTACCCACAGCACCCTTGACGCACACACCGTCCACGCACAGACAGACACACACACACACACACACAAACACTTCCCCTTTCTGAAGAGTGAGCGATAAGAGCATCTTAACATGTACAGCCACATTTGATCAAGATATCAAATGAGTGGGCCCCTAAGCCAACAAACTGTCCAAATATATGAGTAAAAACAGAATGTCTAGATCTACAGTTAATAGAACACCTCAGACCTGGGAGATTGCAAAGCAGGCTTCAGCAGCTAATGTCATCCTCACTTTATATACAGTTGAAACCAGAAGTTTACATACCCATACACATGTTTAAGTTGACTAAAAAGAGGAATAAAAAAATCAACTTTTGGAAATTGAAAAATCCAACCTTTAAGGACACCAATTTTCTTTGTGAATAAATAATGTATCATAAATAAATAAATAAATGTTCTTCCTTAAAATGCAGGTGCTCATAATACATACCCCTACATTAAATTCCCATAGAGGCAGGCAGATTTTTAGGCCAGTTATTTCATGAATCCAAGATACTATGCATCCTGATAAAGTTCTCTTGGCCTTTAGAATTAAAAAAGCCCCACATCATCGCATACCCTTCAACATACCTAGAGATTGGCATGGTTTTATTTCCATTATTTTATATGATGTGGGCTATTTTAATTAAGAAATTAAGGTATTAAGATCAATTTCCAAAAGATGATTTTTTATTCCTCTTGTTAGTCAGCTTGTATGCTAAGGGTATGTAAACTTCTGGTTTCAACTGTATATATATATATATGGATCATTCTATAATACATTTTATAATTTGGGGTACATTTCACGTCTCCATGATAAAGATTTAGTTATTATCAAAAAAATAAAATCTTTATGGAATTAATTTTGAACAATTATGCTAATAAAACAACCTTTCACCAATAACAATGCTTTATAATTATTTTAGACCCAATTTATCAACAAAACATTAACTAAATGACTTCTACACCCCGACACACATAGAGGAAGGTGTTTCTTCCTGGTCCAGTCTTTGCTAACGTCTACATCCTGTTGTTTACGGCAACAAAGAGACAGGCCATGCTGAACATACTGTAGAAGCAAAGAGGGAAGCAAGACTTTTTTCCCATTACCTTCCTTCATGTGTGGGCATTCACTTTCAAGATAGTGTCGGCATATTTCTAAATAAAATAACGACAGTTCCAATGGAAATATCGCTGATTTTTAGTGTAATGTGGTTGCAACATTTCTCTCATCTTACCCAATCTAACCTTAGTAAGAATTGGTTTCATCTCTCTTCTCAGCAGTCCAGTGACTCAGGCATGTGTGTGTGTGTGTGTGTGTGTGTGTGTGTGTGTGTGTGTGTGTGTGTGTGTGTGTGTGTGTGTGTGTGTGTGTGTGTGTGTAGCGTGTGGGGGAGGGTAGAGTTCGAGACAGAGGCTGAGCAGAAGAGCACAGCTGCTGTCTGTAGCAGAGGCACTCCTGCAGCAGTGCAGTAGCCATCAGCTTGTGCACATGTTGCAGGGCAAACATGGCCCTAGCTGGTACGCTCAGCCTCTGACGGTGAGCTGCAAGCCCCAGCGCCATTTGCAGTGGGTTTCACACTGCCAGACCTACTGTGCAATGTCATGTATGTGGGTGTGTGTGTGTGTGTGTGTGTGTGTGTGTGTGTGTGTGTGTGTGTGTGTGTGTGTGTGTTAGGATGGCATACAGTATGTAGCCCAATCTGTGGTTGCTTTGTCTAGATGAGACAACAGTAACGGACGTCTAACACATGCATCATGAAAACATGTCGACATATGGTCGCATGTTATGTAAGTAACGAAGAAAACATAAATTAAGATATGTCACATACAGTAACTGCATGAAAGCACACTACAAATTCTATCTTCTTTGGGCTCTCTCAAGTGCACAGAGAGAGAGAGAGAGAGAGAGAGAGAGAGAGAGAGAGAGAGAGAGACTCAGCTGCTATTTTGAATCATCATCAATGTCTCACTGTCAGAAACACATAAATACAGCACCCACCCATCCACCCACCCACACAGACGCCTAAAGCTGCTGATTCGTATGGATCTGCTGCAGAGGTTGCTGCACGGTCAATAGACCTGACCGTGCATTTCCCTGTGACTACTCATCAGAGCGAGATCCTCTCCACAGGCAAGGGCAGGCTGCAGTGTCCGCCAGGCACAGCCATGGCAGGTCACAGATTCAGTGCGGCTCAGTGGCCAAGCCAGACACACCACAGACACAGGAAAATCAATTGGTCAGTCATATTCCAAGCTCTAGCATTGAACAGAGAGCATTATCTGCACTATACTCATCTATGTTTAAATGCAAATTATTATTTTACTAGTCCCTGGCAGTACTATTGATTTTATTTGGTGATTCTATGTCTAAAATGCCCTTGAATGCCCTGCAACTTCCACAGAAATGTGTTGTGCTTGTAGTATTATGCACTTTAAGCACTTTTACTAGTGCATTAAAGGTAAAACCAAAAACAAACAGTCAACATCCTCTAGGAGTACAATTGATTTAACATCATTTCATTGCTAAAATGAAATATTTCACTAAGCTGTTTGTGGTATTAGCATGGCATTAATATGCTGTATTTAGCATAGACAGATTTGTAGTATAAATGTTAGTGAGGACCTTAGATGAGTTGATTTATGGCTAGGTGCACATAAAGCCAGTATATGGAAAACTCATATCAACAGTGGCTTTGAGGATTGGCAGTATATGCTTTATCCATGTATCACAGTAACCACAGAGATAGACAAAGGGGAAATGATTGGGGAAGTCATCTGTATGTTGCATTAGTCTAAAGTCTGCTAATGAGTTTATGGCTGGACATGAACAACAATGACCTTGAAGCCTGACATACTTTGCCACTGCAATTTTGGAATAACTTTTTCAGCTGAAAACTTCTGAAACTTTTTTTTTTTTGCTGTCAGATCAAAAGTAGACAGGGACCCAACCATCACACACTCTAATTTTAAGTATCCTTTGCAATATCCTGTGTACAGAGTAAACATTTCAATCTTTCAAAGACCTCTTCACCGATACGCCAGTGGGCACGTTGCAGCTTAATTAAAAGTTTCATAAGTCTGACCTTTGGTGTGCAAATTCATAAAGGGCTTTTGTTTGGTTATCTGATAATGCTTGATTATATCTCTGCTTGTTTGGCCAACTGGCTGGCCATTTCACCTTGAGCTGTCCGGTCACATTAAAAAGGACCCTTCAGAAATCACATGACTTTCCAAGGGTCTACATAAAGCTCAAGGTGAAATGAACATGTGTCCAGACAGTGATTCCATCAACAGGCTTTCTATCTCTCTCTCTCTCTCTCTCTCTCTCTCTGTGTGTGTGTGTGTTGGTTCATTATTGCTGTTGTGTGTGTGTGTATGTGTGTGCGTGAGTGCAAATAGCGTGCAAGTCTGCAAACTAGCACATGCAACATAGTATCTGATGGCCTGTCACAGCATGAGATGTCAGAGTATCTTCATGTAAGTCACACAGTCATACTTCATCACATATCACACATACATATGCACACACAGATACATGCCAAACATTCTTAGAAACATACAGACACACACACACACACACACACACACACACACACACACACACACACACACACACACACACACACACACACACACACACACACACAAGGGGCGCAGGAGATATTTTGAAAGTGAGGGGGACCAAATTGTGAACACAAACCCATAGTGAGATCAGATTTCCAGATATCGGATTGCCACCTCTGGCCCACTTTCGACCATCATATTTTAAACTTGCCAGAATATTAAGATAATACCATTGATTGTTTTCAAACAATTGTTTTCACTACTTGGGCCAATGGTAGAATACTGGTCACTACTTGGGCTAATGGTAGAAAAAAGCAACATGGGATGTTGATATTTTATGAAGCCATGAATAATTCATCATCCCTATGATCCAAACATAGACTACATGATCAAATAGCCTAGTTAGGCCTACTTAAATTGTCTGGTATAAACCAAATCAACTCTCCACTGTGTGTTTGCAGTTAATATGTATGCAACGTTAGAACTTAACAAGTGTTGGCTTAACAAGTTACCAGTCCAGAACACACAGAAAATTGCAACAAACCAAACCGAAAATGCTTTTGATAGCCTACGGGTATGCATGCCGCTCCAAACGAAATGCATGTCTAAAGCCTGCCTCGAATACCAGCCTGCCTCAAATAAAGATGATGATAAATGATTTATGCTAAGCAAGTAGCCTGGATCATTTTATGATTGTTAGTAGACAAACTGGCTTCAAATATCCAACAGAGTGAATATGAGATTGAGCAGTCTTACAGTACTGTAGATGGCTGTGGTTAGTGATGTGATGCTGTTAATGGGGAGTTTTACAGTTAGCGCAAATCCTATATGTTATTATTTATTTAGCGTACCTATAAGGCTTTTTTCCTTATCAAAAGTGAGGGGGACGACGGCTGTCTCTTCAGCACTGCGTGGGACATATCCCCCACATCCCCCGTGGCTCCTGCGCCCCTGAACACACACACACACACTACAGTATAATATGTCCACAGTCAGCAGGGCAATGATATCAGTCTAGGTATGTACAAAACATACCCCTTTTCAGACTCAAAGTACACAATGATGACAATTTGAATAAACAACACCATTTATCTCTGTTCAACCTCTTTCCCACACTCACATGGTGATGAGGAGAAAGAGGAAGCCAAAGAGATTGACCATCTTGGTTGAGAATACCACATTACAAAGACACGTCTGTATTTTTTTTTCAGGCTCATATCCGTGTGAACTAAAGGATATGTACCAGTGCTAGGGAATTGCATCTCCGCTGAAACAGAATAGCTTCAAACATCAGCTGTATTGCTATTACAAATGAATCCTCTGGAAGCCACTTCAGATTAACCAAATCCTTTAAAAAAACATTTGTTATGTCTGAAAGTTACTACAACAAATGCAAATATTTGCCTTACTGGTGGTCACACAAGACCAAGAAAGAATATTAGCTTTCTGAGAGCAATATAGTCTGAGAGGGAACGACTTTGTTTACAAACACTCAATTAATCTCAACAAGGGGCTTAGCGGAATCCCTATTACAAACTCAAGCTCAAGTCTCAGTTGCAGGAACACTCATTCCAGTCATGCATACCATGCTCATGGAGACCTTTGTGAGTATGCTGACTTCAATCAGGTGTTCTTGCGATTGTAGAAGACATATATAGTAGGAGGGTAATATGAGTGGTGGTGGTGGAACAGAAAAGAATTGTTGGTTTAATGGAGGGCAAACCCCATATTAAAGCAAATATACAATATTCTTCAAAAATGACAGTGAATGTCCGTCAACAAGCAGTGCATTAGATACTGAAGCCATAAAGAACAGGATGTTGGAGATTTTGGGCAGCTAAAGTATAAGCCATTTATCAAAACAGCTGCACACTATCCACAGATGGGAAACTTGAACATGTGGGGAATGCATCAAGAACAAGAGTTATGTATTATGATGGGCATGGATCTCACATGACCTCACAAGACATTACTGCGGAACGGTGAAGTGGTGGTCAAATTTGTTCGGTCAGTTATGAGAAGCACATAGGGCAAATTAAGGTGAATTTGTGCCCACAAACCCATCTTTTTACACTCTATCTCTTTTGCTCCTTCTTTGTATTTGTATGCTCTGGTTGGGCCAATGACTCTGTTATCAAATGACTCAATATCCTGGAGACTATAAAAGTTAAAGAAACATCAGCACAATTAATACAAATGAATACAAAGCAATACCATTTATGTTAAATAAGTTAGTTTCCTGGTGTCTGCCAGTTGCCTGTGTATGTTTCTCTCACTATCTGTTGGTGAAAAGCTCCCAGTTGTTCTCCATTGCCCCTGATAAGACAAGGAGTGGAGGACAGGATAGCACTAGGGTGTGCCGAAAGGGAGACTTCCTTCTGGAGAGTTCCCTTGCTGTTCAGAGTACAGGCACTCCAACTAGGTCACCCTCATTCTGTTCTGCTGTCACCCAGATAGATAAGCTTCCAACATGGTGATCACTTCAACAAAGGCTTGTGAGAATAGAAAGTGACGCACACTTAGCTCCAAGTACAGGACACAACAACATGCCACCGTTTCTTTCTGTCTCACTTTCTCTCTTACTTTTAAATATTTTATAAAATATTTTTGTAAACTGATGAAAAAAAACCATCCGCACACTCAAATCTGTGCACATATCTGTTTAATTAGGGACCGTTCGGTATTTATGGAATGGACCACCGGAGGAAAATAGAGGAGGGTCATGTCTTTTTATTCTTTGTTGAGGGGAGGGTCACCCAACTTTTTTAGTGTAGGAGGGAGGGTCACCCAACTTTTGTATTCATGAAAACAGCAAAATTTGGGCCGTTGCCCGTTGCCCAGGGGCCTCCCGTTCGATAGCCCTCGCACCTGGCCAAAGATGACATAAGCGTTTATTCTTAACGTCCAAAATCAACGATCAATGATCATCAAATTTCTCTCTCATATTGCTCCTCATAACCACCCGGCACGTCCGAATCTTAACGAGGCTTAACGTCCAAAATTAACAATCAATGATCATCAAATTTCTCTCTCATATTGCTCCTCATAACCACCCGGCACGTCCGAATCCCAGGATATAACGCACTGGACCTCATAATAGGCTGAGATATAATTCCAAAGGGGACAGATAGGCTACTGCATTTAAAACTTAAAATGATTGAACAAACCTTCCCGATCTTTGAAATTGCGATCAGTGACCGGCATCGGGTGAACGAAGCTTTTCGAAGTTGAATTTTAGAAATAGGCTATTGCCAAAATATTGACAAATAATTTTGTTAAAACCAATAGCAGAGGTGAACTAAGTAGTCCGCAATTCCTTTACTTAAGTGAAAGTACAGATACACCTTGTCAAATATTACTCCAATACAAGTGAAAGATGAAGGTGAAACAAAATAATTGAGATGAAGTAGAGAACTAGCCTACTTGTTTTTTAAACATAAGTATTCAAAAATCAAAAGTACAACCATTTTTCCTTTTTAATGTAATATTTTTCATACACAATAATATGAATCCTTTGCTTAGTCACTAGCACTGTGTATACATTCACATGCGTGCATTCACACTGATAATTATGACAATAAAGTGCGCTGCAAGTACATGGATGGTGCACTCATAATGGTAAAAAAGTTTGCCCTCAATGATCGCATGACCATGATAGATAGATAGATAGATAGATAGATAGATACTTTATTGATCCCCAGGGGAAATTCAAGGTCTCAGTAGCATACAGACAACACACACACATTCACTAACAGCAGAAAAAGTAATTAAAAGTATATAATATAAAAACACAACTAAGCAATAAGGACAAAAGATAAGGAATATACTAAATATACTAAAATACAAATTATACTAACACTTAATCTAAATCAATTCTAAAAACAGTATCCACATAGTGGTGATTAATCAATCAAGAGGCGCTTGCAATGACTGAGGCAGGGACTGAGCCTGTGATTCTCTGTGCATAATAAGGTAAGGTAAGGTGCTCTGTGTGAGTGAGTGTCACAGTGATAGTGCAATGGTGATAGTGGTCATGGTGATAGTGCAAATGAGTAAGTCCAACAGTGCAACAGTGCAAGAATAAGTCTATATATCTATATATCTATATATATAACTATTTTAAGAAAAGGTATAAGTGTGGCCACAGTTCGGCTGTGGCATGGAGGGAGGGGTTATGCATATGTGCTAATGTGCTAATATAGCACGCAAACAGTGAGGCAGAAAGACAGTGGTAAAAAGTGGCTAGTGGACAGACAGTATCCAAATGATGGAGGGGGTGAAGAGGCAGACAGACTATGCAGAGAAGTCTATCTCTCCTCTTCCCTTAAGTGAAGCATTGAACAGTTCAATGGCCCTGGGGACAAATTACTTCATCAGTCTGTCTGTTGTGCAAGGCAGTGAGCGAAGTCTCCAGCTGATCAGGCTCTTCTGCTTAACAATAGTGCTGTGGAGTGGGTGACACTCATTGTCCAAGATATTGATCAGTTTGTTCAGGGTCCTTTTGTCAGACATTGAAGTGATGCACTCCAGTTCAGCTCCCACTACAGAGTCAGCTTTCCTTACCAGCCTATCAATTCGCCCCACATCCTTCTTCTTTGTGCTTCCTCCCCAGCATACCACTGCATAGAAGAGGACGCTGGCAACAACAGACTGGTAGAACATCCTGAGGAGCTTGCTGCACACATTGAAAGACCGCAGCCTCCTCAGGAAGTACAGCCTGCTCTGCCCTTTCTTGTAGAGTGCATCAGTGTTGGCTGACCAGTCCAGTTTATTGTCCAGGTGGAGACCCAGATACTTGTAGGTGCTTACCACCTCCACATTGACCCCATCAATGGGGACTGGTAGCAGAGTGGGCTTAGACCTGCGGAAATCCACCACCATCTCCTTGGTCTTTGAAGTGTTAAGTTGAAGATGATTGAGTTTGCACCATTGCACAAAGTCCTCCACCAGGCTCCTGTACTCCTCCTTCCCGTCCCTGATACACCCCACAATTGCAGTATCGTCAGAAAACTTCTGCATGTGGCATGACTCGGTGTTGTAGCAGAAGTCAGATGTGTACAGGGTGAACAGGACTGGAGAGAGCACAGTTCCCTGTGGCGCTCCGGTGCTGCTGATCACAGTGTCAGAGAGACAGTTCTTCAGTCTGACGAACTGTGGTCGCTCGGTCAGGTAATCTGTAATCCAGGTTACCAGGTGAGCGTCCACACCCATCTGCAAGAGCTTGTCTCCCAGTCTGAGGGGTTGGATGGTGTTGAAAGCACTTGAGAAATCAAAGAACATGATTCTCACAGCACTTTTCCTCTTGTCTAGGTGAGAATGTGTCCTGTGTAGAAGATAAGTGATGGCATCGTCCACGCCCACTTTCTCCTGGTATGCAAACTGTAACGGGTCTAGTGCATGGCGTACCTGGGGTCTGAGCATACCTAAGACCAGTCGATCCATTGTAAGAGCGACAGGTCTCATTAAGCTCACTAGGCTTCTTAGGGACAGGGGTGAGACATGATGTCTTCTACAGTGTTGGAACTTGTCCAAGGCGTAGGCTCAAATTGAAGATGTGCTTCAGTGGCTCCCCCAGTTCAGCAGCACAGGCCTTGAGTAGCCTTGGACACAGTCTGTCAGGCCCCACTGCTTTATTGATGCGCAGTTTCTTTAGTTGGGCTCTCACTAGACCTGTTGTGATGATGGGGGGTGTAGAGGAGGGGAGGGGGAGGGGTGCATCTGGGATCTGTGTGTCTGATGGCTGTTGACTGAGGTCGTCACCTCATAGATCGTGATCGCCGTGTGGGGGAGGGGTGCAATATCCAGTGATGGTGGGGGTACGATAGCCTGTGATGATGGAGGTGAGTGTTGCACTGGTATTGAGGGGGTGTGGGGGTGGGGGCTGGGGGATGACCACCTCCTTGATGTCCCTATTAAGGCTGCCAGAGTCGTGGACACCTCAACAGGCACAGACAAGGAGGCGTCAGGCGGGGGCTGGGCGTGAGGTGATGGTGGCTTAGGTCGTTGGGTGTCACCGGGATGCAGAGCTGGAGAGACTGGGAGGCTGGGAGGTGGGGGTAGGGCAGGCACGCAAACCAGAGCCGTGTCTGAGTCAGCTGGGGGTGGTGGACCACCGTCATTGGAGCTGGAGCAGGGCAGTCAAACCTGTTGTAGAAGTGGTTCAACTGGTGCGCCCTGTCCAGGTCCCCCTCCACAGAGCTGCTGCTCTTCTTCATGCCAGTGATAATCTTCATGCCGTCCCATGCCTCCTTCAAGTTGTTTTGATGAAAGAACACATTAACCGATTTTGTTTAATTACAGCTATTATATTGGTATAACACATGACTGGACATTTTATATATATACAATTTCCCCTCTTAAAGACAAGCTGGTCAGGGGCGATTCTAGACCTAGAGCAGGCCCCCAACTCCAAATACATAAAAAAAAATTAAATGTGCACGCAATATGAAATAAATGGCTAGCCTACGGGTACAAGCTTCAAAATCATTATTGTCACTGTCATACTGTATTAAACCACTGGTAAAGATACAAGGATAGATACGTGATTACAATATAATGATATTTATTTGCACATGCACACCTCAAAGATTTACAAACAACATCCTCTTACTGCAACCATTTAAGATTAGAAAAAGTCAGATTCTTTACTACCTAAACCTCAATCCACGTTTAAAACAAGTAGTTCAGGGAAGCAAAGTAACTAACAAACAAAAACAAAAATCTTTATTTTATATTATGCAGGATGCTTCTCTTTTGGTGATAATTTGCATATGTAGCCTATAATCTACACAAAATCAGAGTGGCTATTACCAGCATAATGTTACCGTTAATGTGGGCAATTATCATACCTCCCTCGTCCTCCTCATCTCTCCTCACTGTTTCTCTCTGCCCCTGGTCAGGAAGATATTTCTGATGTCCATCTCTGAATAGTTTATCAGAGGGCTATGTTTAGTTCTACAGTAAGACAGCTTCACAAACAGTATAGGCTACTTTTACAGGACTCTCTCTACAGTATACGTATAAATCATTATTAATTGTCTGCATGTGTGCATGCAGCCTACGCATGGTGTGAGTGTGTGTGTGAGGGAGAGAGCACAAGCTGGTAAACTGTTAAATTTAGGCTACAATGACGCTAAGCATTGAAAAACAGATGCTAATTATGTGGGCAACATTCTCTACCAGCGATCAACTTGTCATTTTTTTCTGTCAAACAAGTTGAACAAGTGAATTTGCTGTAACATTAAAACAGTGGATGACTTAGGCCTACTCTGTGCTCAAAGTGATGTGACGAGCTCCAGCGGTTCCACTGTGTATGTGTGTGTGTACAACGAAACACTCGCGCAGAAAGGCTAGGCAATCAAGGACATGGGTAGATAGATGGAGGAGAAAACAAAAATAATAAAAAGTTCTATGGAGATGTGCAAAAGTTGGAGAAAGTCAGATATGTGTGTGTGTGTGTGTGTGTTTTGATGTGTGATGAAATAAGAAAATAAATAAAAGGTCTGTAGCATAGGGAGAGGGATGTAAAAGTGCTAAAAGTCATGTAGGTGTGTGTGTGTGGGGGGGGGGTTCTAGTGTGAGTTCAGAGTTGGGAAATGTTTGAGAGTGCTGAGGAGTGAATGTGTGCAAAGTCAGTATAGTGTGAGTTCAGAGTTCGGATGGCCTGCGGATAAAAACTTCTCCTGAGTCTCTCAGTTCTGGCTTTGTGACTACATAGGCGTCTTCTTGATTTCAGCGGTAGGAATAATCCATTGTTAGGATGAGAAGAGTCCTTCAGAATCTTTTGGGCTCTTAGGAGTACTCTTCTGGAATAGATATCTTGTAGAGCAGGGAGTTGAGTTCTTATAGTACGTTCAGCTGAGCGCACTACTCTCTGCAGAGTACTACAATCTCTAACTATGGAGTTCCCATACCAGGTGATGATGCTACCAGTGCCTTTGTAACGGATGCCAGCTAGCTTAGCTCTGCTTGTGGAACGTTGGTAAACCTCACTCCCCGACGCCTCAAGAGCTGGCATGCGAGCCAGTAGTCTGGGCTATTGGCTCAATTGTTAGCGCGCTCACCTCCCGATCCGAGGTGCTGCTGTTCGCGGGTTCGAGTCCGGGCGTGTGCAGGGCTGAATCGCGCAGATTCAACACAACGCAGGTTACATTGGTGCCGTGACCCGGATCGGGAGTGAGGTTTAGGGGGGTGAGTGTAACGGATGCCAGCTAGCTTAGCTCTGCTTGTGGAACGTTGGTAAACCTCACTCCCCGACGCCTCAAGAGTGCTGCTGGCATGCGAGCCAGTAGCCTGGGCTATTGGCTCAATTGTTAGCGCACTCGTCTCCCGATCCGAGGTGCTGCTGTTCGCGGGTTCGAGTCCGGGCGTGTGCAGGGCTGAATCGCACAGGTTCAACACAATGCAGGTTACACCTTCATGATGGATGTAGAAACTTTGAATTTCCTTAGCTGACGAAGGAAGTAGAGCCGTTGTCTGGACTTCTTCAGAACATATTGAGTGTTAACAGTCCATGTTAAGTCTTCAGTAATGTGGAAACCAAGGTATTTAAAACTTGTGACTCTCTCTACAGGTTGCCCGCTGATCATTAGTGGGGTATAACTGTAGTTCTGCTGCTGCCTTCTGTAATCCACTACCATTTCCTTTGTTTTATTGACATTCAGTGTTGCTTTCAATCTTACCCAGTTACAGAGGTGCTATTTCCTGATTGGCTTTTATGGCCCCTTTCTTTTTTTCCTTGTTTTTTTTTATTGGCAGGTAAGTGACAGGCTCGAGCCATGACTAAAGCAGGCACGGAGATGCGCTGATGAATGCCGTTTCCAACGAGAGCAGCGCTAGAATTTTACCGGGGCACTGGAGACTTTTACTAAGGCACGTGCCCCAGTGAATAAGATCTAGTGACGCCCCTGTAAGCTGGTGTAGCCTATTAGCCTACTATTAATATGCACCGACAGTAGGCTACGTGTAAATAAGCTATGATGTTATGCACGTAAGTGAAAAGGGCCTCGCACCTGTCAAGTTCGCACAGGGCCTCGCACCCCCTTGCGACGGCCCTGCAGCTCCTCCTAAGACAGCGGGAAAAAAGTTAAAACACGTGATAAACCCGGAAAAAGTTGACAGGTAGGTTATGTTTCGGTCCCGGTGATTATTTTTGAAATTGTGCAAACGACAGCCTTTTCAAGGCATTTCAAGGAAGGAGTGGTAGCATGCAAGCTCCCAAATTGACCCAGTACAGAAGGCTTCAATACATTGTTGGGGAGGGTCATGCGTTTTTTCTCAATCACTTTGGAGGGTCATAGAAAAAAATCTTGCTGGCGAGGGAGGGTCACGTCTTTTTTGACTAACGCTCCCAAAATTCCTCCGGTAGCCCCTTAAATAAATAACGAACAGTCCATTAGTCCATTTAAAATGTTTTTGTGTAAAGAAAAGTCTTTTTCCTTCTTACTATTCTTCTCAAATATATTCTCTACACTGTTTCCTCTATTCCTCTCCATTCCTCACCTAGTCATCTTGTCCTTTCCTCCAGCTCTCCCACATAGGCACCAACACTCCTCTACCATCCTAAGACATTCTCTCTCTCTCTCTCTCTCTCTCTCTCTCTCTCTCTGTGCCCCCTCCACTGTGGAGTGCCAGTCTGCACAGCTAGCCTCACCCTCAAGGAGCTAGAGTTACCTAAGGGCATCAGAGGGTCACCACTCTCGCGTTACCACCTGTTGGCGGTGGTTGGTGATTGGCCTTCTCCTGCCTATCTCCAGTCACCCTAAGGCCTCACAGCTCCAGGGAGAGAGCCCTGGACTACACTATGCTACAAGGCTACTGGCCAACAGAGGGGAGGAATGAAGGAGGCCTTTGAATGAATCTTTTGTTCAAGTGCAGACTAGTGGATCATGAATGTCCAAAACCTTCAAATGAATTTGGGTTTAGATACACGATAATGTGACTTATATGGCAAGCTGGAATCAAATCCTCTGTTTCATTGTTTAGCCTTAATCCCAAACGTTTTACTAAATGTTATTAGCAGTCTTCGAGTTTAACAGAGAAAAAGTCAAAGAAAATAGCATTAGACTATTTCTATTGATAATGCTACTTCAAGTCATTTATCCCTTTCGATTTCTCTTCATTTTGAAAAACACAGAGAAAAATCATCCAGAGAAAAAGATTATGATTAACTTGACTTGCATAATCTTTGTAAGATGTCATAACATTGGGAGTGGAAAGATAGTGCTAATTCCCAAAACATTATCCTATAAATGTCCTCAGTCATCAAATCTTTATGACACTTAATAGCTAGCCGAAGACAGGATCAATGGAGCAATGGCTATAACTCATGTTGCTAAACAACTACTCAGCTATACTCTAGCCTTTCATGTTGCTTGTCTTGTGTGGTTGAGAGGGTGTGTGCTGATGTGGTTATATCTTCTCTTTACAGACAGATGAGAAAGATGGTGTCTCTGTCAACAATGAACAAAAGACTGTATCAGTGTAACCCATGGACGTAATAGTTACAGACTCTCACACATAAACACCAAGACAACCCCCTTTCCCCAAACACACACGCACACATACACATGGGGGCTCACAGTGACATATACTGTACCTAAGCAGGAAATACAGGTCTGCTATTATGTAATCCAATCAATGCTGTTTCAAAGTACAACAATGAGTCTTCATCATGAAGGGATTATTTAAAAATCGTTTAAATCCTCAGCCCAGTGCATCCCCATGGTCGCTTTGGCTTAAGAAGATAAAAGATTAATCTGAAACTAAAAAAAGTCTGGACCGCTCATAAAATGGAAGCCACTGGAAATTGCCCTCGAAGGGAGATGGAAAATGGCTGGTATATGTAGCAGTGGAGCAATGGGAGTGTTTATGTAACATGTTTATTGTCCCCCGGGCAAAGATATACTTTGTAAGTCACTAAAACATTACAAGGGGTAATGCATCCCACATACAGGACTATATTTATTTCCATGGTCTTGTTTAGAGTAAAATACCTGAGATATGTTAGTGTAATTTCAAACCATTTGTGTAATGCATGATTTGTTGATGAAATGTATTGGCAAGACACGATTCTCCTTGTGACTTGATTATGACAGGTTTACACAATACAGAGTGTGTACAAAACCTCTTTTCTATGCCTCATCTCACCTTGCTTTGCCCTTCTTCCTTCATTCTTTCCTTCTTGTCTAGTTTCTCTCTCTCTCTCTCTTTCTCTCTCTCATTGGTAAAAGCTTTATATCGATGGCAAGGTGATTCCATCTATGTAGAAAAAATGGAAGAGTTTAGACAGGTGGTACAATTCCACAACGAGTGACCGAGGTCAGGTCTTGGAGCTTAAAGTATTCATTGTTGAGGCTAGGGAGGTAGTGGAATCCACTGGAAGCAGTTAAACATGCGCAAGGTGCAATGCAGCATAGGGCTATTGCTGGGCAGGTTGCAGAATGGAAGAGCAGGATTTGGTCTTGGTATCAGTTGGAAAGAAAGGGGTGAGTCTACAGCACAGAAGGTAACCAGCCACAACACTTTTGTTGGCTTTTGGTTTTTGAAGACAGTCACTGAAAGTAGCTCTAAAGAGTTAACTGAAAAGGCAAGCCCATTTGACTGAGGAATTTGTGGGTGTTTGTTGGTGCCACATCAAGGGCTTGCATTTTGTTTGGTTATGTTGCTGATTGGATTATGAAAGCCATATGACCGAAGACATTGTTAGTAGAAACCATCATTAATGTGGAGGGGGGTGGGTCTCTGGGTGGCCAGACACCAATGGGACCGATATATCATCCAACATCGGTATCGGCCAATATTGGCCTTATTTACTGATATCGGCGATCAGTAAATTTACCGATATACTGTATATGACATTTACCGATGGCAGTGGCTGATGTTTATCTGTTATGTTGCATCAGTTCTGCACTATGTATATGTTATGTGTTATGAAAGCCTTTTAAATGAACATTTTGTTTCCACTACAGTGTATAATTGCATACATAATAAATAAACAAACAAAGAAAAAATATTGGCATCTGTTATCAGCCAAATTGTTATTTTATGCATTGGTATCAATATTGGCCCAGAATGTAACAATCGGTAACCGCTTCGGTGTATCGTCATCGTCTTGCTGTCCCCCCTCTGTTCTGTGATTGGTTCCTTCGTTAGCAGCGTGAATAAATCGTGCGCAGGGAATAAATAAGGCAGCATGGGAAAACCCAGGCTATATGCCTAATTCAACAAAATACAGGTCCCTGCTTAATAACCCCAGTACAATGCTCATGAATGCTGCTCCGTTGATGATGCTGATTTGCGTATGAAAGTTGCATTGCTGGTGATTTTGTTTTTGTTGCTTTGGTTCTTTGGTTGGATATTCATGTGATAACGAGGGACGTTACGGATCCTGCGTACAACATACAACGTGTTTGCGACTGTCACCAGCCAACTGTGTATTGTCATTGTATCCTATTGTAGGCTTGGTTGTTGGTTTGCCACTGTAGGAAATTCCATACCAACATCACAAAAAAAGTAATACCTCTCCTGTGACATGAAGTGAGACCAAGTCAGCATAGCCCAAACCACATTCCTGTTCTGTTTCCTGAAGTGGACCACAATCAGAGATTGGGTATGATCATGTCCTCAAGACTGCTGACACCCCTATTCCCCTGTGGCGCCTTATGGTTACCATTGATGACAGATGTGATCGGATGAGATTACCATTACTGAGAATGTATGACAAGGATATAGTCAGGAACAGCACAGGGTTCACAAGAAATAAAGACAAGATAAACTGGATAATTGCGTGATTAGCTAGAGTGGTTCAGCTTGAGCTGTGCAGTGGTGTAGCTTTTGCCACTGTGAGTGTCTGGTGATGACTGAGCAATCATGTAGGATTTGTGAATTCTCACAGTTATGTATTATGTAACATAAAAAAAAACAAATACGTCAAAGATACCTAAATGACTTCCTCATACTTAAATGTTAGCATGTCAGTTTTATGACTGTGTATAAAATAAGTTGACAAGCAAGAATAGTTTTCTCATTGTGATGTAGCAGTCCTCAGCAAGTGTAAAGAAGACGGGTGTGTATATGGTGATATGCACCATATTATCACCCAGACACATACATACACACACACACACACACACACACACAAGCAATCTATCTCTTTAGATAACATTTATGAGACTTATACAGCCATCTGTCAATCCTTATCTTTAATTTTTGATATGATATCCCACAAACCCTCGCCTGAAAGCCCACTCAATACAGTTGGTGTTTACTGACCAGTGTTTACCCTGTCTGGTCTGATAACACAATGTAAATAAACACACACACACACACACACACACACACACACACACACACACACACACACACACACACACACATCCTCCACCTCCACACATCCTCCACCCTCCTGGAGACTTCACAATGGCTAGCAGGACAATGCACTGACCTACTGTGATGACTAAAAACATTGTGACGGTGATAAACACACATCATCCATAAATAGTCATGGACACACAGCCAGAGGGAGCAGCAAACAGTGACTCCAACGCCCTACACAAAGACGCATTTACTGGCCTGCTGGGCCCCGCATGCTTCTGCGGAAGGCAATATGTATTCCTTGTAAACAGAGGTTCCTCACAGGCATTGCATTGGGTATTATGTTGGACAAATCACTGATTGAGAGCTCATGAATGTGTATATGAAAGTCTTTGTGAATGATAAGATTTTGATATTCTTTTCAGAAATAACTTAATTTCAGCTCTGTAGAGCATAGCAGCGTCTGTCTGTCCTGATAAAAAATAGATCTCTTCTGCAGATATGGTTGTCGTCTTACATATGATAATTTATGTTATACCCTGAGTCCTTTCCCCCCTGCTCAAGCCAGTTTTACAGCGACTGGCTCTGTGGGGTGGAGTCTAATCTCTAATCTTCAGATGACCCCAAAACTGCTGTCACAGTGCACCAGATTCCCGATAATATATTTTAAGAAGCAGGACTTATCAGGGATGGGGAGGTGGGGTTAGATGCATCTGCTGCCATAGAGATGGCAGGCAGATCACATGCGAACTGGGGTGGATGACCAGTGAGAAGCACTGCTGTTTCATGAAAATGTTGTCGCAATGGATATAAAAAATCATAGACATTGCTGTGACTTCATTACATTGTGATTTGTGCATTCTTATTGCCAGAGGTATAGAGAATGTATACTTTATGAAATATAACGTGTAATATTAGAACTTTATAGATTGGGTGTTGTTACTTTATATACAGATATTGATTAGTAATTACATCTTACTGCCATAGAAAGCACACAATGAACGCTGACGCAGGGCAAGTTGTTGGAGAGCAAAAACAGCTGATCAATAAAACTGAATCAAGTATTTCATGATGGAATATCATATAAAGAAAGTGCACCAAACATTACAATAATCCAGTCCAAAACCGTGTTAGGTTTTTTTTTTTTTAATTTTCAAAAATGACAGCGCTGTAACAGAATCTCTCGTGGCTGATGAGTGATTGTGTAAGAGACTTAGAGAAGATGGAGCCACAGGAAATTTACACAGCAGCTTGGCTACAACAATAAACAGAGGTGGGATGTTTGAAGCCACAAGTCCAAACACAAGAATGAACGGGTGAATGGCAAGGGAAAAAGACACAAGGAGAAAGCAAAAGAAAGACAGATAGAAGAGGTTCCAAAACGCTATATCTCCATTTTAAAAAACATTAGAAAGTCATGTTATTTAATCGTGTATTTCAAGTTATATCAATCAACTTGCTTTTTTGTTGTTTTGATTGAGTAAGATAAATCAAATAACAATACCAGTTACAGTTCTACTGAAATTACTTGCGAAACAAAATGTAAAAAAATGATTTATGAAAATTCATTAAAATAGTGGATAAAGCGTTTTGGAACCAAACTCTTCATATATATATATTGAGAAAGAAAGAGAGAGAGAGGAAGAGTGAAGGAAATATCTGTTTTTATAAATGGTCATTCCTGCAGCTGTTTGACCAGATGGATAGAGTCCACTCTCCTTCTGCTTGAGTCCATGTTACATCAGAATGCTCTGCACACGATCCGCTGACTGTTTCATAAGCACTCTGGTTTCTCACAAGGCACATGCTAGGGTGCAAGCACTGCATTTGCAGCATAACAAACATGCCATAATGAAGGCACTTTGGGATGACCTTTCCATTATTTTTCACATCACATTATTAAAATATTGTACATTGTTGTGATTGTTTTGGGACTTTCATTAAATGTTTCAAGACTCATCTGTTATTCTTTCACTTAATTAATGAATTCTCTTACAGCCTAATGGTTTGCATGTGTATGGCTTTTGTTAATATCAAAACTCATTATTTTGATTATTTATATTATGGTGGTCTAGTGTTTATAAGTCGCTTTGGACAGAAGTGTCAACCAAATACCATAAACATAAACATAAATGTAAACATGAATATAATAAGAATTAATGGTGATATGCAAACTCACACACCATGAACTGATGCTGAGGGGCAGAAATGGCAAGTATTCACTGAACTTATGATGACCTGTTTTTGATTGATGACCTGCACGCATGCAGTTTGCAACCGGCGCCTGATCTATCCGATTTACCCACATGTGCGTGAGCATACACACGGACACGGACACACACACACACACACACACACACACACAAATACATTCAGTCATTCACTCATACAGACATACATGCACACAAGACAGATCTACACATACACACACACACACACACTGCACAAACATACAGCATCATATCTCTCTGTTGGCAAAGCAAACACAAATACCTCTGTCATTTGAAGCCATAACATGCTGTTCTAATGGACTGTCTGATTGCCATCACTTCCTCTCCGACGTCTTAACAAAGGTGGGGGTGAACAGTGGAGGGACTCTAGGGACCTTACACAACCCCTCATGGGCACACTGAAGAGCCAACCAGGAACAAATAACGCCTGTACAGTGTTCACTTGAATAGCTGGCTTGCAGTATTACAAGTTTTGGCTCTCAACTGGCTCACAACCACTTACAGCCTGTAAAGTTGTGCTGTTTCAACTTCTGATGATGGATAACTGGCTGGACTGCTTGTTCTACCATCTGCGTGATTTGACATATTACATACAAGTCCACTAATACAGTACATGTTTGGTACATTAAATGTATTGAGTTAAAATCCATGTAAACACCTTAATGACTAACAGCATATAATATCTTAACCGAATCCGTCGAAACCCAATTATGTGCTTATTACCAGGATTACATCTCAGTGTAGACATGTAGGCTATGTTCTGTACTTAATACATGCTATGAAGGGTTTTTTGACATTGTTTGAGAGATTTGTTCAAATGATTCTTTAGTGTAACATAAATCTGATCTGTATCTGGTGTCACTTCTAAAATAATTGTAATGTAAAACAGAGAGTGAATGTGTGTACCAAGCTTAGTCCTATAGTTGCTGAACAGTACATTCATTGATGAGTAAAGTCTGTTGACAATTGCAAGTTAATGGGGACTAAACCTGTCCATTATGTGTACAAGTATGTGAAATAACTTTTGGCATGCTGTGTATGAAATCCATAAATTCTACAGATTCTTTTTATTTTCTGCTGAAGAGTGCTGATTAGCTTGCACGTATCCATGGAAACTGATTTTAAAGTTCAAAGTCCAAGTATTAGCATTGGCAAACCAGTCAAAAGACATGTTCTGAACAACTGAAACACTCTTATGATCCTTTTTTGAAGGGTCAAGTAAGAGGCATGGGCAGAACATCATGGATTATAAAGCACACTTTTCAGAAACAAGCCAGCCAGCTATAGCACCTTCAAAAAGAGGCTTAACAGAGAACAAAGGTCTTCATTTATCAAATATTGAAAAAGGCCTTAATTGTATTAATCACCAGGGCATTGTGCTTTCAGACAAGCTTACTAATGCATGATTTGAGTCAATGAAGAAATAAACCCATTGAAGCCAGTCTCTTTCCCAGCCATTATTGAGAAAACAAAAGGTAGCCTATTGTGCGGAGTGCCGATTCAGTAAAACACATCCATGCAGTTGTGGGTCAAGGTGGTGTCTCGAGGTCTGTCCTGTTGAAAGCAGATCTCATTATCCTAATATAGAACACATCACTTTAAGCACCTTAGCTAAATCCGCAGCATTAGCACATATGCCGTTCATTAAAGACTCTTGCAGCCGCCAGCATCCGTGTCTGGAGAAGCCTATGCCTCGATGACTAGGATTAACAGGATTCAATGTAATTTACAGAAAACTGAATGACCTTTGTAAACATTTAAGACCACAGTAATTTGTTAATTTAGCATTTCTTAGCATTGCCTCCATCCCCCCAGCTGACTCTTAAAGTATGGGAGGCCAATCAAATTTTGAGCTTCCATCCAAGATGTAACAACATTCAGGGATGGGCAGTATTTATGATAGCCTACATGTTTGAAATACGTATTTCAAATACAAAATAGTATTTTGTAATTTGTATTTTATTGGATTGAAGAAAATGACTTCATATTCTGTATCAAAATATGTGTATTTTTGTTCTTTAAAGTACTGCCAAATATTTTTGGTAAAACCAATACTTTCGGTGATGTGATGACATCATAAAAGTGCAAAACAATTAATGTAGCCTCTGACTGGTGCTGGCTTCTGGGAATCTGCCCAGAGTTGTTATTAGAATATTGAGATTCAGGAAGATGATCCAGGGCTAGATCCGTTTCTCAGAATCAGTTTCCTCTCACAGCAACCTCAAGTTTTTTGAGAACACAGCAACCTCAAGTTTTTTGAGAACCCCAATCAGAACACATGGAACTGTTTATGTGGTTGCCCTGGAGCATTGCTCAAAAAGTTGCCCCATGCATTGCCCAAAGCATGACACATTCACATTTATGCCCCTTGGCGTCAACACACCATTTAGCGCTTGGTAACCAGTTAGTTAAAAACCAACTAAATCATGATCCTTCCTGATCAATAGCATTACCCAGTGCAATATCAAGCAATCTGGGCATGCACTGACAATGTCATAGACTTGTCTCCACTTTGTACCAGTTCAGTTTTTGACTTTTTTAGTGTATATATAGTAGGCTATGAGATGTAGCAGTCAGGTCAGGATAGTTGATCTGGTGACGTTTGTAGGCTTATGGCATGTGTCATATACAGAGAAAAGCTGTTGCTCTCAAACACTGTCCACTTAATCTCATCAGTACAGACCTGTACTGATGAATGAATAGATTATATGGAAGGTTTGCAAAGTGATTTCATGCTCCCTTTACAGTATTTTTAGTATTTTCAAAATACAAAAAAAACAGTATTTTATTTTAACAGTAGTTCATTTTTTGATACACTTAAAATTAGGGTATTTGATATTTTATTTCAACATACATTGTGATGCATTTTTGCCCAGATGCTTGATGTATTTATTCCTGACAATATTAAGGCTTTTCCATTTTGCAAACACAACATAATGAGATCAAGTTAATGCATGTATGAATGCTCCTGCTTTTGCATACAGATTGATAGGCTGTCAATGTCTTTCTAGTGATATACAGCTTTGTACCCATTTCCTTGTCACACCTGAAACAAGTTGTATTTAATGTAAAACCCTCCTCTTATCCACTCAACTGTATTCCACCAAGGGTGGTGAAAGAGGCATTTGAGAGTGTGGGTCCCTCCATCCTCTCTATTATCAATTCATCACTTATCTCTGGCCAAGTACCAACTCATTTTAAACATGCAATAGTGCAGCCCCTGCTTAAAAAGCCAGAGCTTGATGACACTGACTATAACAATTATAGACCCATCTCAAAATTGCCCTTTCTTTCTAAAATCCTAGAAAAGGTTGTCTTTTAACAACTCCAATCCTTTCTATCAGAGAATGAGATGTTAGACATCTTCCAGTCTGGATTCCGACCTAAACACAGCACGGAATCTGCTTTAATTAAAGTCACTAACGACTTGTTACTATCTGTGGATGCAAAGAACTGTGCATTACTTATGCTGCTAGCTCTTAGCGCCGCCTTTGACACTGTAGATTACTGCATTCTTTTAGAGCGCCTTGAGCACTGGGTTGGAATTTCAGGTACTGCACTGAAATGGTTTGCCTCCTTCTTAGAGGAAAGAACCTTTTCAGTTTCTTTCAATGATACAGTACTTCATCTTCATCTGCCCCTTTATCTTATGGTGTTCCACAGGGATCAGTGCTTAGTTGTATTTTATTCTCACTGTACATGTTGCCACTCAGTCAAATTATGAAAAAGCACGGTATATCCTATCATTTCTATGCGGATGATACACAACTGTTACTCCCATTTAAATGTGGTTCCTCTAGTGCTCTAAACCCATTGCTTGATTGCCTAAAAGAGATTAAACAATGGATGTTGACCAATTTTTTAAAACTGAATGAATCCAAAACAGAAATTCTATTTTTTGGTTCACATGAAGCTGCAAATAATGCAATTAGTGAACAAGGGTCTTTTGCCAGGTATTTAAAACCTTATGCAAGAAATCTTGGCTTTCTAATTGACCCTGATTTTAAATTTGAGAAACAGATTAATGCTGTTGTTAAGTCATCTTTTTACCACTTTAGAATCTTAAGCAAAGCCAAAACTATGTTTTCTTTCAAAGACTTTGAGATATTGATTCATGCCTTTATTTCATCCCACCTGGACTATTGTAACTCCCTTTATTTTGGTGTCACTCAGTCCACTCTATCCCGACTTCAGATGGTGCAAAATGCAGCTGCAAGGCTGCTCACCAAGTCTAAAAAGACACAACATATTTCTCCAGTTTTGAAATCTCTGCAATGGTTACCAGTGAAATTTAGAGTAGATTACAAAATTCTTCTTTTTGTCTTTAAAGCTTTAAATGGACAAGCTCCCCAATACTTAAGTGAGCTTGTACACTTTCACTGTCCTCCCAGAACTCTGAGGTCATCAGATAAACTACTGCTCTCAGTACCTCAGAGTCGTCTAAAAAATAAAGGTGACCGTGTTTTTCAGTAGCTGGGCCCAAGTTGCCTTTTCACATTAGATCTACACCAACTATTGGTGCTTTTAAAGCCAAGTCAAAAGAACATGCTATTAATGGCTTTTAAATGAATCGTGGAATGTAATTATATAGGCTATGAACATATTATTTTAGTTTTATTTTCCTGTTGTGCTTTTTTTGTGTCTTTGGTCAACCACAGGTTGTTTTAAATTGTGCATAAACTTGACTATGACTATGATATGGAATAGCATCCCTTTCAACAAGACAAACAAAAACAATGCTTGAACCTTCTATTTTGTTCCCAATCTACTTCCCCTTCATATGGAATGTTAAAACGGAAGCCTTGTGGGAACAACTATGATGCTGATCATGGAACTCTCTTGAAATGGTCAATACACATTTTTTCCTTTGTTACATCATTAAATTATCAATGGCCATTGTGTATCTAGTTTATGATCAGCTTTGATCATTGGTTTTGATTTTCTGGTATAAACAGGATACTATACTACAGCCTATAATCATATGGGATAATTCCATTTCCCTTTATTTCCAACAGGATTTCCTGTATTTACAACCCAAGATTTCAACGGGTCCTGTGTTTATGCAATCTGGCTGATCAGTGATAAGACAGAAATCTGAAAAACTTGCAGTAAACATGAAAAACTGTGACCTCAAAGGAAAGGCTAACCACCAGCCAGCATTATAGCCCTGGTTTTGCTTGTGATGGGGAAACACTAAGATCATGTTATAGCCATTATTTGGCCATACAAGTTGCATTCTGCTGGCATGTTTAGGCTATACACCAATGTCTTCAAAGGAACTTCAAGGTGATCACTTTAGAACAATGCTACACAAAATAATTAGAGTTACTGAGTACACTGCCCAATCTGTAACAGCTGCCTGGTCTACTTTGCAGAAGTGCACATGCACATAATTCGGCAGATAAGCTTAATTTAACATCTTTTACGCCACTGCCTAATCCAAACCACAAAATTGGTGACAGATATGACTATGTTTGCCAAGCCTATAAAATGCATAAAAAAGTAAAACCTAGATGATCACATTTGGGTCATATAAAGCCTTACACAAATTAATGTGCCAAAATGTATGTTTTCCTTTATGCTTAAGTTGGCTAAAACCATGCTAGTTAAGTCTATACCACATTGATTTTGAGGACAAACCAGCTAGCATTAGCTTGCTAGCTTGACCAACTTGAACTCATGGCCAACGCTAACTCTTAGGCCTAATGTAACTCTTCTTTCTTCTATTGTATTGCTCTAAGCTCTTTCTATCCCTACTACAGGGCTGGCAGGACCCAGTGTGATCCATCAAGCACTAAAAACCTGTCTCCAGACCGGGTGGGCATGGGAACACCATGGCCACCCATACAGAGAACTGGGCCTTAACATACATTAGCATTTTTAGCCAAAGTGAAAGTTGCATGGAAATAAATGTTATTGTTGTTGGGGTTTGTTTTCAGAAGGATTTCTGTTTGGCATAGGATGGCATGTTGCGAACTACCAATGAATTACACAGATATTGACCATACAGTCAGCAAAAGCAAGTTTCTCAGCTGAGCAGAGGACCCACAGCCTTCCTAAAATCCATCCTTTTTTTTTTTTTACTAATTCAATGGTGGACCAGAGAACATGAGCTGGAAAAGTGGCCATTATGGCACCATTAGACCCACTCGCCCACATTTAACCAATGGTGTAGGCTACTTGAAAATGACAACATTATTGTCTATTGACTCTGTGGCTCATAAAATATCCGTAACCATGGCAACGTGTTAATCTTTTATTATGGATTGGCAAGAGCAAAATATGTGGCATGGGACAACTGAGATCTTTGTTGTCCCTGTCAACAAAAGGTGTGGTGGCATTCTTTTTCACACTGCAGACAAAAATACTGGTGTGATGACTGGAACGAAAGTGACAAAAAGGTGCCTTTAAATGGAATGCCTAATAATTACGTCTGACTGTCTTTTGCATTAAACCTTCAGCTTACTATAACTTACATACATGTTATCTGATAGTTTAAAGGAGAATTCCGGTGTGATATTGACCTAAAGTGTGTTGAAACATGATACCGAGTGTGAACGTATGTCTCATAGCCCATCTCGGCTTGTCCCCTGCACTCCAAAATCTGGCGCTAGTTAGCCGATGCTACCAACAGCTTTTTCAATGGTGGTGCTTCGGCATCGGGCTAGCTATGCAAATAAATCACTGTTTTACACCATTTACGAGGCTCAATGTATCTCCACACTTCATTGATTCACTTTTATGCATGGTTTTTGTTGGATCGTGTCGTCACAGGAATGTATTACGGGTGCGAAATCATGATAAATGATCGACAAAACCTTATTGCTGAACAAACTAGCCATGAAGATGAACATGTTTTCAGCATGTTCTAGTTGGAATAGTAGGCTAGAAGCTAATGTAATAGTGTTATTTGATGCGATTTACCGTGATATTTTAGAGGAGGCTGAGCTTCCCCTGTAGTCTTAGAGCAATCGCCTCTGCTGCAAACGCTAAACTTCGTGAAGATACTGTCTGTATAAATCGTCTTGTAAGTAAACTACCAGTGCAAAGTTCTCAATGTCTCGTTTTAAATGTCAGGGCCCTCGGAAGTCTACCAATGAAGTGTGGAGATACATTGAGCCTCGTAAATGGTGTAAAACAGTGATTTATTTGCATGGCTAGCCCGATGCCGAAGCACCACCATTGAAAAAGCTGTTGGTAGCATCTGCTAACTAGCGCCAGATTTTGGAGTGCAGGGGATAAGCCGAGATGGGCTATGAGACATACGTTCACACTCGGTATGTTTCAACACACTTTAGGTCAATATCACACCGGAATTATCTTTTAAGCTAACACTCTCTGATGTTCTGAAGAGATTCTATCTAAGGGAATGGAAGTATACTATTTAAGTAAATTTGAACATGTTTTCAGATTACCTTAATGTCAGAGAGGGCTCTTAGCCCTTAAAAATAGCTTCCATCTGCTTCCAGACCCTTTAGCACAGGACCGGCGCAGTGATTTTACATGATTCAGTTTTGTTAATCCGTTTGCTAAAATATATATTTTTTTACAGACCAATGGTTGAAACCATAAGTTTAAGTATTGTTTGACTAGACTAAAAGGCCCATTAAACAAATTCACCTCTGATGGAAAACCACTCCTCTGATGAACCAGCCACATCAGATAGATTTTGTGATAACAATCAATCGTTGCCCCAATTAGTGTTTGTCAATCTGTCTCTGGCCCCCTGTGTGTGTGCGTGTGTGTGTGTGTGCATATATGTGCTTTTGTGTGTGTGTGTGTGTGTGTGTGTGTGTGTGTGTGTGTGTGTGTGTATGTATGCATTTCTAGCATAAATAATTTGACCTACCCTACCTTTCCCTCCTAAACTCAACCATGTAATAAGATGTGAAATAGATATCAATAGTGCACAGACTAAAAGCATCAAACCATCTCCCTGACTGGAGGACAAAATACATACAACAAATGGGATAAGAGTTGCCTGGAATTGGTGGACTGTTTAATTGGAAGCCGTCTGTTAAACAGTGTTAAAGTGTTGTGTCAGTGTTAGTCAGTGTCAGTGAACAGTTGTGTCAATGTTACTCTCAACCCTGTTTACAGTAGATACATATCAGGAATGAAACATATTCCCTTGTGGAAAGAATTTTGATGATTGCGCAGAAAGATCAGAAAAGAAGACGTGTCCTTCACATTGACGTTCACAGTGAACTCTGTCCGTGACCTGAAATAGCTCAGCGAGCCCACACGTGTGATTCAGGGGGATTTCAGTGGAAACTGCAGTCTCACATTTTTCATATGGAAAAAATAGCAGCATCTCACTATGAGCAAATGTAGTTTTGCCAGCCAGAGTAAATCATGTTAGACTCATTTTTTTTATAGTCACACTTGATGTCCACTCCATATCAATGCCCAAGCTGTGTTTGGAACCCTGTACATCTTGACTGTGTATGTGTATGTGTATGTACTGTATATGTATATGTGTATTCATATGTGTATGTACTGTATATGTGTGTGCGTGCGTTTGTGTGTGCGTGCGTGTGTGTGTGTGTGTGTTTGTGTGAAAGGGGGTGGGGAGGTTACTGAGTTCTTTTTTATGGAAAGGCTTGCTTATGTGCGTTGTTAAACGGGAAAGGCAGTACTATTTGTAATTCTTCCATTTATTCCGGGCACTGGTCCATGACTAAGATCCAAACTGGCTAGCCATCCTGCCTGGTTTAAACGTGGATGACTGCTCTGCTCTCTTTCCTGAAGGCATGGTTGCCTCCTTTCTCATCTGTTACGTCATTGGTGCCAACAAGCATATTGCTCCCTGTTCCTCAATTATGTCCAAACAGTGGCAACAGAAGACATGTACACTGACAATGGCAATGGTTTTCTGAACTGATGTTTTGTAGAAACATTCTAGCATTTAGTTTGTATGTTTAGTGATTATTTTGTTAATCTTTCAACCACTACACAGAAAGGGTCTGGAAGGCTCATTGCTACATTTTCTGACAATATATTTGAAATGGCTTTCAGTGGGCATTTAGGGGGATTTTCTTTTTTTAATGGAGTGCATTATGCAACGGACACTGTCTCTGAAGCTTACAGTATGATTTTATTTTTATTTTTTATGTGGTAGTAATGGAGCAGTAAGCAGGCCATGTGTTGGCAGAACATTCTTTATTGTGAGTGTCTGGCTCAGTGGCAGCACCACTGGCCGTTGGTGAGATGATTTATGTGCACATCACCTCAGCTGTCAACCGGCTTGCGAGAAAGCAGGCACTGGATTTAGCTCATCAAGGAGCTCTCATATCTCCCATCTGATCTGAACACATGGGTGCGGCAGGCACAGGGCGTCACGGGGCGGTTGGGAGTCACTAGTCTCTGTTCTAATGAGAGCAGAGTCCCCAGATCACAGATCTGTCCTGTGTGTTGTGTCCTGCACTCCTGATGAAAGGAGCGCCAAGAAGATAAGGTCAGAGCAGATTGGCGCTGTGTATGGGCAAAACTGAAGTCATAGCTAGCTTTAATTGGGTAGCCATACAATCAGCAAATCAACTTTTACTGAATGACCAATAAGCGATATACTGTAAACATTTATAACGTCATAAAGCTACTCCTGATGTCCTTTATCAAAGCTCATCCTTGTAAAAGGGGTTGTCTGATAATTTAGGAAGTGGCAAACAATTCGGGGGGGCATTTGCCTTGCAGTGGTGTAATCATTTACCGTTGACCTACAATATTGACTCCTTCAGACGACACTAAAAATAACCATCTCGCTGTCATCTAGTATTGCCAACGCCTGCTTCTTACACACCTTCTCAGTACTGCCATGCTTCTGACATTACTGCTGTAAGGACCCATTGAATATAGCTTAGTTAGTCATTAGTGTAATCATTGATGAAAAGCGAATTTTAGCTTTTCCCTCTTCTGAGAGTCTATGTTTATACCTTGTTTATAAACGCATCTGGAGAGATCAAAGAGTGACATCAAACGCAACACACTGTAGATTAAAGCAAGGAGGTTTGAGGAAGTTGAGATTGGTTATGCAACCTCTTTGGCGAACAGGATGCTTCTTTGACATACAGTACAGCATCAGGGCAGGGACGACGCTGTGTTTTCAGACCTCAACTCTTAAGGACTATTGTGCATGGTAGATTGTCACAGAGGGCTAAAAATAGCAGAAATTAGGTGGCCAAGATTGGGAAGAAATGAGATTTGGCATCAGAACACTGTTGGATAATCACTTGTCTTTGCACTGATATGTAGTCTCTGGAAATTGTAACTAAACTGATCAGATATGACAGAATGAGTCAGCTGAAAGGTTTTTCATTCTCATTTTATGTATTAAGTGGACATAATTACCATTCAACGCATTAGAAAAAAATGGGCCAATCACAGCTTTTACTGGAATAACTCTTTTAGGGAGCAGATTTGATTGAGGCAAAGGGTTTACATAACATGCATCCTTATCCATCAAATGAGGTTGAGCAATTACTGCCTTTGCTACTGAGAACAGTTGTGGGGATAGATGTGATTTGGTGGCAGCTGGAGGGCAGTATAGATGCCTGGTACAATGTGTTGGCCTGTACCTGACAGCCTATAGGGGTTTTACCTGGAAACGTCTGTATGAAAACATGATAAAATGGAAGCTTTGATATGTATTGGCATGCACATCATTTTTAGATACATGCAACAGGTTACACCAAAACACAGTTAAATGATCATACTTAGTGACACATAATATATGCAGATAAACAGTAAAATTCCAGTAGCAGATTATTAATTCTGAGATATATTGCCATTGAACTTAATAGTAAATAGTAAAACATAAAACAAGTCTTCACTATTTATAGCACTATATGCACCTGTGTTTTCTGGCACATACATGCATGCATGTGTGTGTGTGTGTGTGTGTGTGTGTGTGACTAAGGCAGTCTCATGTGCTCTTATCAAACCTACATCACTATGTTGACTTACGTTTAGGAAGCAAAAAGAGATACGAGGAGCAAAATTTACATTCATCAATGCAACCACATTTTTGTGTTTTCCATTTCCCCGCAGTTTGTTTTTGACATAACATAGGATTTGAAGGCAAGCCAGGTCAATGACTTTCTTCAGTCATTGTGCATTGTGATGATCCCACACACACACACACACACAGACACACACATAGACACACACACAGGAGCGTTGCAAGCGTGAGGGTTATGGGTGTTATTATAACATCCCCACTTTTGCTGAGACACAATTGTACCCCCCACACACACACAGACACACTTTTTGTCACGAAAATGTAGAAGTCAAAGACGTTGAAAGCCGCCCACCAAGCCACTTGTTGTTTCTGTTCTCAGATATGCTTTCTCTGTCTATGATCTGCAGCTTTTCTCAAACTACGGGCCTCCTCGCTGATACCGTGGGCTAGAAGCAACAATATTGAGATCAACAGACGATGTGGGTTCCTGTAACTATCCATGGAAACAGCATAGAAACTGCATAGCCTATAGTCTTTGAATTGACATTAATTAATAAGTGATACCTCAAAATTAAGCTGTTGTCTGTTAGGCAACTTATAGCCCAACAGAGGTAGTCTATATTGTAGCAAATAGCCTATTGCGGTAACAGCTTTAAAAACATCCACTTGTCTCGCTGGAGTGAACGCAGACCTTGCACAAATAAACGAATTAGTCAGATGACCTGCATCTCGGTTCACCTAAAGCTTTAGTTGTGGTAACCCATTTGCACAAAACATAATTTCTGAAATGTTTTCTTTATTGATAACATGAGGTATGTCTCCATGTAGGGTAGTGTCAAGCAGTGAAGTCATAGCAGGTAGATAATGTAGGCCTACATGTCACATGAACCACACAGAAGAGGGGCGCTGCTTGCTCTGTTCTGTCCCTCCCAAACTGCATCAAAATGGTGTGTGTTTAGCAACCAGAATTTCAAAATTTTCCCTGGGGAGAAACCCCCAGACACCCGCCAATATTGTCTGCACCCCCTCTCAGAAAAATACTTCCCTATCCCAGAACCCCCCCCCCCACACACACACACACACACACCCCAAAGCTTGATACGCCTCTGCACGCACACACACACACACGCACACACACACACACACACACACACACACACACACGTGCGCGTACACATTTTCCTGTGCATCAGGCTCTTTTATTTATTTATTTAGAGGGTCAAGATGGGTCATCCTGGTGTCATTGTTCTACTTCACTGGAATATTTTCAGGCGCCAGTATTTGTGAACTGACTTTGTAAACTGTTGTGGTTCAGAATTTGTAAACTGTTGTGGTTCTTCAGAATCAACGCAATGTGGACAAAATATCACAATAGCTCAACCATGACATTGCAACAAAAGAGCAAACGGTAATATGATAACTAAAGTGGTATTGGTAACCTATGCTGCTTGTATAAAGGACCCCCCCCCCCCCCTCCCATAGGAAAAGAGGGAAATTATTCAGGAAGCTGCGAATCTAAGGTTTAATTAGCATTTGTCCAATAGGAAATTCACAGGAGGTTTAATCGTAAGCAATCTAATAATAGTGCCTCTTCTCTTATGCCCATTCAATGGTTAGCATGGGAAGGAAATGCTTACTTAGGTACGCACTGTCAGATTAAACAGATTAAACACATCCTGTCTCTATGCCTCTCTTGCGTTATGTGTAGCAAGGTAACATCTCTCTGGTGGTGGTAACAGTAAATGTATAATGTTTACCCGAGCAAAGAATAAAATACACAATTGGGCAGTCTGTTCAAATCAAGTGTTGATGGTTTCTACCTTTGTTGGTCAAAAGGAAACACTGCCCCCTGTTGGAAAACAACTTAAAAGGATTAGAATGCTTTTGTATTTTTACTGTAAAAATGCCTTCACTTATCAAGTGGAGGGTAAACCCTAACTTCCTTATCAATTCTAAAGCAGAAGTCATTTCAACTTTCAACAGTGCTACTTTCAGCATTTTCTGTTAGTTCCGGACAGGTGATGGCTCCCTCCTCATGGTGAGAGTGACTTACACAGCCTAATTCAGATACCTCCTGGCTCCTGCTATACAACACACATAGTGTGAGTGTGTACACTGTGTGTGTGTGTGTGTGTGTGCGTGCGTGCGTGCGTGCGTGTAAGCGCGGGCGCGCGCGTGTGTGTGTGTGTATGTGCGTGCGTGTGTGTGTGTATTACTGTGACTCTGACAGTTATACAGTTACTGTAGGGGGCAATGATGAGGATTACTACCTGCTGGGCAGATTACAAAAACACAATAATAATCACGTAAAGTCATAAATGACCTCAGTTGAACTAAGGTCTATTTAGGGAAGGGCTGTCTGTGCTAGCCTACAAGCTCTATCAAAATGACAATTGACCACTGGTTTATTACATTAAGTCAGTAAATTGCAATTGTAAACCGACATTTGCTGGATGAAACGATGTTCGTCAAAACAGTTCCCAAATTAGAAGGGCATATCCATCATCACTGCTTTTACAAATACACGCGTAGGCTATGCTGCCATCTTGTGGCACAATAGCACCTAGGATCTACTTCACTCGGACTTCTTTCCGTGTTCATTTGAGTTGACCATTCACATTATTAATAGGCTACAGTAATAATTAAAGCTCGGTCAATTGATAACAAATGTTTATCACAAATATATTTAATCTGCTTTCGTTTGCCTATATGTCAGCATGTGAATCGAAATCTGCATTTGTCTAATTAGCCTAGGGCCTACCAATATTTCAGTAGCAAAGTAGACTTTGCGAAATCAATAATAAACTATTTAAAACAAACAAATAAAACATGATTATCAAAATATGTTGATGTATCGGCAATGCCCTACTCTTTGGTATGCCTATGTCTGTGGCGAGTGTGTCCAGTGTGAACGTCAGGAACAATGTATCCAATCATAAAATCTGACGTAGCGTATGTTTACTTCCGCATAGACTTAGTTGGAAACTGATTGGAAAGCAGTTCGATCCTGCTGGAAGTCTACATTGTTTCACCGTATCCATGATTTTGTGAGGAATTTGGAAGAGGCTGTGACTATTCGCAGTATCAATATTTTTTTTAACAAAGAAACATATCTACATTGCTAGCATGCAAAGTATAAGGTAGGCTAGAATTGTTTTCTTTTTTTCTATGCGACTAGCTTTTTAATCATAGGCTAGTAGAAGTAAAGTGAAGTGAAGTGGTGTAGTAAAATCATGATGATGTCTTAAACAGATTGACTGACTGCACGTTTACTGCATGTCTGGCAGAAATTAACCAGCCAGACAATAAATTACCAGATTTATGCTATGAATGGTAGTAGACCTGCGAATGACAAGAATCTGTGAAGTCATGATTGACAAATAGCCAAGTCACTGTGGGGTGTGACCATGGAGCAGAATTAACCTGACTCTCGCCAGATGAATTTCGTTCCGCTTAGCTCCGCCTAGCTTCACTCACATCTATCGAGAAGCCCCTGGCTGCAGCTTGCAGATCGAGGCTGGGCTCAATGTGGGGCGGAGCGCAACGTTGAGCTCAGCTCACCTTCAGCATGTCTTCTCACGCATGTCCGTGGGGCCTACCTTGTTTCCTACTGTCCAAGTTATATTAGTCTCAACATAATCTCTAGAAAGAATGCTTAAATCTATAAAAGCATTTCCTCGACTCAAAACACTGAGGTTAGACTCTCGCTGCAGGCTAACAGTACTACTGGGGTAGCCTATAATGCGTAGGGGAGAGGTACAATTGTAACAGCGGTACAAATGTATCAGTGTTTTATTCTCAAGATTAGGGGCCTGGGGGGTATTCCAGAAAGCAGGTTTACTGGCTTAACTGGGTATGTTAACCCAGAGTTAGCGGTAAACCTGGGATTTCAGTTCCAGAAAGCTCAAAAATGATCAGGCTATGTAAGTAGGGGAGAGCCGGGACGATTGAAACACGGGACGAATGAAACAATCCAGTTTTCTCCGAGTGTAATGATGATAGACCGACGTCCTTCGGTCAAAACATAGAGCATGTTAACCTCCTTCTATCAGCCAAATATCTTCCTGCTATGTCATTTTATCACGGAGTTACTGGCGATAAACGAGTTTTGATGCGCAAAAGTAAACTTCATTAGCGGTTACATTTTTTCGATTATCAATGAGTGTTTTTCATTTAAAGGTTTGACTTAATGCTTATTCAGTAGACCATTTAGTGTTCTCCACAATCCCAGACTTTCATATCGCATGCTTGTTTACATGGAAAGCAAAACAAGCTATAGTGACATATGTCTGTGTCGGGACGATTGAAACACGTGTTTCAATCGTCCCGACCAGGCTGTAACTCCATGTATTTTAATTAAATGCACAAATAGCTGTGTTTAAACAATCATTTATGGAGGTAAGACATAGAAAAACAGTTTTAGGAAGATGAAAATACATTTGGGCCCACCGGGGGTTGAGTTTTCCCATGTTATCCTATGGAGACTGACGGCCGGTGGGTTGTTAAGCCTACTTATTTGGATGTGCATTGGCCAAACCCACGTAAAAACCTAGCGAAACGACATTTTCAACAATATAAACATGATATAAATGGGAAAGCTTACCGTTCTAGCTATAAACATGGCAGAATCATCCACAGGGCATGATATTTCAAAAACCCCTTCATACACGCTTCATGATGATGGCAATGAGTTGTTAACAGACATGCACAAAGACGTATAGCTCTGCAACAATCTATCTAAAATAAAACCTTTTGGGAGTACCATTCATGATATGTAGTAAAATTTCGAAGTTGTTGGACGTTTATATGGCTTAAACTGTATGTTTCATTCGTCCCCTTATGTTGTTTCAACTGTCCCGACCAGGAGGGACGAATGAAACATTACGCACGTCCCACTTTTGTTGTAATAATTCCTGAACGGTTTTGTTCAAAGCTGAAAATGCATCTGTATTTGACAGAGGACAGTAGGTTACTAGTGACCAAATATTAGCTTTCAGTGTGGTACGATTGCTTTGTAAATTACGTTTAATTAAAAAGTGTTTCAACTCTCTCAACTCTTTTCAGCTGGCCATCGCAAATAATAGTGGAAAGCCGATTATGGAGGGGCATTCGGTCGGATTCTGGTGCTGTGGAAATGTGTAGCCTTTATGTGCAGGGTACAGTAATATGACATTCAATTCAACAAAAATTGTTAATATTGTGATTTTAATTTATTAGGCCTACTGTAGGCTATGTCCGATTTATTTTAGGCTATTCTTGCTCAGATGTTCAGCATACTGTAGGCCTATGTCCGATTTATTTTCGGACATACAGTACAGTATTCTTGCATCACCGATGGAATACATGAATGTCCACGTAGGCTACGGGCATTGCTATGAGACGTCTTCCTAGATCATCTGACAAAGATAACGAATTCCCTCGGCTGACAATATATATCTTCATCGAGAATATCGTCCGGGTAGGCTATATATATTTTCTGGCGGTCTCTAAAACCCCTCGCCCTGCGAAGAGAGTCCCTCACGATTTGCGCTCCAATGTCGTATGGATCATCCAGGTACGCCAACATATCTCGGGAGAAATTGTTAGTGGAGGGGTGGTACTTATAAAGGGTGTGGTTAACGGAAACCTCGGGTTAACCAAGAACATAACCTGGTTGGAGCAGGTTTGAGATGCAGCGTAAATTGCCATGGCAGCATACCTCGGTTAAAACCTATCCACCTTTCGTAGTACGGGTTAATCGGGAAGTTACGCCACACGTGATCAAGTTACTCTCGAAGTTACCCAGATAAGCCAGTAACCCCGCTTCGTAGTACAGACCAGGGCCGTAGTCACCATAGACATTGAGGGGGACGTGTCCCCCCCAATATTCAAATATGACCAAAATGTCCCCCCCAATATACGGACATAGAAAAATAAAGAAAGAAAATGCTATACTGCAGGAAACCAAGAAGCACCACAATCTGAAATGTAGTCAAACGTAAATAACGCACACATTAGTGACCTATGGTTCCAGAGAGAGTAGCATACACCCCCTGAGTGGTTTGTTCTGGTGGTTTTTTGTTATTGGTGTGCGCTATAAAAAGCTTCCATTTACTGTACCATAGGGCAGGCTACTGCGGTGCGGTAGTGCTATCAACAATATCACTAAAGCTACCGGTCCAATTCTCACAAATCTTGTTGGAAAGGTGGAGCACAGGCTAAGGAAAGCCCATTATTTTTTTCAGAGCCGATAAGGCATTTTCCATATTGTAGGCTATTTTCCTCGCAATGATAGCGAAAATGAAATAGTGCCCATTTATTTTAAATGATAAATTTGTGCATGCATGTGTCGCTGATTTCTTTCACGTCTTACAACATAAATAATGCATTCATATGCTAGTAGTAATGTCAGACATTATCCCGTTTATAGGCCTCTTAGAAATAGTTGTTGCATCTTGCATGTTACATTTAGATGTGCACTCAATCGCGCATCCATGCAGGCAATACGTATAGGCCTACAGTACAACTCAAATGTGGCGACGGCACACAATTTGTGAAAAAACGTTTACAATGCACTGGCGGTGATAGCCTACACTTAATGTGAATCGCAGACAATGACCAAAGAAAGGAATTTGCACCTCCATTCACCAAGTAAAGGCTGTAGTAGGCCTAGTGTTTCTACATGTTGGCACAAAACGTCATTCCTGTCAGAAAGGAGCCTATAATGCATGGGGTAATGTGAGGTGATTCAGGCAGAAGAGAGGCCTTAGCCTATTCCTGAATCCTGTCCCTTTCAAACTATGTTAAAATTGTGTGATTAGCCACCAGCATAATATAATCAAAATCAAAATACAAAATCCTATTAGGCTTTAGGTCCAAACCTATTAGTCTAAGTAAATATTTTCAGGTGTAATTAGTCAAAGAGCCATCGTATTCTGTGTAATATAGAGGTTAATAAAGATACTCTAGTTTGTAATTTCTTTTAAAATATTAATTTGGTAGACAAATGGAGTCATACCACACGTCTATGTCCAGGGATGGATTACTGAATGGGCCTACTGGGCCCAAGAGCTCAGGGGGTCCTGAAGCCCAAGCCTCTGCGTGAAGTTGCTTCTTCTCCACCCTTCTCTTTCAATTCAATTTCAATTCAATTTATTGTGCTTATAGAGCGCCAAAACATAACACATGTATCATGGCGCTTTACAGAATGTAGGCAATCAGAGAAAGAAGGGAAGAAAGGAAGAAAAGAAAAGCAAGAGAGAGGCCCATGGGTAACAGGGGCGAGGAAAAACTCCCTAGAATTGGATATATATATAGGAAGAAACCTCGGGCAGATCCACGACTCAAGGGCCTGACCCATCTGCCTAGGGTCAGTACATGACAGTAAGGTCTGTATACATGACAAATGCATATGATAGTCGGGTGTAGAGAATAAGACATGGTGTTAAAAGCACTTGAGCTGAAAGTTACAAGAGGTGGGATGATTACGTATCCGTTATGGTAATTTATTATTCCTGATTTAGTGACAGAAAGTTCAATAGTCCAGCGTTGGAATTGTCCAGGGGAAGGGAGTTGTCGAGGGGCATGTGGTGGGTTGGCAGACGGGCCAGTAATCCGGGCAGAGTTGCCATAGGCTGGTGGTGGGTCGCTAGGCTGTACGGGCCAGGAGTCCAGATAGGGGGTAGTAATAGGGCAATCGGGGATGGGACGTCAGGTGAGATGGTTGAGAGGAGGGCCAACACACGGATGGTTGATGACTGGTGATGATATACCTCACAAGTGAGGTACAGTAAGGGGGAAGAAAGAGAGATGTAGAGTGGGTTAGTATTACTGAAAATCAGAATGGTTAATGTCAATAAGTAATCAGTAGTACTATATATTGTTACAGTATACCATGGTGGGAATAGGCAAGAGAGGGAGAGTTGAGAGAGAGAGAGAGAGAAGGGGGGAGAGGAGAGGGGGGGGGGGGGGGGGGTTGTACGGCGTGACACATGAAAAGTCCATGACAGCACTATGCTATAGCAGCATAACTAAGGCATGGTGAGGGGTAGTCGACACCAGCGCAGGTATGGTCAGTAACCACCATCGCATGCGCGACTGGGGTGCCAGTCACACGAGGACTCAGCAGGGTGGTCCATTCCAAAAAACCCTGAGGTGGGTGAATTTCCACGCACCATACCTAACTATGGGAGGCAGTAAAGAGGTATGTTTTAAGTCTAGACTTAAAAATAGGGAGGGTGTCTGCTCGTCGAATTGAGGTAGGAAGATTATTCCAGAGGAGGGGTGCGCGATAGCTGAAAGCTCTGCCTCCTACTGTAGTTTTTGAGATTCTTGGAATTACAAGAAGGCCAGTATTCTGTGATCGTAGCGGTCTGGGTGGGTTATATGGGACTAGGAGATCTTTAATATATTCTGGTGCCTGGCCATTAATGGCTTTGTATGTTAGAAGTAATATTTTGAAGTCAATGCGACTTCTAACAGGCAGCCAGTGTAGAGATGCCAGGATAGGGGAAATACGTTCATATTTTTTAGTTCTAGTGAGTGTGCGAGCAGCTGCATTTTGTATAAGCTGTAAGCTCTTTAGACAGGTGTTATTGCAGCCAGCATATAGAGCATTGCAATAATCAATCCTTGAGGTGACAAAAGCATGGATTAATTTCTCAGCGTCTGGTAGGGATAAAGACTTCCTTATCTTTGAAATGTTCCTTAAATGATAAAATGAAGCTTTGGTAATCTGTTTTATGTGATTACTTAGTGATAGGTCTTGGTCAATTGTAACTCCTAGATTTTTAACACATGTGGATGAGGATAGTCGGAGATCAGTAAATGTAGCTTGTGATGAGGATAGGATATCCCTCATCTTTTTAGGACCTAAAACCATGACTTCTGTTTTATCGGAGTTCAGAAGCAGGAAATTGTTCGTCATCCATGTCTTTATGTCTCGTATACATGTGTCAAGTTTGGCTAACGGAGTCAATTCGTCAGGTTTTATGGAAAGGTATAGTTGTGTATCGTCTGCATAAGAATGAAATTTAATGCCATGTTTCCTATTTTCTGAGCCTAGAGGAAGCATATAGAGAGAAAATAACAGGGGCCCTAGTACTGAGCCTTGAGGCACCCCATATTTTACCATAGTCTGGGTAGATGGTTCATTGTGAACCTGTACAAATTGTCTGCGGTTAGAAAGGTATGATCTAAACCAAGCGAGTGCTGAGTCTTTAATGCCTATCGAATGTTCAAGCCTGTGGAGTAGTATGTTGTGGTCTATGGTGTCAAAGGCAGCACTGAGGTCCAGGAGGACCAATATTGATATATGTCCATTATCGGCAGCGATGAGGAGGTCATTAAAAACTTTAACTAAGGCTGATTCAGTACTGTGGTGAGCTCTGAAACCAGACTGATATAATTCTTGGATTTTATTCATATGCAAGAAGGTACCAATTTGTTTCGACACTATTTTTTCTAGTATTTTTGACAAAAAAGGGAGATTAGATATAGGCCTATAGTTGGCCAGGTTGTTAGGGTCAAGGGTAGGCTTTTTGAGGGATGGCTTAATGACAGATAACTTAAACGACTGTGGTACATGGCCTGATAGCAGTGAGTTATTTATAATCTGGAGCAAAGCATTGTCCAAGAAAGGGAGAGCAGTCTTCAGAAGATGAGTAGGAATAGGATCTAGTAGACTAGTTGTAGAATTTGATGAAGAGATTGTGGAAGTGAGGTCTAATATGTCAATAGGTGTAAATTAATTCAACGTTGTTCGTCTCATCTGTGAGTCAATTATGTTTTCGCTACCGTTCAGCAATGGAGTATGAATATTTGGTGAGACTGACTGGATATTAATCTTATCTCTAATTGTTTCAATTTTGTCATTGAAAAAGTTCATGAAGTCATTACTGTTTAGGCAAATAGGGATAGATTCGGTTACTTCGGTGTGGCTCTTCGTCAGGCGGGAGATTGTGGTAAAGAGAAATTTTGTATTGTTTTTGTTTTCTTCGATCAGCGAGGAGTAGTAAGTTGACTTGGCCTCGTTGAGTGCTTTTTTGTAAGTGATAAGGCTATCTTTCCATGCTTGGCGAAAAACTTCCAATTTAGTGGTACGCCATTTTTGTTCAAGTTTACGCGCTGTTTGTTTGAGTGTTTTTTTGTCTGTGTGGTATACCATGGAGCACGCCTTACTTCTTTTCTCATGCTCTTTTTGAGTGGTGCTACTGAATCAAGGGTTGAGCGTAATGAGTTCATCACATTATCAGTTAACAAGTCGACCTCGGCTGGATTAAGGAATGGGCTTTCTGATAGGCCTACCACATGAGTCCGGAATGGGGCAAGCGTAAGCGAAATTTTTTCTAGAAAGTCTGCATTAGTTTTTTCAGATAAGCCGCGGCTGTAGTATTCAGCTAAATTAGGTACTGCATGTTGTAATGTCATTGTAAAAGTAATTAGATGGTGGTCAGTTAAGGTTGGGTGTTGTGGCAAGATTGTTAACTGCTCTATGTTTATGCCGTATGACAAGACTAGATCAATAGTATGGTTATGTCGGTGCGTGGGTGAATTAACATTTTGGCAGAACCCGACATAGTAAATTAGGGATTGAAATGCAATTGTGAGAGAATCGTGCACATTATCCATATGAATATTAAAATCACCCAATATAAGTATTTTTTCTGTTTGGATAGTTAAAGTGGAAAGGAAATCAGAAAATTCCTCTAAGAATTCAGTGTAGGGGCCAGGGGGTCTGTACAATGTGACCACAGTTACAGGCTGATCAGTTTTCCAGTCTGGCGGTAAAAAATTGAGGACTAGAACTCTTTCCACAAAACTTACCAGAAGCCATCATTTAAAGGGTCATTTTTTAAAAATCTTCCAGGGGAGCAAGGCCCCTGACCCCCCTATCTTAACTGGATTTAACCATATGTCCGTCAACAGTTTGGAATAACCTAATTGACTAAGTTAACTAATTACTTGTTTGTGATTTTTAATAATATTTTTGCATGCAAGGAAATATATTGAAATTCTGTTTGGGGGTCCCCCAAACCCCGCCACAGATTTGGTCCCCCCCAATGTTGACATCATGACTACGGCCTTGGTACAGGCCCATGGTGTAGCCACGGAAACGTAAATAGACACATATCATGTAATTATGTAGAATATTACAGCCATCCAAATATGAATGGTCTACTTAAATACGACCAGAGATATTAAGAAAAAGGTGCAAAATTCAAGCATCGCGATTTTTTATTGATTCTTTCAATAGCAACTGTTTGTTTAAGTTTGCTTCGTGAAATTTGAGCGTGTGGACTTCAATCACATCTCATTCATATCTTCAGTCCCTCTGTTTCAATTTAACATGATGAAAATAAAAGTTGTAACACCCGTCTCTATGGCAAAATTAACTGATTTTATAGCGCGAACACTTCTGATTGCGAGTTATATGCGCAATCACACCCAATTAAATTTATGTAGCCTATAAACGATAGGCTATATAGAGGCCAATGTTATGTTCTCTACTCTTAGCAGACCTTATAAAGTATTCTATAAAGAAAATACCTATAGGCTAGAGATAAAATGCATTGATAATGTTATTGCTAGCCTATAGCATAGATCTATGTTTATGCAGACTGGATATAAGGATCTTTATAGCGTAAGGCCTACTTAGATTACCCAAGAAACGCCGATGGTGTAGCACAGATTCTAGAACGCTAGGGGGGAAGGGATATGATTAACGTGGGCAGTAGTTCAAGGAGGATACGCTTTAATAGAGTTGTAGCGTCGGTGGATGTACATGTTTAACGTTGAATGAGTGTCTCCCAGAATGCAGTGCGAGTGAATGCTATAACGTGTAATGTCTGTTATAATAGTTGTAGTTACGTTTACCATGTTGTGTATTTGTTAGCGTGTTAGTCTCTTTGGTTGTACCTCATGTGTTTATCCTCGTGTTGATGTGTGTGGTAAACCCTTATTGTGTGTTACATGTGCGGCTGAGACTACCCCTGTGTTGCCCTATGTAGTTATCCTAGTATGTCTGTGTACGTATGACTCTTCCTGTTCCAATAAATGGCCGTCCTGGCCAAAGGTGATTCTGGTCTGAGGGCGAGATCGCTACAGAGTTAAGCATTTCTTCCTTGTCCGGGTAAATAGACGGACACAGAGAGGTCAACGGGTAATGACGAGCTGATTTTGGGCTGAGCTCAACGTTGCGCTCCGCCCCACATTGAGCCCAGAGCCCAGCCCCGATCTGCAAGCTGCAGCCAGGGGTACTTGGATCCATCTGGGACCTCTTTCATTGAGAGTGATTTCAGCACGAGATTGTATGGTAGAGCCAATCAGGACGCAGGACAGGTTTCATAGATGTGACATAACGTAGAAGCGACTGTGAGACTGTTATCAGCGTCACGGGTTGGCTTCGATGTGAGTGGTTGAAGTAGCACGTCAATAGATGACGGACAAGTGGCTTATTCAATCATATGCAAGCATTTTTTGATTAGGCCCAGCCTTCTGAAGCAACACTCCAATGGATTGGTCCCAGATGGATGAGTGGAGCTAGGCGGAACTAGTTTAAGAAATGCATTTTTGAATGGCATTTAGCCATAGACAGTAAAAGATATGGACAGAGTCATCACGTAGACGTCAATCAAGGCGGGTGAAGCAAATTTCAACCGTTTCCTGTTGGTTGACGAGGCTTTCTGCGCAGGCTCAGGGGACGTAAATGTAACGTAGGCACGTAGTCTGACTTGTGTAACTCTTGTGATGGCTGCACCGAGAGATTGGGTATGTAGCTACTTACTTTGTTACCACCATGTCTACATTACTGTTCTAAATGTCCTAGTTGTTCGTAGATAAATGTGATATAATATAAACAGCACTCGCCACATTCATAGCCTAGGCTACTGTCAATCCATCAAAACTTCGCTGAAATGTTGTGCTCCGATGCTTTCGTTCTTATCCAGAGAATACGGTTATTTTGCTCCTGTGCGACGCTTTCACCCGCTCTGGCTGTATGCTTATTACGTCACTTTAGCATTGATTTCGGAAAAAAGTTTATTACTCAGTCTGTAAGTCAGTTATGAGGTTATGATGTCAATCACACAATGTTGTATTACTCCGGAAATAGAAAAAGTTAATATATTCTGTGATATATATACTCATATATTCAGCTGTAACGTTATTTGATGTCAAAGTGGCGGCAAAATTGAATGGGCTTCAATGGGGATGGCTAGGTGAACTGGTCTACTATTTAGCCTCAGATCCGCCATAGTGTCTACACTCTCCGAACGTTCGCCTGCCCCCTTGCATTTAGCCACCACTATAGAGCTGGTAAGTCCCGCACATCCGCTAAACCCCCAGTGGACCTCTAGATTGAAAAATCGTCAATGCAAGTGAATGTTCTGGTCCCGTTTGAATTGTGCCATGAATGTGAACATATGTTGTCTGTGAATTTTTAATATAATTTTTCATGTTACGAGTTTGACAGTATATTATATGATTCTTCGGCTATCAGTTGTGGAAAAGACATAACAACGTGGGCAGCCGTGGCCCACTGGTTAGCACTCTGGACTTGTAACCGGAGGGTTGCCGGTTCGAGCCCCGACCAGTGGGCCGTGGCTGAAGTGCCCTTGAGCAAGGCACCTAACCCCTCACTGCTCCCCGAGCGCCGCCATTGTAGCAGGCAGCTCACTGCGCCGGGATTAGTGTGTGCTTCACCTCACTGTGTGTTCACTGTGTGCTGTATGTGTTTCACTAATTCCCCGATTGGGTTAAATGCAGAGACCTCACGGGATCAAAAAAGTACAGTATATATACTTATACTATATACTTATAAGAAAGACTACATGTCGCCTGTGACGTAAGCTAGCTCTAATCGCTAACATTAGCTGAGATGCTAGTTTTTGTAACGGCAGGAATAAACACACATGGTAACAAAATTATTCGAAACATGTCTAGCTTCACTCAACACATTAACACTATGATACAGTGTGATTGTAAAGTTGTATGGTTCACTGTGTTCAAAGTCGATCATAATAACCCTCTACATCTCGACCAACTGATGGTTGTTATAGAAACCTAGTTAGCTGTCGTCTAGCGGAAAGTTGTAGTCCACAAAGTGCTCTCACACAAAGTTTAACCGCATCAAACTTCTACCCGCTCAATTGTAGCATTCTTTACACGAAAATGTATATTAAAAAATCACAGACAACATATGTTCACATTCATGGCAAAATTCAAACGGGACCAGAACATAATTATTTTCTCACATTCACTTGCATTAACGATTTTTCAATCTAGAGGTCCAGCGGGGATAGCGGAAAGGGCGGGACTTACCAGCTCTATATTTGTTAATCTGTGTTTTTAGAAATGCATTTCGCCGTGCATGGTCGTCTGATGTCAGACTTGATGACAAAACAGTTGTCATCACTGGAGCTAATACTGGGATCGGGAAAGAAACTGCTATTGATCTGGCTAAAAGGGGTAAGTAAACCTGGGTGACTAGGCTTTATTTTTTTTCAGGGTGTATTTTGACTCAACTTTTGCTCCATTATAAATATGACATGCTAGGCCAGTGTTTCCCAACCTTTTTTCCTTGAAGGCCCCCTTGCCTGTGTCTAAGACAAGCCCCCTACCCGAACTCCTACTGTACACACACACAAAAAAAATAAAGTGATTAATTACAAACTTATATGTTCAGAGTTCAGAGGTAATACATAGCTACATTAATTTAATTGTGGAACAAAAATATGTTTTAATTTAGATTATATAGATTTTTGATTATCCAGTTGGGTGTATTATTGGGATTTTATACATTTAATGAGTGCAAATATAATTTTGGTAACCTTACAACCTCAGCCCAGGCAACATTGTGGACCCCCTGCAATCTCTGGCAACTATCCTGGAAAATTTCAACTTCCAAGTGAATGATTATTAAATTATTAGTTTTTAATGTCTCTACCCTCTATTCCACACCTTCGTTTGCCATCCAGTCTCATAATTGACATTTGATTCTGTTCTTCAAACTCAATGTTACAGTAGGTCAAAAACCAACTTTGGCAAAGTGAATGATTTCAATGATAATTGGTAATAACAAAGACAATCTGCAGTATGGTCTCAAATTAAGGAGACTTTTCATTTTGAAGAATTCAACATCTGTTTGCTCAGATTTTTTGTTTTTTTGCAGGTGCAAGGATCATCATGGCATGTCGAGACATGGAAAAAGCCAGTGGTGCACTGAAAGACGTTACGGAAGCTTCTGGAAACCAAAATGTGGTGATACAGAAACTAGATCTGTCAGATACAAAATCAATTCAGGAGTTTGCAGAGTTGATCAAAAAAGGTAGGCCAAAAGAAGAATGACGTATGGGTGGTCTTATGCAATTGCAGTAAGTGTGTTTTTTCATTAACTTGGGTTTTACATCTTCATTTTCAGAGGAGAAGCAACTGAACATTCTAATCAACAATGCTGGAGTGATGGTGTGTCCATATGGTAAAACAGCAAATGGCTTTGAGATGCAGATCGGTGTGAATCACTTTGGTAAGGGAATAGTGAATGAATGTAGTTCTACTTATTTTTAGGCAAATTTTATTAGCATACATTGGTTAGGTTGGCTGTATATACTTAGTAGGAATCACAGCTTCTAAAAGCAGGGGCATGTTATCAGAGTAATTTTCCTAATGTTTTTCATTATACCTCAGTCACTTAGGCATAGCTTGCTAAAGTGTGATAATAAAACAAATCCCTCTTCTATGGCTCTTACCTTGCAGGACATTTCCTTTTGACCTACCTGCTCCTCGACTTGATAAAAAAATCTGCCCCCGCCAGGATTGTCACTGTCTCTTCCATGGCCCATTCATGGGGCACAATCAACCTCGAGGACATCAATAGTGAGAAGAGCTATGACAAGAGGGCAGCCTATAGCCAGAGCAAGCTGGCCAATGTCCTGTTCACACGCTCACTGGCCAAGAAGCTCACAGGTCAGAAATTCAGCAACAGAGAAATGGTCTAAACATGTGAGAAATATAAACTGATGACTAGTGTATTGTGACTGACTGTCATATGACCAAAAATCAAAAATCAGTTGTAGTTATCTGACAGGCATTGTACAATCAGAGCATTCAGAAGTTCTTTCTGAAAGCTCTATGAGCTCTGAAACATTTGCTAACTGCGTAAAGGCAGATTCTAGAGTGGCCTTTGTCTGTATTTCTTCTGTGCGTGCAGTAACTCAGTCTGATGCAGTCCAGCCTAGCTTAGCGTAGCTCATTGAAATGGGCAGAACCAACTAGCCTAGCTCCCAAAAGTGACAAAGGAACTCCAACATCGTCTTATTCACATGTTGGTTCTGCCCACCTCAATGAGCAACTGTATGCTAAGCTATGTTAACGGTGGGTGCGTCAGACTGAGTTACTGCATGCACAGAGACAAGATACCTGGTATTACCATCTTATCTAACTCTGGGGGAGACGGTGAATAAACTAATTTCCCAAAAGGTTGCCATGTTCCTTTAAGAATACCCTTGTGCGTGATGGCAAGGAGGGGAAGTGTGGTGAGATACTTCTCTCAGAGAACCAAGGTTGCGTTAAGTAACCAGACATTCTCTTACAAACATTTGTTCGATATCTCACTATAGGACATATGGCCCAGTCCCGGATTGCATGCTCTTACACAAGTCCAGACAGACACAGAAGTCACAAGAAGCAGTTGCAAGAAGTTGCAAGAGTGGCAAGCTCAGTTCTTGCAAAGCACTAACGCCGAGTACTGCAGAGTACTGTGAGGGAGCAGTAATATGTCTATTCGATAAAACCTTAGACATTGGCGTCTAATTGTCGAAGTGGCGGCATTAACATTAATTTTCAAGCGTCCCACTACTGCGACAATTTTTTTCCATTGTCGGAGTAGCAACACTTGACCTTTTTTAAAACGTCCTGCCAATCCGACACGAGTGGCGTGATCAGGATTTTTCAACGGAGTGGACTATTGCGAAGTAGGCCTAGGGTGGGCCTTTATTTTTTTATTCCAATATGGGCAGTATAGCCTAGGCCTACAGTAATCCCAACTTTAAACAACACTCGATTTCATCACAGCTCAGATGATTCATGGCAAAAAACAATAAAAGGCTACATTGATAAATAACAGGGGCAACAGGATTGGATTCTATAATAGCCTACGCACAATAACTTCAACCGAAAGGTTAGTTGCGTTTCAAGGAGTCCAAGAGTGCGCCTCACACACACCAGCTCTGTTGAACAGAGTATTTTTCGTGTTTAAGAGCTAAAAAAGTTGATTAGAGAGTCACATTTGAAATGTCGGGTAGCCTAAATTATAGTCTATAGCGCATGCATCTCAGAGGAAGAGATTTTGGAGAGAGAGAGAGGATTTAACCTAGGTGATGATTATTTGTGTCTGGTGGTAATTAGACTTGAGTATGGATACCTACGAATTGTTTTGAATAAAAAAAGATAAGACAACAAATTAAATGTGACCCTGCAAGGCGAAACCAGTCGTTTTGGTAAAATTTACAAAATTAAAGTTATTGTACTCACACGAACGGCCATAAACTAAACTTTTCAATAATATGCATATCGAGGGTATTGGAAATAGTATTGGGTATTGGATAGTCGCCGACCCTCATTAGATGTGGATATTTGGAGGTTAGGATAGCCTTCAAGAAACAAGGTTATCGCAGTTGCTGTGAGACATACGGCCCTTCTCCAGTCTCTCTCAAAATCAAAACACACCCAATTCACGCTTGGACTTTTCGATTACGTTTCTAAATGTTGGGACTGATGGACACTGAACTCTGGGGGTTATTTGAACGTTCGTTGTGAAGTGGTTTACTGTAAAAGGAGCGTCGGATATCCCGCCTGTCTTTGCACAATTATAGGGCCATGATAATGCATGTGCTAGCCTAGAGTCGAGAGAAAGAAGACTAAATAAATATGCAGACATGTTATGTGCAATTCAGCAACTGCACGCATGACATATAAAAGATATTGCTAGCCTACATTATTGTGTAGTAAATTGAGTTTATCCAACCTGCTGGCAAGCCAAAATGCGTTGCACATGGCTTTATCATTGTCCTCTAAAATGCAATATAAGCAACTTGAATATATCGCACATCCAGTTTGAACACCCTGATGGACACTGAACTCTGGGGGTTATTTGAACGTTCGCTGAAGTGGTTTAGGCTACTGGAGCGTAAAAATTCTAACTTGACTCGCTAGGCGAAACGAAATTCATCTGGCGAGAGTCAGGTTATAAGAATTCCGCCCGTCTTTGCACAATTGGCCATTGATTGATGGCCATTAATTAATTAATATAGGTGGCCTGCACGCACAGAGTTTGTTTGATGCATGGAGTTTCCGACCGTTTTCCCCTGAGAGCTTAGAGAATAAAATGAGGAGAGCTACCTGTGTTTTACATAATGTGTAGCCTAACATTTATTCACATGACCAGTTAAAAATCACCTGAGGTTTTGACTGAAATGTGTGCCGATATCAATTATTGGGGAAAACATTGTTTGGAGTGGATGGTGGGTGGATTGTTGATGTAGCTGCAGGTGCAGATGACATGACTACAGCTCATCCATGCATCTAGGATGTTGGAATTTGATAGGATACAGGAACTGCAGAGATAAACTGAAAATGAGGATTGGTAATGTCGGAATAGCGGTACTAAAAAAAATCGGAGTAGGGGCATGTCTAAATAGAGGCATGTCGTAATAATGGTATGTCGTAATAGAGGGTTGTCGTAATAACGGGATGTCGTAATAAAGAGTGAACCCCGTTACTAATCATACAAAAATGTAGCGTAGTGGATGAGCAGTGATGCCATTGTTTTTAATGCTTTTGAGGTTAAAGGTCAAGGTTGAGTGTTCAGCAGATGCTTTTATTCATTCTGTGACTTACAAAATGTATTTAAACATTTAGAACTTGAAAAATAATTATATTAATAGATACTAGTATAAAGGTATTTTTTTTCTTTGCTAAATATTAAGATTTTATACTCTGATAGTCACCTGTCCCTAGGTGAGCAGCAGGTACATAGCTGTTCAGTAAGTAAACTTTGCCCTCATTGCCATAAGACAGCTAGTCAACAGATGCTAGTGTTACCCATGGCTTTTAACATTCTTTCTAGAACACCAGCCTCTCACCCAATTCCTCTCACCACAAGTTACAATGACATCTTCTTCTGCTCTAGGCACTGGTGTGACAACATATGTCCTGCACCCGGGAGTGGTACAGACAGATCTCTGGCGACACCTCAACAAAGCGCAACAGGCACTTATGTGGATGGTCAGCCCCTTCACTAAGACCTCTGTGCAGGGAGCACAGACCTCCATCTACTGTGCTGTTGCCCCTGAGTTGGCCACAGAGAATGGTGGATACTACAGGTATAGCGGGATTGTGTGCTCTGTAATTAATTATGACCGCCGCGCAGCGAAGCGGCGGTCATATAGGTTTAGTCAGATTTTTTTTATTTTTTTATTTTTTTTATTTATTTTTTTCGCATGCCCAAATTTCCGTCAATGATTTCCGGGACACTGAAAGACCGGGGTACACGAAACTTGGTGGGCATGTAACCCCACATGGATAGCATGGAACCATCGTTTTTCGTTTTGATCTGTAGCCCCCCCGCTGAACTGGACCCCCCGAAAGGAGGGTAGGGCAGACACAGTTTTCTGTGAATATCTCGAAAACCGTAGGGTTTAGGAGGACCATTTTTTTTTTGTATGTTGATCTCAAGGGGCCATGTCAACCCATTCCATAACCACTCATTTCATGTATAGCGCCACCTAGTTAAACACAAAAAAGTAAAAATGAGGTGTTGTAATTGAAGGTATCTGTGACCTAACATAGTCCAAACTGCACGACATTGGAAGTGTAGGATCATTATGACACCCTCTGTATGCACGCCAAGTTTTGTGGAATTCCGTTCATGGGGGGCCACACAATAAATTAATTTATGTTACTATACACCAACTGGCCTGTAGGTGGCCGGAGACAGTTTTCTGTGAATATCTCGAGAACCGTAGGGCCTAGGAGGTCCACCTTTTTTATGTATGTTGGTCTTAAGGTGGCATGTCAACCCATCCCATTACCACTTATTTCATGTATAGCGCCACCTAGTTAAAAATTAAAAAGCAAAAAATTAGGTGTTTTCATCACAATATCTCTGGCTGACAAGGTCAAAACTGCACGAAATTAAAAGTGTAGGATCATTATGACACTCTCCGAATGCATGCCAAGTTTTGTGTACTTTTGTTCATAGGGGGCCTTACAATAAAATAATTTATGTGTACATTTAGTGACGTACACCAACAAGGATTCCCGGGACACTGAAAGACCGGGGTACACAAAACTTGGTGGGCATGTACCCCCACATGGATAGCATGGAACCGTCATTTTTCGTTTTGATCTGTAGCCCCCCCGCTGGACTGGACCCCCCGAAAGGAGGGTAGGGCAGACACAGTTTTTATTATTCTGCTTTAATCGCCCCTATCTTCAGTTAAGATGTTCAGAACTGCACCAAATTTTATGTGTATGATTGACCTGGCATTCTTTGGGGGTATGCCAAGTTTCGAAGAATTTCATCCATGGGGGGGTCTAAAAAAATTAGGTTATGTGTACATTTAGTGACTGTACACTCATTGGCCTGTAAATGGCGGTGCACACATATACACATGCACACACACAGGCACCCACATACTATCGGTATTAGAACGGCCGATACATAATTACAAATTCAGTAGGATTAAAATAAAGCCAAAATAAATATTCATCATCATCATCATGGCTGCATTTTCAGTATTGGCGATAAGTAGTCGTTTGTCCACTAGATGGCGCATCGTTGCAGTGAGACATAATTTTGTTGGAAGTTAAAAGTGGGTTGGAAAAACAATGGACACTTACTACAAGGACTGTAATTTACCGCAGCGAACATCTAATAAGGATAGGACGATGTTCACATGAAGTGTAATTCCCATTTCTTCTTGAAGCCGAAATAAATCTGAGGATGTTTATCGGACATGCTTGGTTTTTACTGCAGGTACGTTAATCTTGTAATATCAATAAGGACCTAGGTAATGTTACCGTTAGCGTTGGTTGAGTGATGGAGGCCCATTTGATTGATTGCATTTATAGAAAACTATAAATGCGGTTATACCAAGCAAAATGATAGCAGCACTGTTTGTATCTTTCGACTGTCATTTATTGCACGTGCTACAAAATCATTCTGTGCAATGGAAGATTTACCAACGTTACACCGGTCTGATACAGTTTTGCCTATACATGCGTGAGACTGAGACGCCTGTTTATTTTGTTTTAAGTGCGTGCAGGGTGTGAGAGGGGAATCGATGTGCTTTGATTCCAGCTTGGTAGTTGTAGTCTGTGAAATTAAAAAGCACGTGTGTGTGAAGTATCCAAACAATGACACCTTCATTTCATTATGGCTGCTTTAGCAACACACCTTAAGCTACTGTGTAGTGGGTCCCATTTAGAAGTGGCTACTTCATTCGCGCTTTCCTTGACTCATGGAGCTGCGTGAATGTTATTACAACTTTGCCACGAAATGGCAGTTTAAGTCCGCTTGATACTGTAAGGCGTGAGCCATTGGTTTCCAAAGGAGATTTTATTTGTGTCGCCAGCATAGCCTATTGACAATTTATGTTGTAAATAGGCCTACCTTATAATCCTACCTGTAGCTTAGGGAAGCTAACAGCTTTCTATTAGGATCTAGTTTGTTAGCTAACGTTTTGTCATAACTCCCTGATGCATTTTTGCATTTAGAATAGCCAGAGCGTGTATATCTCAATCGGAAAATTAAACAATATCGGGTGCCTATGGACTAGGCTGGGTGAACCCAGCCTGATCTGCCCGCTATTTATTTTTTGATTTCTTAAAAGATTGAGCTTGGCCTGATGAAAGCCAGACTAGCCATGGACCTCAGTTACACAATGCAAGGGAACATGAATCAGCCTATATTTGCACGAACAATAACGGACAAAAGCTCTTCAACTTTGGCCCGTTAAAATGTGTATGAACAGTCTAGCGACGCATTTCATCAAGGCCCATTTGGACATGTCAGTTATTTGCACCACTGGTTAGATGTAAAACAGCATTTCGTTTCAGACTACTGTTACTTAATTTGTGCATTAACAATAACGTTTCAGACTACTGTTACTTAATTTGTGCATTGACAATAAAGTATTACATGAACTAAAGATGACTAAAATCTTATGTAGAAGAAGAAACATTCACAAAAAATCCATCCATCCAAAAATGACCTTTGTTTTTGATAGCTGTTGAAAACGGCATGGAACTGACAGAGATGTTTTTGTTTATAAATACATAAAAAATAAATAAATAAATAAATAACATTATGCTGATACCTTTTGCTTTTCCCAAATACAATGTAGCCTACAGGTGTAAGTGACCTTTCATCAATCCAGTTGCAATGGATGAACTGTGATGAACTGCCCTACTTGTGATTGTTTAGAGATTTAAAGGTTTTATAACAATGCTACATCTTCTTTGGCTATTCTACAATCTATTCACCTTTTCAGCACCAGTAGGCTACTTTCTGTGCAGCCGCACACACACACTCAGGCATGCCAAACAAGCATACACAAAAGTTTCAAGAGTGGGGGATGGAGTAAAATATGGAGACAAATTGAAGTGTGATTTATTTTCGCGGAACGGATGTACAGGACTGAGCGGCGGTCATATTTTGTACCGCTATGCGGTACATCTAGTTGAGAAATGTAATGGGCTATCATGATGGTATCAAGTCATTTGTTGATTTTTGATCAGAGATTTTGCTTACCTTTTTAGAATGATTTGTTTTAGAAATGTACAATGCACTTTGTAATAATAAACTGATAAAAGATTTAGCTTAAAAAAACTGAAAAAGAAATGAAAAAAAAAAAAAGTGTTTTTCATTTGGCCTCAAGAAATTACACTCAAAGGAAAAGGTTGTCCTTTTCATTACCGGTATTAATTAAACATATCCCCTAGGTTGCACAGAAACAATACACTTGTGTTGGGAGGTACATACTCTGCTTAAGTAAATGTCTCCTTTTAAGGAACAACAGGAGTTTTATTTCTATGCCTTATATAACTATTGAATTAAAGCAAAATATTGTTGTGATCGTAAACGGTAATCATTGTATACTCCAAGGTCTAAATCTCTTCCAAATCTTTGATCTCTTCTGTGGCATGTTAACCAATCCATGTGTTCATAATTCAGATTTTAACATCTCTGTAGTTGCGTGTGAGTTAAGGTATTATAAACTAGATGTACCGCAGAGCGGTACAAAATATGACCGCCGCCCAGTCCAGCACATTTTTTCCACAAAAATAAATCACGCTGAAAGGCCTATATGATTCTAACTGTCTTACTAAATTGCATTATCCACACTCAATTCTCACTGGTATCTGTGACAACAAGTACCAAAACACGATTAGTTCATAGATTTCACATGTAAAATTAATTTTATACAACCCCACCCCCATCTTGCCTGTTCATAATTCTGAGAAATTCTTGAATTGTGTGCTTGTGTGTTTGCCTGCGTATGTGTGTTTGTGCATGTGCCTGCATGCGTACATATGTCTACTGTGTGAGTATGTGTCATACGTATGATAACTGTGAATGTATGTGTGTGCGTGTGTATCTGTTTATGCACATGTGTGCACATGGAATGGGTTAACATGACCCCTGGAGGCAAACATACGGAAAAAATTGGTCATCCTAGGCCCTACGGTTCTCAAGATATTCACAGAAAACTGTGTCTGCCCTACCCTCCTTTCGGTGGGTCCAGTACAGATCAAAACAAAAAACGATGGTTCCATGCTATCCATGTGGGGTTACATGCCCACCAAGTTTCGTGTACCCCGGTCTTTCAGTGTCCCGGAAATCCTTGTTGGTGTACGGTCACTAAATGTACACATAAATTATTTTATTGTAAGGCCCCCCATGAACGAAAGTTCACAAAACTTGGCATGCATTCGGAGGGTGTCATAATGATCTTACACTTTCAATTTCGTGTCAGCCAGAGATATTGTGATGAAAACACCTAATTTTTTGCTTTTTAATTTTTAACTAGGTGGCGCTATACATGAAATAAGGATGGGTTGACATGGGTAATGGGATGGGTTGACATGCCACCTTAAGACCAACATACAAAAAAAAGGTGGACCTCCTAGGCCCTACGGTTCTCGAGATATTCACAGAAAACTGTCTCCGGCCACCTACAGGCCAGTTGGTGTATAGTAACATAAATTAATTTATTGTGTGGCCCCCCATTAACGGAATTCCACGAAACTTGGCGTGCATTCAGAGGGTGTCATAATGATCCTACACTTCCAATTTCGTGCAGTTTTGACTACTGTATGTTAGGTCACAGATACCTGCGATTACAACACCTCATTTTTACTTTTTTGTGTTTAACTAGGTGGCGCTATACATGAAATGAGTGGTTATGGAATGGTTTGACATGGCCCCTTGAGATCAACATACAAAAAAAATGGTCCTCCTAAACCTTACGGTTCTCGAGATATTCACAGAAAACTGTGTCTGCCCTACCCTCCTTTCGGGGGGTGCAGTCCAGCGGGGGGGCTACAGATCAAAACGAAAAACGATGGTTCCATGCTATCCATATGGGGTTACATGCCCACCAAGTTTCGTCTACCCCGGTCTTTCAGTGTCCCGGGAATCCTTGACGGAAATTTGGACATGCCGCTTCGCTGCGCGGCGGTCATAATAAAGAATATGTTAAATTCTCCTCATTATTAACTAATATCAATCTCTGAATCTCTCCATAGTGACTGTGCTCCAGCATCCTGCTCCAGACTTGCCTCTGATGACAGTCTGGCTCAGCGCCTGTGGGATCTCAGCTGCAAGATGCTCGATATAACATGGGAATAAAGATAGCTTTAATGCTGCTACTGCCTCTAAGGGATATTCTGTGTGGACAGGATAGACAGTTTGATGTTTACAAAACAGCAAAACCAAAGCACAGGCTGTAACCACTCCAATATCATAAATGTCTTTATAATTATATTGCAGTATGATAAAGAAGTTTCCTATTGAGGACTACATGTTTTTATGTGTTGAAATGACAACTACTGTAAGCATAACCATTCCGTGCATGAATATATTTTGTACTAATTATCAAATGTTTCTGATTTGCAAATATTTTTTACTAATGTTTTTAATAACATACAGTAGAACGAAGAGGAATTTTCATAATTATTTTTTTGAAGATAAATGTAGTATTTAACATCTTAATAAAGCTACAGATGTCTGGATTTTGAGATCCAACAGGATTGTTCAGATGTGTAGTTAATGTGTACCAAGTGGGGCCACTTTTCAGCCCGGGAGTTTCCGGCCAAAGACCGGCCCATGTTTTCCTTAGTGGTGGAAATAGAGATAGATAGATAGATAGATAGATAGATAGATACTTTATTGATCCCCAAGGGGGAATTCAAGGTCTCAGTAGCATACGGACATCACACACAACATTCACTAACAGCAGAAAAAGAGTCATTAAAAGTATATAATATAAAAAACACAACTAAGCAATAAGGACAGTAGAAGATAAAGAATATACTAAAATACAAATTATACTAAATAACACTAAATCTAAATCAAGTCTAAAAAACAGTATCCACATAGTGGGTGAATAATCATGAGGCGCTTGCAATGACTGAGGCCGAGACTGAGCCTGTGATTCTCTGTGCATAGTAAGGTAAGGTGCTCTGTGTGAGTGAGTGTCATGGTGATGGTGCAAATGAGTAAGACCCCGTTTACACGAAGGGAAAACGCAGATATTCCCCTGCGGTTTGGCCTCTCGTTTACACCAAAACCCCGTTTTTATCACAGAAAACGATTATTTCTAAAACCTCCAGCCAAAGTGGAGATTTCTGATAACGCCGGTTACAGTATGTGCTGCCGTGTCAACAGGGATAAACAGCGTTTTAGCTTCTTAAACGTCACATTATGCGCCAGAAAATCCTTAACGTCATGTGAGCGCCTGATGTTTACAGTTTCTTTGGCTACTGATCAGGATTATAATGGATGCTGTTAAGGTGCTACTAATTTTTACTTTTGTGCAAACGCTTCTGGCCTGTTTGCATTTGCAACAACTGCTCTACATGGAGGAGCAGAGGCGAAAGGTCGCACGGAGGTCAGCATTTTTACTGCTCGTGTTAGTCGTTGGTGTCGATTCTGAGGATTTTGATTGGCCAGCATGGCTTTATTCCTTTCCCTACACTGCCACCCATAGGTTTGGCATAGTTATTATGGCGCTCGACAGCGTATTTATGCGGGTTGATGTAAATGACAAGTTTTTTGAAAACAATGTTGTGTGCACGATGTTATTATTGAAAACGGAGGGGGGGAAATATTCGTTTCTCTAAATACCCGGCTATGTGTAAATGTGGCCTAAGTCCACATTTACAGTGCAAGAATAGTACTGTAGGTAGGCAGAGTAGGCAAGGTAATATAAAAAAACTATATCTATCTATCTATCTATATATATATATATATATATATATATATATATATATATATATATATATATATATAGATATATATAGGCTGCTAATACTAGGCTTATAGGCTGCTAATACTAGGCAACTAATATTATTATTAATCATAGCTATACTGTTAGGTAGCCTAATATAATATAATATAATATAATATAAAATAGCCTAATATAATAGCATCAAAACCTCCACCCACTCACGGGAAAGAAAGCAGTTTGAGCCAGACTGTTTATTTATTGTCTTAACCTAGCCTAAGCAATTGACTTTCAATGTAGACATAGAAACGTAGAAATGCCCTGCAGTGAATAAATTATTATTATTATTATTATTACTACTACTACTACTATTCTCATTAGGCCTATTATTATGACGATTATTATTATGATGAGTAGAAACTAGGCTACTCGCTCGTCTACAGATCCACTCATGACAATGTAGCCGGCTGATTCGACTGACTCGCACTCATAACAACATAACGTAACCGGTCCGCCCGGCTGATCCAAATGACCCAGGTAGGCTAGCCTACTCAAGCAACTCCATACAGAGCTTGCAATGTTTCGGACTATCTTCGCGACCTAATTGCATTTTAAAGTAGGCTATGCGTGCAGAATATATGTTATTTCAGACGTGAAAGCATGGCTTTTGTTGTGGATTTTCTTTTAACCTTGACGAGGAGTTACTCGCTCCTCTAAAGATCCACTCATGACAACGTAGCCGGCTGATTCGGCTCACTCGCACTCATAACAACAACGTAACCGGCTGGCTGATCCGACTGACCCAGGTAGGCTAGACTACTCTTCATACAGAGCTTGCAATGTTTCGGACTGTCTTTGCGACCTAATTGCATTTTATAGTAGGCTATGCGTGCAGAACATGTTATTTCAGAAGTTAGAAATAACTTCTGTTATTAGTTAGTTTTTTTTAATAGAATAGAAAAGTTTCTTCAAAATGTACAATTAAATTATTGATTCCACTTGAAAACAAGACCAGTGTTTTAACCCCCTGGCATGGAAGGATTATGAGCTACTGGGCACCTGGGTACAGACATGAAAAGGGCCCCCCTGCCCACCTGAAAAAGGTAGTAGCTCAGTAGAAAATTTTGAAAAATAACCCCTTAAATTGTGACTTCTGGAGAGTTTTGTGGAACGAAATGGACAGATTGAGACTTATGAATGTGTGTATAAGTGTAGGCTACATATGTATCAGGGATGGCCTGTTATGAAATTATTGACCAATATAAGCACACTTTTTAAGACACTTAAATACATGCATGCTTAGCATTTTGTGAAAACAAATCTTTATGGCTACATCAACTCTTAGCCATGAGCTGTATATCCTCTGATTTTAATAGTTACACATATGTAGGTATTTAAGCACAGCTCAGTTTTAAGACACTTAAAGCCCAAAATTGGAAACCATATAGAAATTTGCTACCATTTCAAAACCGGATTACTCTGGAACGGCTTATTGTACAGGATTGCATTACACCTTTGTGTTCGGTAAGGTCTGCTGTTTATTCTGGTTCATGGTTTGTCATGTGTAGAACGAAAAGTTTGTGAGATATTCCTCCTATTGAAATGAGCGCAGAGCTATAGTAGCCTAATATGATTATTTCTTGAAAGTTAATTTTCCCGTTTATCGCAGCAAATAGCGGCTATAGCACCTTATGAAAGATTACTTCAAAAGTTATTTCATGTGATGTCTGTGAGGCTACTTCGCGAGTAGTTCCTAGAGAAGAATGGGCGGCCTCATGTCTAAATAGCAGCGTGTTCCGTGAAGGTGTCGCAGACCGGATTAAAATAGCCTAGTCAGCGAATCAACAATCAGAGTAAACTGCGGTAAAGTTAGACAGAAATTGGCAGATTCGCAAGATTCGCGTTTTGCGGTTCAATAAATCATAGGAGAAACGTTTTCATTGCACAATAGAGAGCTCAATCTAACCGTAAGGTAGACAACAAGCTACAACCCTGTTTTCATCCGAAAGAACCGTGTACATATGTGCATCCCTGTGAGCGTCAGCTTTCAGCCGAGCGTGTAGGGACCGTCTACAAAGTGCAAAACTGAAAGTGGACACAAAGATACATTTGAATAGCTTCGCTGTTATTGAGCATAGAGCTTCCAAAATCATAGCACACAGCTAGTGCTCCCTTAGAAACACACTGCACCTGCCAATTACAGGAAAAATGACTCACCCTATTTATAATATATTATAATTAATAATATTATATTGGGGGTAAAATTCAATAGCTTCACTGTTATTGAGCCTACTGCTTCCAAAATCACAACACACATCTAGGGCTTCCCAAGCGTCATACTACACCAGTCAATTATAGAAAAATGGACTCGCCCTATTTATAATATATTTTTAATGGGGGAAAAAATTCAATAGCTTCGCTGTTATTGAGCCTACTGCTTCCAAAATCACAACACACATCTAGGGCCTCCCAAGCAACATACTACACCAGTTAATTAGGGGAAAATGGACTCGTCCTATTTATAATATATTTTTAATGGGGGAAAAATTCAATAGCTTCGCTGTTATTGAGCCTACTGCTTCCAAAATCACAACACATGTGTAGGGCCTCCCAAGCAACATACTACACCAGTTAATTAGGGGAAAATGGACTCGTCCTATTTATAATATATTTTTAATGGGGGAAAAATTCAATAGCTTCGCTGTTATTGAGCCTACTGCTTCCAAAATCACAACACACATAGAGGGCCTTCGTATTAACATACTACACCTCCTAATTTTGGAAAAGCTGGCTCAGCCCATTGATAATATATTATTATATGGGGGAAAATGCAATAGCTTCACTGTCATTAAGCCTACTGTTTCCAAAATCACAATACAGATGTAAGGCTTCCCAAGCAACATACTACACCTGCTAATTGGGGAAAAACTGACTCAACCTATTTATAACATAATGTTATTCGTGGAAAAAAATCAATAGCTTCATTGTCATTGAGCCTAGTGCTTCCAAAATCACAACACACATCTAGGGCCTCACTAGCAACATACTACACCAGCTAATTATGGAAAAACGGACTCACCCTATTTATAATATATTTTTAATGGGCTACAATTTCAATAGATTCACTGTTATTGAGCCTACTCCTTCAAAAATCACAACACACAGCTAGGGCCTCCCTAGCAACATACTACACCTGCTAATTATGGAAAAACTGACTCGCCCTATTTACAATATATATTTATTGGGGTAAAAATTCAATAGCTTCACTCTCATTGAGCCTAGTGTTTCCAAAATCACAACACACATCTAGGGCCTCCCTATTAATAGTTTTGGCACAAGGGATTTTAACATCTAATCCTGTGTATTAATGTAATGCTACACCTGCTAATTTTGGAAAAGCTGGCTCAGCCTATTTATAATATATTTTTATTTGGTAAAAAAAATCAATAGGTTCACTGTTATTAAGCCTAGTGCTTCCAAAATCACTCCACGCATCTAGGGCCTCCCTACATACTACACCTGTTTTTCGGGATGTCACAGTCTGGCTCATAAACTGGACAAAGATGGGAGGACACACGAGAGGTTTGCGGTATTACAATGAATAATTTATTTACATTAATATAATATATGTTCAAAACGTTGCAGATCTACAAACTAAGGAAAATAAAGAATAACGCAACCACAATCAAAAAGCCCCAGCCAGCATCTGGCCTGCGATCAGGCAGGCACCAAATGGAGGGCCAGCATCAGGGTCGAGAGAGAGAGACAGAACACTGGCAGCTCCAAAGATTTAAAAGGCTAACCTACAAGCTCTGCTTCCTCTCCAAACTTGGCCTGAAACTGGGATAATAGAGAGACACCTGGTGGGAGTAGCGACATGGGAACCCTACTGGGGCCGTGACAGGGAAATTATGCTCAGCCTATTCATAATATATTTTTATAGGGGATAACATTCAATAGCTTCATTGTTATTAAGCCCAGTGCTTCCAAAATCACTTCACACATCTAGGGACTCCCCATCAACAGACTACACCTGCTTGTTTTGGGAAATTATGCTCAGCCTATTTTTAATGATTTTGTATTGGAGAATAAATTCAATACATTCTCTCTTATTAGATTTAGTGCCTCAAAAATCACTCCACAAATCTAGGGTCTCCCTAGGAACATAATACACCTTGTAGTATGGCAAGATCTGGCTCGGGCTATTTTTCATGATTTATTTCAGAGGAAAATGTCAATGGCTTCACTGTTATTTATACCCAGATCCATGTTTATGTTTGTTAAATGATTGCTGAATGCTATTTATTTTTTTCAAAAAAAAAAAATATTAGAAATAAGGCGAGTCCCTTTTTCTATAACTAGCTGCTGTAGTATGTTGCTTGGGAGGCCCTAGATGTGTGTTGTGGTTTTTGAAGGAGGAGGCTCAATAACAGTGAAGCTATTGAAATTTTCCCCCATTAAAATATGTTATAAATAGGGCGAGTCAATTTTTCCATAATTAGCTGTTGTAGTATGTTGCTTGGGAGGCCCTAGATGTGTGTTGTGATTTTGGAAGTACTAGGCTCAATAACAGTAAAGCTATTGAAGTGCGAGTTCATTTTTCCATAATTAGCTGTTGTAGTATGTTGCTTGGGAGGCCCTAGATGTGTGTTGTGATTTTGGAAGGAGTAAGCTCAATAACAGTGAAGCTATTGAAATTTTCCCCCATTAAAATAGTGGGAGTCCATTTTTCCATAATTAGCTGCTGTAGCATGTTGCTTGGGGGGCCCTAGATGTGTGTTGTGATTTTGGAAGGAGTAAGCTCAATAACAGTGAAGCTATTGGATTTTTCAACCTTTAAAAATAGATTATAAATAGGGTGAGTCCGTTTTTTCCATAATTAGCTGGTGTAGTATGTTGCTAGTGAGGCCCTAGATGTGTGTTGTGATTTTGAAAGCACTAGGCTCAATGACCGTGAAGCTATTGAATTTTCTTCCCAATAAAAATATATTATAAATAGGGTGAGTCCGTTTTTCCCTAAATTGACAGGTGTAATGTGTTGCTAGGGAAGCACTAGCCGTGTGCTATGATTTTGGAAGCACTAGGCTCAATAACAGTGAAGCTATTTAAATGTATTTGTATCCACTTTCGGGTTTGCACTTTGTAGACGGTCCCTAGACGCTCGGCTGAAAGCAGAATGCTCACAGGGATGCGTTTTATTCATCCACATATGTACACGGTTCTTTCGGATGAAAACTGGGTTGTAGCTTGTCGTCTACCTTACTACGGTTAGATAGAGCTCTCTATTGTGCAATGAAAACATTTCTCCTATGAGTTATTGAACCGCAAAACGCGAATCTTGCGAATCTGCCAATTTCTGTCTAACTTTACCGAAGTCGACTTAAATAAAACATTCACAATCGTGAAAGCAAGAACGCATAGAAGACGACTAGCTAAATTACTATTAAATCCGCTTAGCATCATTAGCATGCGGCACATATTTGTTTAAAACTCTTGCATTGAAGTTGACTGATCATCTCAATACCAACGTTTCCCAAAAGGGCCTGTCCCAAGGAGAACAAGTATTACCTTGAAACTTAAACACACATGGGGAAACTGAACAGTCCAATCAGTAGACTATGATAGGCTAAGCTAGCCAACTATGCTACTTTGTTTACAATATTTCCAGGCTTCAACCAGACAGCTGAATTAAAGAGGTAGAGTTGTAATAAAAAATAGTAGGCCTAGGCTAGGCTAATCTGCATAAAGTGTGCTGTCATAAATATCAGTCATTCAGAAAAAAATATTTTTATATCAGGATATAAAATAATAGATATATTATATTGTAATCCTCTGATGTTCTAAGGGAGGCTATTAAAATGTTATTTAATAAAATGTCTATAAATAATAATAAAAAAAGAAAAATCGAGATTCGTATCGAACCGTGGGTCAAAAATCGTGATACAAACCGAATCGTGAGGTTGGTGTATCGTTACAGCCCTACTACCTTTCTCCTTACACTTTTGCGTTTTGAAAAGGACTTTTACGGGCTTTTCCAAAATCACCGAAGTGACGTCGACGCAGCAATAGCGGTGGTAGCTGAGAGTAGAAGCCATCAGGCAAGTGTTATTTTACTAAACTTCTGGTGTACTTACAAACGTTCTAATGCCTCGTTACTGGACTAAAGGTCATAGTTGTACTACTGTAGAAGTTTTGTACCATTCAGGGCATTATTAGTGGGGTAATTTACGAGATAAAAGTTGGTTCCATTACGACTGCAGAACGTCATTAGTTTCTGACAGCGCTACTCGACCAGGGTTCGACCAAGGGAAAAAAAGGTTCTGGGAGGGTGTTTGGCTCGGGGTCATGGTGCAAAGGACCCTAGGGTGAAATTACTCCGAACCATCGCTTTAAGTGAAGCATTGAACAGTTCAATGGCCCTGGGGACAAATGACTTCCTCAGTCTTTCTGTTGTGCAAGGCAGTGAGCGAAGTCTCCAGCAGATCAGGCTCTTCTGCTTTAAAATAGTGCTGTGGAGTGGATGACACTCATTGTCCAAAATGTTGATCAGTTTGTTCAGGGTCCTTTTGTCAGATATTGAAGTGATGCACTCCAGTTCAGCTCCCACTACAGAGCCAGCTTTCCTTACCAGCCTGTCAAGTCACCCAGCATCCTTCTTCTTTGTGCTTCCTCCCCAGCATAACACTGCATAGAAGAGGACACTGGCAACAACAGACTGGTAGAACATCCTGAGGAGCTTGCTGCACACATTGAAGGACCACAGCCTCCTCAGGAAGTACATCCTGCTCTGCCCTTTCTTGTAGAGTGCGTCAGTGTTGGCTGACCAGTCCAGTTTATTGTCCAGGCGGAGACCCAGATACTTGTAGGTGCTTACCACCTCCACATTGACCCCATCAATGGAGACTGGTATGCAGAGCGGGCTTAGACCTGCAGAAATCCACCACCATCTCCTTGGTCTTTAAGGTGTTGAGTTGAAGGTGATTGAGTTTGCACCATTGCACAAAGTCCTCCACCAGGCTCCTGTACGCCTCCTCTTGCTCGTCCCTGATACACCCCACAATTGCAGTATCGTCAGAAAACTTCTGCATGTGGTATGACTCGGTGTAGCAGAAGTCAGATGTGTACAGGGTGAACAGGACTGGAGAGAGCACAGTTCCCTGTGGCGCTCCGGTGCTGCTGATCACAGTGTCAGAGAGACAGTTCTTCAGTCTGACTAACTGTGGTTCTGTGGAACTGTGGAACTGTGCAGAAGAGCTGAAGGATGTTTTTACAGACATTTTCAACACCTCTCTGGAGCAAGCAGTCATCCCATCACTTTTCAAAACTGCCACCATCATACCCGTGCCAAAGAAATCATCACCATCATGCTTCAATGACTACCGTCCTGTAGCACTCACGCCCATAATCATGAAGTGCTTCGAACGGCTAGTCATGTCACACATCAAAGCCACCCTACCCCCCACCCTGGACCCCTTCCAGTTTGCATACCGAGCCAAACGATCCACGGAGGATGCAATCTGCTCTGCCCTCCATCCAGCCCTCACCCACTTAGACAATAAAGACTCATATGTGAGAATGCTGTTCATAGACTTCAGTTCAGCATTCAATACCATAATACCACAACAACTCATCAGCAAACTGGACAAGCTAGGATTCAGTACCTCCCTCTGCAACTGGCTGCTGGATTTCCTGTTGCAGAGACCACAAGCAGTACGTGTCGGGGACAACACCTCAAGCACTCTGACCCTGAGCACGGGGGCCCCTCAAGGGTGTGTGCTCAGCCCCCTGCTCTTCACACTGCTAACACATGACTGTACAACCACTCACAGCTCCAACCATCTGGTGAAGTTTGCGGACGACACAACACTAGTGGGCCTCATCACTAAGGGCGATGAGGCTCACTACAGAGAAGTAGTAGACCTGCTGGCTAAATGGTGCAAAGACAACAACCTCCTGCTAAATGTCAGCAAGACCAAGGAGATTGTTGTCAACTTTCAGAGAGGCCACAAACAACTGCCACCCCTGTCCATCGACGGAGATGCTGTGGAGAGAGTGAGCAGCACAACATTTCTGGGGGTGCACATCAGCGACGACCTCTCCTGGACCACCAACACAGCATCACTGGCGAAGAAAGCCCAGCAGCGCCTCTACTTCTTGCGCAAATTGAAGAAGGCAAGTGCCACGCCTCCTGTCATGACTACATTCTACAGAGGGACCATCGAGAGCATCGTCTCCAGCAGCATCACAGTGTGGGGCGGAAGCTGCACAGATCAGAACAGGAAGACCCTCCAGCGCACTGTTAACACAGCTAAGAGGATCATTGGAGCACCACTCCCCTCCCTGCAGGACATTTACACCACCCGCCTCACCCGCAAAGCACTAATGATTGTCAAGGATACAACCCACCCTGCACACAAACTGTTCAGCCTCCTGCCCTCTGGAAAGCGGTACAGGAGCCTCCGCTCCCGCACCACCAGACTGGCAAGTAGCTTCATCCACCAAGCAATCAGGATGCTGAACACTCTACCCACTCTCCCATCACTGACAGCCCCCCCCCACCCACCAGCCAACCAGGAACCTAGGAAACTAGGATCCTGTCTACCAACCCCCCCCCCCCTTCCCCCCCAACACCGCCATGTGGAACTGCACTGTGACTGCGCAGCCAAACGTGTTGCTGCTTCACATCAAGCCTGATATACTTGAATTACTGCATACTGCATATCAATGTAAATATACAGGTCACACAAGCACAAGTTTAAACTTCATGTAACTGTTAAGACTATAGAAATATACAACACAACTACCTCTATTTTTTTTTTTATATATATGTCCTATATTTCTATTTTGATACATACATGTTCTATATTTCAGTCTTGCACTTTAATTTAATGTTTATTGTCTATGGCTATGTCCATAGTATGTCTATGTCTGTATTTAAAGCATGTCTATGTCTGCATGGGAAAGTAAGAAACGAAATTTCAATTCTTTGTATGACCAGTGCATGTAAAGAAATTGACAATAAAAGCCGACTTGTAAGGCAATAAATATGGAATATGGTCGCTCGGTCAGGTAATCTGTAATCCAGGTTACCAGGTGAGCGTCCACACCCATCTGCAAGAGCTTGTCTCCCAGTCTGAGGGGTTGGATGTGTTAAAAGCACTTGAGAAATCAAAGAACATGATTGTGTCCTGTGTAGATAAGTGATGGCATCGTCCACGGGCACTTTCTCCTGGTATGTAAACTGTAACGGGTCTAGTGCATGGTGTACCTAGTGCATAGCGTAGGAAATTGGATAAATGAAGCAACATTTCAGCTCTTACTATCCTGTAGTTTTTATTAGTACCATGGTTCAACAAATGTTTAAAGGTTAATAATTCACTTCAACTGAGAAGTTAACAAAAATATTTAACTATTCCATAAGTAAACAAAAACAGAAAGAAAGCCTTTGAAATGTAGCCTATCCCACACTTCCACAAATAGGCAAATTGAACTAATGTTTAGGCTACATGTTTTTTGCATGGGTAGGCTATATTGTTGTTTGGTGATTTAGCCTACTCCTTTACTACACCCTCTTCTGAGCAAACAAGGCATAGGTTTATCATGTAGCACAATTGCTCTTTCTTACATTAAATATCTTTAATTTATCCTCTCTACTTGTCCCTGTAGTCATGGCCTCCTCATCAATTTCGGGCTCATCATTTTCAGTGGTCGCCTGGTTGATCTGCTGCTCAGAGGCTACAATTTTTACCGCATAGGCCTACACAGATCAAGCTTCAGTTTTGTTATCAATATTTGCATATACTGCAAAGTCTATGAATTGGATACAAAAGGCTAATATTTTAAGTAATTTAATATGTTGCTTGCGAATAGCTTGACAACGCTACAACGTCCAACCCAACTAGATGTACCGCATAGCGGTACAAAATATGACCGCCGCTCAGTCCTGTACATCCGTTCCGCGAAAATAAATCACACTTCAATTTGTCTCCATATTTTACTCCATCCCCCACTCTTGAAACTTTTGTGTATGCTTGTTTGGCATGCCTGAGTGTGTGTGTGCGGCTGCACAGAAAGTAGCCTACTGGTGCTGAAAAGGTGAATAGATTGTAGAATAGCCAAAGAAGATGTAGCATTGTTATAAAACCTTTAAAATCTCTAAACAATCACAAGTAGGGCAGTTCATCACAGTTCATCCATTGCAACTGGATTGATGAAAGGTCACTTACACCTGTAGGCTACATTGTATTTGGGAAAAGCAAAAGGTATCAGCATAATGTTATTTATTTATTTATTTATTTTTGTATGTATTTTTAAACAAAAACATCTCTGTCAGTTCCATGCCGTTTTCAACAACTATCAAAAACAAAGGTCATTTTTGGATGGATGGATTTTTTGTGAATGTTTCTTCTTCTACATAAGATTTTAGTCATCTTTAGTTCATGTAATACTTTATTGTCAATGCACAAATTAAGTAACAGTAGTCTGAAACGTTAATGCACAAATTAAGTAACAGTAGCCTAGTCTGAAACGAAATGCTGTTTTACATCTAACCAGTGGTGAAAATAACTGACATGTCCAAATGGGCCTTGATGAAATGCGTCGCTAGACTGTTCATACACATTTTAACGGGCCAAAGTTGAAGAGCTTTTGTCCGTTATTGTTAGTGCAAATATAGGCTGATTCATGTTCCCTTGCATTGTTTAACTGAGGTCCATGGCTAGTCTGGCTTTCATCAGACCAAGCTCAATCTTTTAAGAAATCAAAAAATAAATAGCTGGCAGATCAGGCTGGGTTCACCCAGCCTAGTCCATAGGCACCCGATATTGTTTAATTTTCCGATTGAGATATACACGCTCTGGCTATTCTAAATGCAAAAATGCATCAGGGAGTTATGACAAAACGGTAACGTAACAAACTAGATCCTAATAGAAAGCTGTTAGCTTCCCTAAGCTACAGGTAGGATTATAAGGTAGGTCTATTTACAACATAAATTGTCAATAGGCTATGCTGGCGACACAAATAAAATCTCCTTTGGAAACCAATGGCTTACGCCTCACAGTATCAAGCGGACTTAAACTGTCATATCGTGGCGAAAAGTTGTAATAACATTCACGCAGCTCCATGAGTCAAGGAAAGGGCGAATGAAGTAGCCACTTCTAAATGGGACCCACACACGTGCTTTTTAATTTCACAGACTACAACTACCAAGCTGTAATCAAAGCACATCGATTCCCCTCTCACACCCTGCACGCACTTAAAACAAAATAAACAGGCGTCTCAGTCTCACGCATGTATAGGCAAAACTGTATCAGACCGGTGTAACGTTGGTAAATCTTCCATTGCACAGAATGATTTTGTAGCACGTGCAATAAATGACAGTCGAAAGATACAAACAGTGCTGCTATACATTTGCTTGGTATAACCGCATTTATAGTTTTCTACAAATGCAATAAATCAAATGCCTCCATCACTCAACCAACGCTAACGGTAACATTACTTAGGTCCTTATTGATATTACAAGATTAACGTAGGCCTACCTGCAGTAAAAACCAAGCATGTCCGATTAACATCCTCAGATTTATTTCGGCTTCAAGAAGAAATGGGAATTACACTTCATGTGAACATCGTCCTATCCTTATTAGATGTTCGCTGCGGTAAATTACAGTCCTTGTATGAAGCGTCCATTGTTTTTTCCAACCCACTTTTAACTTCCAACAAAATTACGTCTCACTGCAACGATGCGCCATCTAGTGGACAAACGACTACTTCTCGCCAATACTGAAAATGCAGCCATGATGATGATGATGAATATTTATTTTGGCTTTCTTTTAATCCTACTGATTTTCATTTTTTACCGGGGGGGGGGGCAAATCACAAATCACAAATGACAAATGAGTGATTATGAGCCAGGTTGATGTGGGCCCTTGAGACCAACATACCATAAAAGATTCACAGAGAACTGTGTCTGCCCTACCCTCCTTTCGGGGGGTCCAGTCCAGCGGGGGGGCTGCAGATGAAAGCGAAAAATGACGGTTCCATGCTATCCATGTGGGGGTACATGCCCACCAAGTTTTGTGTACCCCGGTCTTTCAGTGTCCCGGGAATCCTTGTTGGTGTACGTCACTAAATGTACACATAAATTATTTTATTGTAAGGCCCCCCATGAACGAAAGTACACAAAACTTGGCATGCATTCAGAGGGTGTCATAATGATCCTACACTTTTAATTTCGTGCAGTTTTGACCTTGTCAGCCAGAGATATTGAGATGAAAACACCTAATTTTTTGCTTTTTAATTTTTAACTAGGTGGCGCTATACATGAAATAAGTGGTAATGGGATGGGTTGACATGCCCCCTTAAGACCAACATACAAAAAAAAGGTGGACCTCCTAGGCCCTACGGTTCTCGAGATATTCACAGAAAACTGTCTCCGGCCACCTACAGGCCAGTTGGTGTATAGTAACATAAATTAATTTATTGTGTGGCCCCCCATGAACGGAATTCCACAAAACTTGGCGTGCATACAGAGGGTGTCATAATGATCCTACACTTCCAATTTCGTGCAGTTTTGACTGTTAGGTCACAGATACCTTCAATTACACCACCTCATTTTTACTTTTTTGTGTTTAACTAGGTGGCGCTATACATGAAATGAGTGGTTATGGAATGGGTTGACATGGCCCCTTGAGATCAACATACAAAAAAAAAATGGTCCTCCTAAACCCTACGGTTTTCGAGATATTCACAGAAAACTGTGTCTGCCCTACCCTCCTTTCGGGGGGTCCAATTCAGCGGGGGGGCTACAGATCAAAACGAAAAACGATGGTTCCATGCTATCCATGTGGGGTTACATGTCCACCAAGTTTCGTGTACCCCGGTCTTTCAGTGTCCCGGGAATCATTGACGGAAATTTGGGCATGGGAAAAAAAAAAAAAAAAAAAAAAAAAAAAAAAAATCTGACTAAACCTATATGACCGCCGCTTCGCTGCGCGGCGGTCATAATAATTACATTGCTAATAATCATTGCCTACTCAGCGGCGTTAGTTTGAGCACATAATTGACGCTTTGTTTACATGTGTTCAATGTAAGTCAATGGGAGCTGCAAATCGGTCAATGGCGGCGTCCAAAGAATATTTCTCCGGATGACGTGACAGCGGTGAGGGAGAGAGGGTGGAAGTTTCCAGCTGGCTTGTCATTGTCGGTAATTGATTTCACCTTTTTAATATAAGAAACTTTTAAAAGGAAATCATGAGAACAACAAAAACAACGCGAGGAGATTGCGGAATTATCCGGTTCACACTATGCTGCTGACCATTTATAGGCTAAAATGTGAGACCACCTCGCTATCCGGAGAAATAATCTTTGGTCACCGATATTTACCGATTTCCGGCTCCCACTGACTTCTATTCACCACATGTAAACAACGTCAATTATGTGCTCAAACTAACGCCGCTAAATTATGCCAGCAACCATTCCACTTTGATAAGAAACTACATTTTCGTACAACATATATACAGCAAAAATAACAGAATTTGGATCAAGCAACGTGGAGAAATCTCAGGATGAAGAAAATTGACGCTGTGTGAAGGGGAGTGCTTTGCATTTCCCATTGTCCATGAGTCACGTACTCTGGCGGCCGTTATTCCTTACTTGTCAGAGTAATTACATTCTAAAACATACCTTCATTTTACATCACAATTTATAAATGAAATAAGTTCAAAAAGAAAAACACAATATATATTAGAGGGATTACACAAATAGTTAGTAAGAAAAAACAAGATTTCTACCGTAATTTCCCAAGTAGCCTATCCTGGTAAATTAAATATTTCATAGCGCTATTGCGCTGCACGGCACCAGATGACGCCATTTCACTGCTTGCTTTTCCAGCCCAAAAATCCCCGAAGTGCAGTGAAATGTCGCCATCTAGTGGCCTGAATTATGTAATGTAGCCCATTACATTTATTAGAAAAGAAGCGACCGTCGAATAATCTTGTACCTTCTTGTCAATTATTCGTGTAATCCCTCTGACATATTGTGTTTTTCTTTTTAAACTTCGCTTTATAAATTGTGGAGTATCATTAAGGTACGTTTTGGAATGTGATTACTCTGACATTCGACATTAAACGACCACAAATTTAGGCAATGGGCACAGTCTTAGGGGCTGACACTTTGCATAAAATTTCTCCTCACTGCTTAAGCCAAATTCTGTCATTCCTGCTCTATATATGCTGCACCAAAATGTAGTTTATTATCAAAGTGAAATGGTTGCTGGCATAAGTCAGCGGCGTTAGTTAACCACATAATTGACGTTTTGTTTACATGTGTTGAATGGAAGTCAATGGGAGCCGGAAATCGGTAAATAGCAGTGACCAAAGATTATTTCTCCGGATAGCGAGACAGCGGTAAATGCGAGGGCACTTTGACATAGGCTGCACGCACACACTGTGAATTGGACTTTGATAAAATATGAAGTGGTCTTTTCCTTTGTGTAATGGAATTGGTGAGTCTTGAAGTCTTAAATAATCCAGACATCTCAACCTGCAAAAAGTCATTGCAATTTTCACATTTTGTAGTGTTTACCTGTATTAATCTATCTACAAAAAAAAATTGAAGTCTCTCTCTCTCTCTCTCTCTGCTTCCGCTGACTGCCGTTCCAGAGTTGCGGGTTGCGCATACACTAGTTGCGGGTTGCACATACACTAGTCTTGCTTTTCTCTTCATTCACTGACTTTTGTACATAGTTCATTTATTTAATAAATATCATCTTAATTTTGAGCAGCGTGTGGTCTCCCCTTTTATGTTATGTTTGCCTTGAGCCGGGCAGGCACAACATAATGAAATCAGGAATACATTTTGATGATGTGTGTAGGTCTTTTCAAAATTATGATTAAACACTGTAGCCTAGGCCTATACATTTTCCTGGATAGAATGGAAACTTAACCAAATGCAGATGATAAAACAAAGTTCTCCCACACAAATTAGGTAGATTAGGATGTGATCGGTTGCCTTTATTTGGTCATTTTATATTACTGCAATTTAAAGCTGCCTGCTTTGCGACTAGCTTTAATTTCCCAACTAACCTGCAGCTACACTAAACTTTAGGATTGCATTGATAGAATTGACAGCCTGTAACAACTTGGGAGTTTTGACTAGCCGGCAGCAAGTTTCAAAAACTCGTGGCAGATTTAATGGATTTGCTTTCTCGTCGGTTGTTTGGTATGGATTTTAACCAGGGTTCAACTAAAGGTAGGCTCTAAATTAGGCTACTACATTCCTGCTGCTGATGTGTGTGTGTGTGTGTGGAAGGTGTGTCGTTGCGGCTCCAAAAAGCTCGCGTAGTTTTCAGTCAATTACTATCATTTGGGTGTGTCGTTGCGGCTCCAACAAACTCGCGTAGTTTTCAGTCAATGACTATCATTTGCTGGCGAGAGCTAACATTTTTTTCCAGTTGACATGTAGCCTTGTATTACGGGCTGTGATGTAAACCATGCTCTAATGCACCGCTTGTTACTGAATATGTTCTTGAGTTTAGGCTTTTAAGTTAGGCTAGGCTATCAAGATTAGCCTAGGCCCTATCTTTAATGCACCAGCATAATCATTCCTTGTCCTTGGCATTTAGGCGAGGCTACGTTTCAAAGCCATCAATCTAACAAAAGGCAAGCACTGCAAAACATGTAGGCTACTGTATACACTTCATTTAAGTTAGTAAGCGCTTTCAGATATAACCTCCGGAGTATATGAGGAGGTTTGTCAAACGGAGGTCCTACCCTTCGGATGATTCAGATATGATGCTAACCTGCGGACCTAATACTGACCTTATACGGACGTATGTGTGAACGACATACACGCACATTACAGAATCTCCGTGTGGTTGTCGAGTGAGGGGTGGGGGCTTGTAGAGTTCACAAGATGCGAGATATGACGCAGAATATATGCGGCCGCTGCCTGTCACAGCTGCTTTTTATTTACAAAGTGTAGCCTATGCATTATGTAGGCTAAAGAAGAGAAATCTATTGTGCATAGGCTAATACTTGAAGTAGGCTAGTCACGTAAGTGCGCACTTGAAATTGACCTAGCCTACAGTATTTGTATGTGTGCTTCAAATAAACACATTTATCTGTTTTCAACGTTATGTACCAGAATTAGCTATAGAACCCCAAATCTGGGTTGCGTTGGAGAGAGCATGCACAAACTTTATGGTAGGCTACCAGCCAATTCAGTAGGCTAACTCAAGACTTCAAGATCATACAACGTTTTTAAGCAACAAACAAAATACTAACATCAATAACAGGTGAAGTTGTTAATTTTTTCATGGTTTATTTTTTCCAAAAGCATCCTCTCCCTATGTGTCGCATTTACGTAAGGAGTGTGTGTGAGGTGAGGTGATTTAATTGAACTAGAAAATGTAATTTCGATGAAATTACCAGTGCATGAAAATATAAACATACTATATATTAACATAAAATGCCAAACAAACTTTTATTTGGAAACAGTTGGCAGGAGTCATAACTGACAGTTGAAATGGCTGAACAGTTAAATAGTTGAGTAGTTTAAATAGTTAAATTATTTAATAGTGAATTATTGTAGTGAGGACATTTATTTTGAAACAGTTGTGGGCAGAGGAAATAGTAGTCTTAAGAGAGCCAGATTGTATGCTTAAAGCCTGAGACAGAGTATATAGTTTAAAAGTTGAATGTAGATAGTGTAATGGATGTTGATAGGCAGATTGTTTAATGGATGTTGATGGATAGTTTAATGGGTGGATGAGTGAATGGTTTGAAGAGGATGAATGGATAGAAAGTTGGATGGAATGTGCCTTTTATCCTTGTAGAATGGAGAGACACAGAGAGTTGGCCTAGTTAAGCAGAAAGCAGTTGATACAGGTGCAATCAGTTTAACCGGCCCTTTGATGGGTTCTAGTTGAGCAGCTGAAAGTTGATACAGGTGCAAATCAAGTTAATTAGTCCATTGTGGTGTCCTTTTCAAGACCTACGTTACAAAGTTTGAACGAAGTTTCTACGTTAAACGGTTGAAGCTGAATTAGAAGCAGAAATTTGGTGGGAAGAATAATAATAATAAGAAGAATACTTCGGATAACAGAACAGTGCATTTTCATGCACTGTAATAATGCATAGCCTAGACATAACGCCAGCCGGCAATACAACTTCACGTTGATGGTCGGTCAGAAGGCAGCTTGCCATAACTTCGCACCGTAACTTCAATCGAGTGTTCAGTAGCAGCGTGAAAGGAAGGCATAAAGCCGTATCTGATGTTACGGGCTTCTGCCACAGTTTCCCCTAGGCTTTTTGAAGTTACGGCAAAAACATAATCTTATTTCTCCCAAAAAACAACCGAATTGAAACTTGATGTTTGTCTACATGATAAAACGTATGTTTATTGTCCTAATAATGACAAAAACTCATTTTCGCCAAAATCGAAGTAACGACCTCTTGCCTTTGTGCGGCAGTATATATATATATATATATATATATAATATATATATATATATATATATATATATAATAAAATAAATACTAAAAAGTCAGTACACCAAACTAGAAAAGCATTTCCTGAAGGAAATACAGTGCATGAAAATGCAAAAATATGATGTAAAATATCATACAGAGTAAAAACAAACTATATTGGTTGCTAAGTAAATGAGGTTTAATATAGTTGGAATGACTGAACAGTTAAATAGGTGGATAGTTTAAATGGTTAAATTATTTAGGTAGATAGTTGACGATAACTGACAGTTGGAATGGCTCTAATGTTTGCTAGCAGTTATGCTAACTATGTTAACAAAGATAATAATGTTAACAAAGTTACTATGCTAACTAGCATGCTAACTATGTTAACCACGTTATTTAGCTGACTTAGCTAATCGTTTTTAGCAGTTTTGCTAAAAATGCTAACTAACATGCTAACTATGCTAACCACGTTACTTAGCTGACTTAGCTAATCGTTTTTAGCAGTTTTGCTAAAAATGCTAACTAGCATGCTACCATGCTAACTATGCTAACCATATGACTTAGCTAACTCAGCTAATCATTTTAAGCAGTTTTGTTAAAAATGCTAACTAGCATGCTAACATGCTAGCATGCTAACTATGCTAACCATATGACTTAGCTAACTTAGCTAATCATTTTAAGTAGTTTTGTTAAAAATGCTAACTAGCATGCTAACATGCTAACTATGCTAAACATGTGACTTAGCTAATTATTTTTAGCAGTTTTGCTAAAAATGCTAACTAGCATGCTAACTATGCTAACCATGTTACTTAGCTAACTTAGCTAACTAGCTACAGTGGGTAGGAGTCATAGTTGATGACAAGTAACAGTTACAATGGCTGAACAGTTAAAAAGTTCAGTAGTTTAAAGGGTTGAATTGTTTAACAGTGAAATATTGTAGTGAGGACTTATTTTGAAACAGTTTTTGGCAGAGGAAGCAGTTGAACAGGATGTGTAGTCTTAATAGGGCCAGTTTGTATGCTTAAAGCCTGAGACTGGCAGTTGGTCCAGGTGGCCCGAACACCTGCCATAGGATTCTAATTGCTTAACGGCCGTATTGTGATGTCATAATCATAATGTTAAGTCAATGGGGAAATTTTGATTAGTTTTTAATTAATAGTTTAAAAAGTATAAAAGTTACAAAGTTGAAAAATACATAGCACCCATGTCCTAAGTAAGACCTACGTAACATAGTTTGAATGAAGTTTCTACGTTAAACGGTTGAAGCTGCATTAAATGCGTTAGAAGAAGAAGAAGAACTAGAAAAGCATTTCCTGAAGGAAATACAGTGCATGAAAATGCAAAAAATATGATGTAAAATATCATACAGAGTAAAAACAAACTATATTGGTTGCTAAGTAGATGAGGTTTAATATAGTTGGAATGACTGAACAGTTAAATAGGTGGATAGTTTAAATGGTTAAATTATTTAGGTAGATAGTTGACGATAACTGACAGTTGGAATGGCTCTAATGTTTGCTAGCAGTTATGCTAACTATGTTAACAAAGATAATAATGTTAACAAAGTTACTATGCTAACTAGCATGCTAACATGCTAGCATGCTAACTATGCTAACCATGTTACTTAGCTAATCGTTTTTAGTAGTTTTGCTAAAAATGCTAACTAGCATGCTAACATGCTAGCGCTAGCATGCTAACTATGCTAACCACGTTACTTAGCTGACTTAGCTAATCGTTTTTAGCAGTTTTGCTAAAAATGCTAACTAGCATGCTAACATGCTAGCATGCTAACTATGCTAACCATGTGACTTAGCTAAGAATAAGACTAGAAAAGCATTTCCTGAAGGAAATACAGTGCATGAAAATGCAAAAAATATGATGTCAAATATCATACAAAGTAAAAACAAATTATATTGGTTGCTAGGTAGATGAGGTTTAATATAGTTGGAATGACTGAACAGTTAAATAGGTGGATAGTTTATATAGGTAAATGATTTACTTGGTAGATAAGGTTTAATATAGGTGGAATGATTGAACGGTTAAATAAGTGGATACTTTAAATGGTTAAATTATTTAGGTAGATAGTTGACGATAACTGACACTTGGAATGGCTCTAATGTTTGCTAGCAGTTATGCTAACTATGTTAACAAAGATAATAATGTTAACCAAGTTACTATGCTAACTAGCATGCTAACAATGTTAAAATGCTAAGTATGGTAACCATGTTACTTAGCTGACTTAGCTCATCATTTTAAGCAGTTTTGCTAAAAATGCTAACTAGCATGCTAACCATGTGACTTAGCTAATCATTTTAAGCAGTTTTGCTAAAAATGCTAACTAACATGCTAACTATGCTAACCATGTTACTTAGCTAACTTAGCTAATCATTTTAAGCAGTTTTGCTAAAAATGCTAACTAGCATGCTAGCATGCTAACTATGCTAACCATGTGACTTAGCTAACTTAGCTAATCATTTTTAACAGTTTTGCTAAAAATGCTAATTAGCATGCTAACATGCTAGCATGCTAACTATGCTAACCATGTGACTTAGCTAACTTAGCTAATCATTTTAAGCAGTTTTGCTAAAAATGCTAATTAGCATGCTAACTATGCTAGTATGCTAACTATGCTAACCATGCTACTTAGCTAACTTAGCTAACTAGCTACAGTGGGTAGGAGTCATAGTTGATGACAAGTAACAGTTACAATGGCTGAACAGTTAAAAAGTTCAGTAGTTTAAAGGGTTAAATTGTTTAACAGTAAAATATTATAGTGAGGACTTTTATTTTGAAACAGTTTTTGGCAGAGGAAGCAGTTGAACAGGATGTGTAGTCTTAATAGGGCCAGTTTGTATGCTTAAAGCCTGAGACTGGCAGTTGGTCCAGGTGGCCCGAACACCTGCCATAGGATTCTAATTGCTTAACGGCCGTATTGTGATGTCATAATCATAATGTTAAGTCAATGGGGAAATTTTGATAGTTTTTAATTAATAGTTTAAAAAGTATAAAAGTTACAAAGCTGAAAAATACATAGCACCCATGTCCTAAGTAAGACCTACGTAACATAGTTTGAATGAAGTTTCTACGTTAAACGGTTGAAGCTGCATTAAATGCGTTAGAAGAAGAATAAGAACTAGAAAAGCATTTCCTGAAGGAAATACAGTGCATGAAAATGCAAAAAATATGATGTAAAATATCATACAGAGTAAAAACAAACTATATTGGTTGCTAGGTAGATGAGGTTTAATATAGTTGGCATGACTGAATAGTTAAATAGGTGGATAGTTTATATAGGTAAATGATTTACTTGGTAGATAAGGTTTAATATAGTTGGAATGATTGAACGGTTAAATAAGTGGATAGTTTAAATGGTTAAATTATTTAGGTAGATAGTTGACGATAACTGACACTTGGAATGGCTCTAATGTTTGCTAGTAGTTATGCTAACTATGTTAACAAAGATAATAATGTTAACCAAGTTACTATGCTAACTAGCATGCTAACAATGTTAAAATGCTAAGTATGTTAACCATGTTACTTAGCTGACTTAGCTCATCATTTTAAGCAGTTTTGCTAAAACTTCTAACTAGCATGCTAACATGTTAGCATGCTAACTATGCTAACCATGTGACTTAGCTAACTTAGCTAATCATTTTAAGCAGTTTTGCTAAAAATGCTAACTAGCATGCTAGCATGCTAACTATGCTAACCATGTGACTTAGCTAACTTAGCTAATCATTTTTAGCAGTTTTGCTAAAAATGCTAACTAGCATGCTAGCATGCTAACTATGCTAACCATGTGACTTAGCTAACTTAGCTAATCATTTTTAGCAGTTTTGCTAAAAATGCTAACTAGAATGCTAACATGCTAACTATGCTAACCATGTTACTTAGCTAACTTAGCTAACTAGCTACAGTGGGTAGGAGTCATAGTTGATGATAAGTAACAGTTACAATGGCTGAACAGTTAAAAAGTTCAGTAGTTTAAAGGGTTAAATTGTTTAACAGTGAAATATTGTAGTGAGGACTTTTATTTTGAAACAGTTTTCGGCAGAGGAAGCAGTTGAACAGGATGTGTAGTCTTAATAGGGCCAGTTTGTATGCTTAAAGCCTGAGACTGGCAGTTGGTCCAGGTGGCCCGAACACCTGCCATAGGATTCTAATGGGGAAATTTTGAGTAGTTTTTAATTAATAGTTTAAAGGAGAATTCCGGTGTGATATTGACCTAAAGTGTATTGAAACATGATACCGAGTGTGAACGTATGTCTCATAGCCCATCTCGACTTGTCCCCTGCACTCCAAAATCTGGCGCTAGTTAGCCGATGCTACCAACAACTTTTTCAGTAGTGGTGCTTCGGCATCGGGCTAGCCATGCAAATAAATCACTGTTTTACACCCATTTACGAGGCTCAATGTATCTCCACACTTCATTGGTAGACTTCCTAGGGCCCTGACATTTAAAACGAGACATTGAGAACTTTGAAAAAGCACTGGTAGTTTACTTACAAGACGATTTATACAGACAGTATCTTCACGAAGTTTAACGTTTGCAGCCATCTTGAATTTAGTCACGATAAGTCGAGCAACGAGTAAGAATGAACAGGTATGATAAGGGATCAGATTCCAAAAATAATTCAGTGGAAATGCATGGATTCCAGTTTCTTCCAGTAGCAGCAACTGGAATCCATGCATTTCCACTGAATTATTTTTTTCCACAGTGATTTATTTGCATGGCTAGCCCGATGCCGAAGCACCACTATTGAAGAAGATGTTGGTAGCATCGGCTAACTAGCACCAGATTTTGGAGTGCAGGGGACAAGCCGAGATGGGCTATGAGACATACGTTCACACTCGGTATCATGTTTCGATACACTTTAGGTCAATATCACACCGGAATTCTCCTTTAAAAAGTATAAAAGTTACAAAGCTGAAAAATACATAGCACCCATGTCCTAAGTAAGACCTACGTAACATAGTTTGAATGAAGTTTCTACGTTAAACGGTTGAAGCTGCATTAAGTGCGTTAGAAGAAGAAGAAGAATAAGAACTAGAAAAGCATTTCCTGAAGGAAATACAGTGCATGAAAATGCAAAAATATGATGTAAAAAAATCATACAGAGTAAAAACAAACTATATTGGTTGCTAAGTAGATGAGGTTTAATATAGTTGGAATGACTGAACAGTTAAATAGGTGGATAGTTTAAATGGTTAAATTATTTAGGTAGATAGTTGACGATAACTGACAGTTGGAATGGCTCTAATGTTTGCTAGCAGTTATGCTAACTATGTTAACAAAGTTACTATGCTAACTAGCATGCTAACTATGCTAACCATGTTACTTAGCTAATCGTTTTTAGCAATTTTGCTAAAAATGCTAACTAGCATGCTAACATGCTAGCGCTAGCATGCTAACTATGCTAACCACGTTACTTAGCTGACTTAGCTAATCGTTTTTAGTAGTTTTGCTAAAAATGCTAGCTAGCATGCTAACTATGCTAACCATGTGACTTAGCTAACTTAGCTAATCATTTTTAGCAGTTTTGCTTAAAATGCTAACTAACATGCTAACATGCTAGCATACTAACTATGCTAACCATGTGACTTAGCTAATCATTTTTAGCAGTTTTGCTTAAAATGCTAACTAGCATGCTAACATGCTAGCATGCTAACTATGCTAACCATGTGACTTAGCTAACTTAGCTAATCATTTTTAGCAGTTTTGTTAAAAATGCTAACTAGCATGCTAACATGCTAACTATGCTAACCACGTGACTTAGCTGACTTAGCTAATCGTTTTTAGTAGTTTTGTTAAAAATGCTAATTAGCATGCTAACTATGCTAGTATGCTAACTATGCTAACCATGCGACTTAGCTAACTTAGCTAATTGTTTTTAGCAGTTATGCTAACTATGCTAACTAACATGCTAACTATGCTAACCATGTGACTTAGCTAACTTAGCTAATCATTTTAAGCAGTTTTGCTAAAAAATGCTAACTAGCATGCTAACATGCTAACTATGCTAACCATGTGACTTAGCTAACTTAGCTAATCATTTTAAGCAGTTTTGCTAAAAATGCTAACTAGCATGCTAACATGCTAGCATGCTAACTATGCTAACCATGTGACTTAGCTAACTAGCTACAGTGGGTAGGAGTCATAGTTGATGACAAGTAACAGTTACAATGGCTAAACAGTTAAAAAGTTCAGTAGTTTAAAGGGTTAAATTGTTTAACAGTAAAATATTATAGTGAGGACTTTTATTTTGAAACAGTTTTTGGCAGAGGAAGCAGTTGAACAGGATGTGTAGTCTTAATAGGGCCAGTTTGTATGCTTAAAGCCTGAGACTGGCAGTTGGTCCAGGTGGCCCGAACACCTGCCATAGGATTCTAATTGCTTAACGGCTCTATTGTGATGTCATCAGCCCATGTTAAGTCTATGGGGAAATTTTGACTAGTTTTTAATTAATAGTTTAAAAAGTATAAAAGTTACAAAGTTGAAAAATACAAAGCCCACATGTCCTAAGTAAGACCTACGTAACATAGTTTGAATGAAGTTTCTACGTTAAACGGTTTAAGCTGCATTAACTGCGTTAGAAGAAGAAGAATAAGAAGAAGAAAAAGCCTTGGAAGAACAGTACAGTGCATTTTCATGCACTGTAATAAGCAGAAGAATAAGAAGCCTAGGAAGAACAGTACAGTGCATTTTCATGCACTGTAAAGAAGCCTAGGAAGAACAGTACAGTGCATTTTCATGCACTGTAATAAGAAGAAGAAGCCTAGGAAGAACAGTACAGTGCATTTTCATGCACTGTAATAAGTAACTGTGAAAATAAAATATGTAGATCTTGCAGTTTGGTCTTTTCATGTAGCCTTGGCAACTAGCCATCTAGTATAGGCCTGAATAATCAGTCCCTCCAGGAATTTGCGATGTTGCGATCGCAACGCAAATTCTGCAAATCCTCATGAATTCTGGGCGACCTCGCAATTTTGTCCAAACACCACAACTTTTTCGCAAATTTGACCAATCATCATGGTTTCCCCGTGAAATTTCACCTACCACAACAGTCCCTCGTGCAGAATATTAAGTCAGATGCCACACTCACTTCTGCAGACACCAGAGACTGCCCTATGTTCACTCCTCTGCAGTTTTAATGACAATAAATAGAAGGCTAACGTTAATGATCTGCTTTACTTGCGCATCTCTCAACCTGGTGTTGCTAACCTACCTAGGCTATTAAAGTAATTAAGGCCTACTTTTACTGACATTTGAGTAGGCTACAGTATGCAACCCATTGGCAAATGTTTACACCTGGAGATGTCTTTTAGCTCGTGTTATGTTTGCTAGCTTGTGGGCTCAGTTGTGTAGTGCTACCAAAATCATAGAAATTAATAACATTGCAAGACATTTACCTCTTCTGTGATCCAAGAATGCTTTCATTCGAGTTATTTTTTAACATTTATTTTAACTAATGACATAGAAACATCCCGAATTCCATCCACATATCGTAATGCACTATGCAAAAAGTTATTTCCACTCGTAGCCGAACACAGTGAGATGCAAGCCTTCCAATCCACTTAGAAATGTAATTACGCTACTCTCACGTCCTTGAAGTGGCAGGCAGTCAATTAGACGTACACACCACCAATGTAATAACATTAAAGAAAAGTGTAGTCTAATAGTTTAAATCAATATAAAATTACTAGATACTTAGTTGGCTATTAGTAATTATGCAAGTCACAGAATATGAATTATTACAAATATATGAACTTGAATTACAACATATATGAATGTATTGAAACATGACATGATGCCATCTTTTTAGGGGGCTGTCTTTTTTGGACAGTTCGACGAAAGGTTATACTGCTTTGTGAATTACCCCAGTCAAAGTATTTACACAAATAAAGTAGGCCTACCTTGATTTTCTGTAACCCTTACTATTTACCTTTACTTTACCCTTTTTAATAAGCATCAAGATGATCAGTGTGATTTTTGTCTTACTAACCTTAATTGCCCTCAATTAAAAAATAATAAAAAAAAAAAAAAATCGCAACTATTTTTGCAATTTTCACTTCCTCCCGCAATTTCTTCGCAACAAACAGCTAAAAACACCGCAACTTCCATCGCAATTTTTTAGAAAAGTTGTCGCGAAATCAGGCATTTTAGATCGCAACAATCTCAAAAAATCCTCGCGAAATCCTGGAGGGACTGAATAATGCACATGAATTGACACTAGTTTTGCAATCATTTAACCCACCATGGGCAATGCTGCACTGTTACAAACAGTGCAGCATGCAAGACTAGGCCTATCATTATTTTTTACTCTTATAAACAAGGGTACACTTTGAAATGGGTCTTACATTTTCCTTTTTGGGGGGCACTGGTGCCACTGCTCCGGGTTAGTGTGTGCTTCACCTCACTGTGTGCTCTGTGTGTTCACTAATTCACGGATGGGATAAATGCAGAGACTAAATTCCTTGTATACACAAGTATACTTGGCATATAAATCTGATTTACATTTACATTTTTTTACAAAAGAATGTTTGTTATGAAATGTTTGTTATGCTACGTGACGTGATATTATCTGTGCCCGTGTCCATCAAGCACTAATGTGAATGCATTTGTGTCTGCAGGCAGATTGCTCCTGCTGCTTTGCCTTGCCTAAATTAAGTGTATAGTTTTGCCTTTCTTTATATTTTCTTTTCTTTCTTTGCCGTGACCTCCGTCTAGTGCCCCACCCCCCTCCGACTGATGTATTGGCTGTTCCAGTAGTTTACATTGTCCTGTTAAGATTCTGCCCAGCTGTATACTCTACCTATCCTGTTAGTAGGCTAATAATGACCTCCTCATCCTTGTCCCCCTTCTCCAGAGTACTAGAGCAGCTGCTCATAAGAGAGGTTCCTGGATCCGCCTTTGCGCACTCAATGGTGTTTTATGCCCCCAACATCGTCTTTCAGGCAGCGCTGCCACCGCTGACTTAAAGGCACCTAAACCTAACCCCAACCCTAACCCTAACCTTAACCCATGCAAACAACGTTGGGCATAAAACACCAAGAAACCCTTTGCGCACTGCACCGCGTATTGTAGTGGTAAACTGCACCTCACAATATTGATTGAATCACTTGCTTGTTGTGTGTGTGTGTGTGTGTGTGTGTGTGTGTGTGCATTTGACTGTAGGCACCAGAGTCCAGAGCACGGTTGGTGAACTTCACGCTTATCCCGGACAGGTAACCAACTTTGACAGCGAATCAGTATTGTCCTGTTACATTGTTAATGATATTGTCCCTGGTAGCAACCAATACCAGTCCTGGTCTCCCCTTTAGGCCAGTCCTTTCCGTTTGCACCCATTGTGCCTCTATCATGACAGTGTGGCTCTTTTAATTATATTATTGCCTAATAAAGTATTGTTATATTTCTACTGAAAGCACGTCTCAGTCTAGTTCATCTTGGGTGTATTTCTATGAACCTGCTTGCCTGAGATTAGGTATTCAGCAGTTAATGTGCATATCTTGGTGTGAGAGGCACCAGGTGGCATACTGTAGTCAACAGGGCTCTCAAGTTTTGAAGTTTGCAAGGAGTGAGACTTTGTTTCTCAGGGGGGAGGGGGCGTGGCATTGGCACGGTGCCACGCCCCCTCCCCCCTGATCGAAGTACATGAAAGTCCTACGTCTGCTTGAACGCCCCCTCCCCCCGATCAACAGACCCATGAGAGAGCACAAATTCCATTATTTCAAACACACTATTTTATTTATTCTAGAACCCTATAGTAAATAATAATAACATAAATTATAATAATAATTTCACCCAAATGGGCCCTTTGAACAGCAGTGGCTCATTCTGCTCTAAACAAACAGAAAACAAATGAGAAAAAGCACATTTAGCCCCAAAATGGTCTCTTGAACAGTGGTGGTTCTGTCTGTGTGTGTGTGTGTGTGTGTGTGTGTGTGTGTGTGTGTGTTTATGAGTGATGTTGTGTGATGTAAGTGTTTGTGGCCGATTTTGATGCCTTGATGACTGATACTGAATTGATTGACTGATTCTTGAATTTCCCCTGGGGATCAATAAAGTATCTATCTATCTATCTATCTACTGGGGGCTCCCATTTAAAGCACTGTGGTTCAATGCCATTTTCACAGTCATGAGGCCATCCTTAAAAATATTCTTGTTTGCAGTAACAGCCAAAAAAAGTACAATTTTGGTCATGGTGATTACGTAGGTATGAATTTAAACAAATGTGCATATTGTGACGTAACTTGACCTGAGGCCCAGTCATGGCAGACTTTGGGGTCATAGGGCTCATCTACCCCACTCCCTCCAAATCAAATTGTCATTATCATTATAATAATCATTATTATGCCTATATTGTTATACATGCACTTTCACTTAAATGTTTTGTGACATGCACATCAGAGGACTGCTTTAGTAATGTAAGATATAATTAGTTTCATTGCTTTTGCATGGTTGCATGATGCTTGCATAAGAAAAGAAATACTTCTCAAAACAGCAACAATTATACGGGTGCTATTGTTTTGGGATGTTTCCCTCATGCAAGCATCATACATTGGTAGAAATTATCGATTAGTTTCAGTTTCTCTCGCGCAGACGCCTGCATTGAATGAACGCTCATAGGCTACCACCACTTTATTGTATGTCTCCATGTTTAATGACATCGATAGCAGAAACGTTTGTTTTCTTTTTTTGTCGGTCCGCGGTATCTTGATCAACTGCGCAGTTGTTCAGACGAAGCACCGCGGGCCTAATTTCACTCCACGACTCCGCGGACCAGCAGTCTCCACGTTGCGAACCCACATCAAAACAAAACTATTTCCTGATTGGTTGAGAAATCCTATTTGGCCGATAGGTTAGGCCTAGTAACTGAACAGCAGCTCTCTGAGCTGAATGAGCGCACAGACAGCAACGTTGTGTGACACGTTTGTAAAATATAGCCCTTAGAAATTTCTGTGCGGGCAAGTTAATCATTTCTCGGAGTGAGAAATGCCATGTGTGGCGTGTGAAGTCATTGAAATGCGTGTGTCTCACGCTCAATGCGTGAGACTTGAGAGGTCTGGTAGTCAAGAACCTTTAAACCTAGATCAACAGTTGCAAAGGGTAGTCTTCTTTGCTCCCAGTGTACAAGTACGATGTTCCAATCACTCAGGTCTTCGACAGATAGGCCTTCACCATTACCTGTTGCAATATATCTGTGTGCATTCCTACATTACGTCTATTTCTTTGATAACATAATTTGCTAGCACGTAACAAACCTGCTATTATTATTATTAGGACTCAACACTCTTCAGTGGTATTGTATTATATGCGCTTTAATTAGCGCATTTCGGGTAGCCTATCCTACATCTGGGCAATAGTTCCAGATTTCACTTCACCTTTTGTTTTATCCACAAGACGAGGACTGTTGGCAAAGAACTATGTTGACATTGGCTGCGCACTCACTCACTCAGAGCTGCCTGCTTGACATGCCCACTTCCCTAGATGCGTGCATGGAGCATGGAGAGTGGGAGCAGGCACAGAACGTAACTATTTTAATAAAGTGTCGATATGTTTTCTTTTTATTATGATCTTTACCTTTTTGACTATATTGCCATTCTATGCTTTTATTTGTTATTATTGTTTATGTAAAGCACAATGAATGACCTCTGTATGATATATTAATAAACTTGACTTGACTTGATAGCCTATACCGCGGAACCGCGGTAATTTCTTGCTTTCCCACCGCGGTAAGAAAACATCCATACTGTCCTAGCCCTATTGTACTGTATTATGTGTTCTTGCCCATATCTGCCTGGCTTGTGATTTGCTGTGGTTTTTGCCCTTTTTGGGGTTTATGTGCATACTGTTTACTGTATATCAATTCTTGGATGTAATAAAAGATGCTATTTTTGGACTCACGCCTCAATTGCTTCATAATCACGAACCTGTGTTACCTGGTAGACCTTTATGTTGTTAACTCCTATTAGGCCTAATTGGTGGACTATTCCTGTGGTGAAAGTCCTCAGGAGGCGTAGTCGGTTATTATCACAGTTTAATTTATATTACCCTCCTTGCCACAAATGGACAGTGCAGATAAGAGAACGTATATGCCCCTTGCAGAAATACAGAAAAAGTATTAGGTGACACCCTAGACTCACGTCAAACCACTGACTTCGGGAAAACCTTCCCTCGAGGGCACATGGTAAGGAAGACGGAAGGGCACTATATCTCATTTTACTGGGATTTGTTCCTTTCCATTGCAATGGCACTTTATAGTGCCGCAATGCTATCTTAAAGGGCACACTTTTTTTCTTCCATCAGAAAGGCACCTGTAGGGAACCTCAGGTTTATTGATATTGTAAGGGCACCTATCACATATTTTCCACTGCAGAGACATCCATTAGGAAACTTCCCTAAATTGATGCAAGTAGGGACACCCTTTACTTCACTGCATCACATTTTACTATAAACCATGGAATGAGCTCCCACTACATAAGATTGGCTCCTTCTTTGCCTATTTTTAAATCACATCTTAAAACTTACTTTTAGTCCCTGGCTTTTAACTCAGTATAAGTGCTTACCTAATGTATTTTATTTTCTATTTTGTACTGTTTGTCTTTTACATAACTTACTGATATGTTTGTTTGTACCACCCCCCCCTGCTCTTGTGTGTTGATCATTCATTATCTGTCTATCAGGTTTTCTCAACCTTTTCTTATTGTACAGCACTTTGGTCAACTGGTGTTGTGTTTAAAGTGCTTTATAAATAAACATGACTTGACTTGACATTTTATCCACTAGAGGAGCACCTATGTTGGCACTTCTTTATGCTATCTTTATACTTCACATGTAGTACAATATATTCCACTGCATTCTGTATTAGAAATGACACCCTTTGGAGCACTGTCATGTAGGGACAGCATAGACCTTAGAAGGGCACTCATTAAGAAACATTCTTCAAACTTATTGTTTAAAGTGGCACTCTAGTCTAAAGGACCTTGAACATTTTATCATGTAAAGGCCAGTCAATAGGACACTTTAACATGTTTTTTTTTTTTTTTTTTAAACCGTGCGGGCAAAATGCCTTGTGGCAGGCAGTGGGTGCAGTACTGAGTGGCGAGTTAACCTCATTCACACCTCCCTTCTACATCAGAACTTCTGATGTAGGCTTAGTTTCTTTGGAAGCTGTAGCCTAATTAAGAGACAGGAAACTGTACTGAAAAACCAAGAAACTGCCAGTTAGACTGACCAAATGTGTAACCACAGTTTCCTGTCAGACATTTGACATTAAACAGGGGCCTAACTTGGCTAGATGGTGTGGTAAAAATATTTGAATTTGAAAAGCCTTGGCCTGCGTGTTATGCTTTAAAATAATGCCTTAATATCTGTGTAACTGTTATTTAAATAATAACTATTTAAATACAGTTACTCATATTTTCTATTTTAAATACATAATCTGAAATACATGTTTTCAGTTACTTCCCAACACTGCATTGCAAGGGCCAACTCAGATTCCTTCAGAGTTTCTGCATGGTTGCTTTAATCTAAATGACATGAGGATTTTGGTTCCATTCACATTGACACTGGAATTACCACTGGACTGCCGAATTAATTAAAATTTTTAAAAAATTAAATTACAGTAGACTTGAAAATGGACTCTAAATCTTTCCTAAAACCACAGGAGACATTTAATGTAAAAATCTGAGAAACAAGAGATTTTCAGTCTACATTTATCTTGCCTAGGACTCAGGAGTAGGCTAACCAATGGGTCAGGAGATCTCTTTTTAGATTTTTTTTGTGGCCCGTTGCTATAAACACATCTTTTACTTTCTGGAAATGGTAGCAGCCTAGTTATCAGAAATCACGAGGCCATCTGATTTGCGTCATCCTCGTCATGGTTTTTCTTGAAAACGAAAGTGGCTTCTGGTACGTCTTCGTGCCTATTTACCTCGCTAAACTGAAACTGTTTCGGACAGTTGCAGGCAGCCCATGGGAGAAGCAGAACAACCGCTCATTTTGTAGGCTAGTTAGAAACGAAACATGTCTTACTGTAAAACAAACTGCGTTGAAAAGCCTGTTGCAGCTGCCTTTAAGATACTTGGGCGTTGCATCGGTAAATATCCTTGGTTGTTTTTAATTCTTCCTCTGGTGATATCGGGCGCACTCGGAGGAGGATTTTACTTTCTCCATCAGAGACAAGTACATGACATCGAGGACCAGTTCACGCCACTAAACGGCCCAGCGAAAGAGGAGAGGGCGTTTGTCAAACAACATTTTCCTACGGGCAAAGATTTCTCCCGCTTAAGGCTCTACACCGAGGGCGTGTATGCGTCCTTTATTCTAGTGAAGAAACCTAATATACTCACTGTAAAGGCGTTTCAAGAAATAATTACACTAGACGAGAGAGTGAAAAGTCTCAAGACTAGTAAAAATAATACATTTGAAAACCTGTGTGCTAAGAAGAAAAACAAATGTGTGTCTAATGCCGTTTTAGATATTGTAACGTATGATGCTAGCAACATTGAAAATATGACTATATATTACCCATTTCATAGAAAAACATTTTTGGGAACAGTTATTGGCGGTGTTAAATATAGACCAGAAACTAAGGAAATTCAGAGCGCCGATGCGATACGAATGTTCTACTACTTAGAAGAAGACCTTGGAAATGAAACTGATGCCTGGCTGAGTTTGTTTATTCAGACTTTCTTATCGGAGACAACATATGCTGAATGGGTAAGAAGATCATGTGTGCAGTCTTGTTGCATGTGAGATAGTTGAAATACGTATTAAACCATAACAGAACCCGGAAGGACCCGTTAGCCCCTCCCCTTCATAAATAATAAATAACAGGTCCTTCCAGGTTCCGTTATGGTTTCATAAGAGGCGCTTTAGGGCTTGAGTCTTTAATGAAAGGTTCAATTTTCGTCTTTAAAAAAAAAAAAAAAAAAAGATATGCTTTGATTTTTTTTCAGGTAGCCTAGTAGATTATTAACTATATACAAACTGATAAATTTGCCACACACACAACAATGTTAATACTGACTTAATGAACTGCCAATACAATTATTTGGGAGACCATGTATTGCATTAGGCCTACTTAAGTTTACACCTATGACATTGATATTTTATTTACACCCATGACATCTTAACACGAAAAGTAGGTCAATAGGCTTAATGCCTTAGAGGAGTCATATCATCATTAATTTGTTGGGTATTTTAATGACATCTCCAAGAGCGGTAAAGGTGAAGTTACATCATTCACACAGATGAAATCAAGAATCACTCATTTGTATCTGACTAAAGGCAAAAAGCCCAAAAACTATAGGCCTACTTCAAAAAAATCAGAATTTTAAAAGGAGCATTCCTATTTTGTAATATTGAAGAAGTGAGAAAATAAATGATAGCAAGTAAGTTCATTGGTCATTTGTGGAGATGGTATTCTCTGTAAAAGGGTTTATCCTATATGCTTTTTAAATATAGTTTCCTGCGAATATGAATAAATTCCTGTAAATTAATCCATTTGATAATAGAGTATGTGTCTGTGTTTTTTGCAGGGCTCTGTATCCATTTTCACATCATTGTCAAGAGAAGAAGAGCTGAAAAAGAATAGCAAAAGTGTGACCCCCTTGTTTTCCATCACATATTTTTTGGCCATCAACATATCAATTATTTCTTGCCTAAGGTATGTAATCTTTGACATGCTTACAATGGTTGAATTCCCATTGTATGGCAGATGATATCAAGTGACGGTGGTAACGTGTCTGTGTGGTAACTACTGTCATCTGTATCCAGGTTGGACTGTGTGAGGAACAAGGTATCTGTGGCCATCTTTGGGGTGTTTTCTGCAGGACTGTCTGTGCTGTCCAGTTTCGGCCTGCTTCTGTATTGTGGGATGCCGTTTGCAATGACTGTGGCAACCTCTCCCTTTCTGATTCTTGGTAAGGCTCACTTTGTAAAACTCGACACATGTTGGGACATTGCACATGATTCCCTGTTTAGATGTACATCTCAGTCAATGACACAATTCAAACGTGCAATTTAAAGCTAGTGATTCTCTTGTCGCACATTAACTTTTAACAGGCTAATCTAAAATCCAAATGTACTGTACTCCCAAACTGATCTACATAGTTTATTATTGCTATTCTCCTTAATGTAGTCTGACCCATTTTTAGGGCCCAAGCACCGATGGTGCGCAGGGTCAGGACGGCCTTGCGCACCGAGATGTGCGAAGCCCTATTGTTTTTGTAAGGATTCTTTTTCTTCCCTTTTTTTGGGACCTTACTTTGCCTTTTTTGAGGTGGTTCCCATGGTCGGTACACGCGTCAGTCGTTGCACCGGCTACTTAGGAACAAAGGCTTGGCCCAGCGTGGCCCAGGGACTCGCGCCTCTTTATGTGACTCATCCCGTGGTTGGCATATACTTTCAGCTACACACACCAAATTTGGCAGGTGGTGTATCTCCCCAAGATGAACAACTTTCATATGTACAATGCATTAGCCACTGCCAACAGTAAGTGAGGTATTTGGGATTTTGTGCGCACTAACACATGAAATGAGGCTTGGCTCCGGGCGTGGCTCATGAACTCCATAGCGCCCCCTTATGTCACTGTGACTTAGGGTTGGCATATAGTGTCAGCTACACACACCAAATTTGGTAGGTGTATGTACCTCCCCAAAACAAACAACTTTTGTATATACATGGCATTAGCCACGCCCACAGGACGTGAGGTAATTGAGATTTTGTGCGTTTTGGACATTATTTTAATTAGCCTAATTTCACAGACCTGTTGAAGGGACATTTTCCTGCACTTTTTTCCTATAGGGTGCATCTGCAAACCACTGCTGGCCCGAATACAATGCTAACTAAGTTAACAAACTAAGGTACTCAAAATAGACTAGCAATCTAAAAAATGCGTCATGAAGAGGGAAAACCATATATAAGTCACATTTATTTAGAAATTTATTTCACGAAATCCAAGACCAAGAACAGATATTTAATCTTGAAAGGCAAGTTATTCAACTACACAGTAGCACACAGAACAATAGGCTCATAGGTGTCCGGTAGGTATGTTCGTAACACAGTTATTCAGCTACTGAACGTCACCTAGGGCTGGGGGACGGTATGGATGTTTTCTTACCACGGTCGGTAAGCAGGAAATTACCGCGGTTTCGCGGTACAGGGCCTACCCTCCCATCCCCCCACCCAAAAAAAAAAAATGTATTATGGATTATGAATTTTGTGCCCCCATCAGCCATCACAGCCAATTAAACTTTAGACAGCCGCAGCAACTTCAAAGTCCACTGGGCCAAATGCTTCAGACATGAAAGAAACTAGGTGTACCTAGTACAAAATATGACCGCCGCCCAGTCCAGCACATTTTGTCCACAAAAATAAGTCACGCTGAAAGGCATATATGATTCTAACTGTCTCACTGAATTGCATTGTGCACACTCAATTCTCAATGGTATCTGCTACACAACAAGTACCAAAACATGATTAGTTCATAGATTTCACATGTAAAATACATTTTATACAACCCCACCCCCATCTTGCCTGTTCATAATTCTGAGAAATTCTTGAATTGTGTGCATGTGTGCGTGTACATGTTTATGTTTATGTGTGTGTGGGTGGGTGGGTGTGTGTGTGTGCGTGCATGTGCTTGTGTGTGTGCCTGCGTATGTGCCTGTGTGTGTGCATGTGCATGCATGCGTACATATGTCTACTGTGTCATACGTATGATTACTGTGAATGTATGTGTGTGCGTGTGTATCTGTTTATGCACATGTGTGCATATGGAATGGGACATGACCCCTGGAGGCAAACATACGCAAAAATTGGTCATCCTAGGCCCTACGGTTCTCAAGATATTCACAGAAAACTCTGTTGGTGTACGGTCACTAAATGTACACATAAATTATTTTATTGTATGGCCCCCCATGAATGAAAGTTCACGATAGGGCTGGGCGATAAAACGATAGCGATATGTATCGCAATAGACATGTAATCGATTGTTACGCCCGGCTCATGGCACAACACAAAAGAGGCTGACAACAGATTCCAATTATAATAAATTATATTTATTTAAAGTGATCTAGAATGAATGGATATGTCTAGGGGGTGAAAAATTAAGTGTATGGATGCGTGTTGTCATATGTAAGTGAGTAGCAGTGGTTTGCAGTGCGTGTGTCAAAAATGTGTCTGAACGATGGGAGAGAAAGAGTGATACAAGGGATGGCGATGATGTATAGATAGGCCTACACCCAGGAAACCTAGGGAAACATCAAGACACAATATCAAACCAAACAACATTAATAAACAAACAAAAAAGAACCCTCTGTGACCCCATTCCATCTCTGGATCGTCCCAACACCCGGGCCCTTGGACACTAGGAACAGGTCACAAGCAACAAACATGCTTATGCTCGAGAAAGAGCATCCGCAATTACATTTTCAACACCCTTAATGTGCTGGATCTGCAAGGGGTACGGCTGGAGGATTAAGCTCCACTGCATAATCCGCTGATTTGAATTTCGCATCCTGTCTATAAATACCAAAGGGTTATGGTCAGTGTGAACAATTATAGGACTGGGAGCGGAGCTCAAATAAACCTCGAAGAACTGGACAGCAAGGATAAGTGCCAGTGCCTCCTTTTCCACCGTAGCATAAGCCATTTGGTGGCGCAAGAACTTTTTAGAAAAATAGCATACTGGATGCTCAACACCACTCGGGCTGGTCTGTAATAGGACGGCACCAACCCCATAATCACTGGCATCGACAACTAATTGGAAAGGCTTGCCAAATCTGGGAGCAGCCAGAATCGGTGCGCTAGAGAGGAGAGCCTTAGCAGCCTCAAAGGCCTGCTGAGAGGCCTCAGTCCACAGAAAAGGAGCTTTGGCACTCAGGAGGTTTGTCAAGGCTGTAACAACTGTAGCAAAGTTTTGGCAGAACCCCCTATAGTACCCTACCATCCCAAGGAATCGCCGCAACTCACGCCGATTACAAGGGATGGGAAAATTACAAATGGCTTCAACCTTTGCGTCAACAGGTCGAACTTGGCCACGACCAACCACCTTCCCAAGGTAAGTAACTGTTGCTTTTCCGAACTCACACCTGGCCAGATTCACAGTAAGGCTGGCCCCAGAGAGACGCTGGAAAAGTTCTCGGATTTTAGCTAGATGTTGCAGCCAGGTGGCGCTAAACACCACCACATCATCCAAATATGCCTTGCACTCAGTCATTCCTGCCAGGACATGATTGACAAGGCGCTGAAAAGCAGCAGGCGCATTGCGAACTCCAAATGGCATAACTTTGTACTGCAGGAAGTTATCCGGGGTCACGAAGGCAGACAACTCCCTAGCACGGTGTGTTAAGGGCACTTGCCAATAACCCTTCAAGAGGTCAAATTTGCTGACAAACATTGCCGCTCCGACACGATCAACACAGTCATCAATACGGGGAAGGGGAAAACAGTCAGGTTTTGCTTTTAGCTTTCGGTAATCCGTACAGAACCTGTGGGTCCCATCCGGCTTACCTACTAACAAACAGGGAGAGCTCCATAAACTAAAACTGGACTCAGCTAAATCATGCTTGAGCAGGTACTCTACCTCCTTCCGCCGAATAGACCTCTTGGTAGGATTCACCCGGTAGGCATGCTGTTTGATAGGCCGTGCTGAACCTACATCAATGTCATGCTCAATGACAGTGGTACGGCTCGGCACATCTGAGAATAGAGATGGAAATTCTTTCACAAGGTCAACAATATCATTCCTCTCCTTGCTAGACAGGTGAAATAGATGCTTGTGCAAATCTGCTAGCATCTCAGAGTTACGTAACCGTCCCTCCGTAACCTCACGGGAGGGCACAGTCACATCTTCATCAACATCACAACCATCACAACCCTTCTCCAATGGAGACGACACAGTAAAATAACCTTGACAGGAGGGAGGACACACAGGAGGAGTCACCAAGCCCACAGGCTTAGAGGAGAAGTAACCCTTCAAAAGGTTGACGTGACAAACCTGCGTCTTCTTTTTCCGGTCCGGTGTACTAATCAAATAGTTGTGATCAGACAGACATTTAACCACAGTGTAAGGACCAGCAAAACGGGCCTGGAATGGGCTATTGATGATGGGCAGCATGGCTAGCACCTAATCCCCTTTCTCAAAACCCCGCTCTGCAGCTTTACGATTGAAAAGACGTTGCATCTTACACTGTGATCTCGCTAGCGCATCCCTAGCAGCAGCCCGTGCTTGGTAGAGGCGATACCTAAACCCACTGACATAGTCCAACACATTAGCAGGTGGCTGTTCAGTGTTCCACTCATCAGCCAGGATGGCTGTGGGTCCTCGAACAGCGTGGCCAAACACTAACTCATTGGGACTAAAGCCAAGACTCTCTTCTGCAACCTCACGAATAGCCAACAGCAGCCAGGGGAGACCCTCCTCCCAGTCACTGGAAAGCTCAACACAGAAAGATCGCAACAGGGATTTAAGGGTCTGATGGAATCTTTCAAGAGCCCCTTGACTCTGTGGGTGATATGCACTGGATATGTTATGTCTAGCTTTTAGCTGACGCAATGCTCTAGCAAACTGTTTGGACATGAAGTTTGTCCCTTGGTCTGACTGAATGACACGCGGAATGCCAAAAGTAGACATGAAGCTTGTTAGAGTTCGGAGAACAGCACGAGAAGTGATGGACCTGAGAGGGTAGGCTGAAGGGTAACGAGTGGACTGACACATGATTGTTAGAAGATAACAGTGACCAGCTCGTGATCGGGGCAATGGGCCAACACAATCAACAAGCAGATTTTCAAACGGTGCAGACACAGCAGGAATAGGCTGTAAAGGGCCCACAGGTATCTTCTGGTTGGGTTTGCCAGTCATTTGGCAGGTATGACACTCTTTGATGTACTTGGAGACATCTCGCTTTAACCCAGGCCAGAAGAACCTGCGTGCCACCTGATCATAGGTCTTATGAATACCGGTATATCCTGCCACCCCATCATGGGAAAGTTTCAACACCGCCTGTCTAAACTTCAGAGGCACTACCACCTGAACAACTGTATGTGTGAAGCTGTCTTTGGTCACAGTCCACTTCCGATATAGCAACCCTTCCTTTACATAGTAACAGAAAGTCTCACCTTCACCATCTCCCTCAGGCACCACAAGTGCAAACAATCTCTTAAGATCCCCATCTGCCTTTTGTTCAGCGATGAGATCCTCACGTGAGACCTGGAACAGACTAGATAATAAGTCTGAATCGACTTCAGACTTGAACACTGACGGATCAGACTCGGTCACCACAACTGAATGGTCATCACCACATACAACTTCTCTCCAAGTGTCAGACTGGCCATCAATCGGAGGAATGGCAGCTATTGCTTCAACAACCTGACTGACCACCGGCGAAGAACTATTTAAGAATTCTTGCACCTCAGCTTCCTGTAGCTTCTTAGCTCTAGCTCTTGTTACAGCACAGACAGGAAAAACATGAGGGAATTTCTTGGCACATTCATCTGGCATGTCAGGGGTCAGAGGAGCACCCACTACAACTGGTAGCGGTGATGTAACCCGAGTAGTCTCCCAAACATTACCCCCAGCTAGGTCATTGCCAAGGACTAACTCAATGTCTGGCACAGGCAGTGAAGGGCGTACCCCAACCACAACATTACCATTGACTAAACCGGAGGAAAGCTGGTTTCGATGCAAAGGCACTTCTAGGAAACCCATCTCAATGCCTCTAACCAGTACCTGAGTCCCTGTGTCAGTCTCAGCAGAGAGAGGCACCACTCCCTCCAACAGAAAGGACTGTGCCGCACCTGTATCTCTCAGGATGCGCACAGGCACCTTGCTTTGACCTGGAAGAGACACAAAACCTAAGGTGATAAATGGAGAAGGAGTTATCACCACCACAGTCACTGCCAGCACCACAGCCACAGTGAGGATTGTTAAGCGAATGCACAGTCATATTCCCCTTATCCTTCCTCTTTACCTGACACTCAGAGACCTTGTGTCCTGGCTTTCTGCAGTGAAAACACACAATTTCAAATGGTTTCTCAGTTGACACACTAGGGCCCTTTCGAAATAACACAGGATTAGACTCTGCCACAACAGGCTTTGACTTACCCTGGAAAGAAACCCTGTTCCTCTGAGAACTGTCCCAAGGCCTGCTGAATGGCATACTACGATGAGTCAATGCATACTCATCTGCCAATACAGCTGCCTGGGCCAAAGTGGTCACTTTCTGTTCATTCAGATAAGTAGCTATAGCATCGGGCACACAGTTCCTAAACTCCTCAAGAAGGACTAGTTCTCTAAGTAGTGGAAAGGAATCTACGTGCTGAGAAGTGCACCAGCGATTGAATAAGTGCTCCTTCTCACGAGCAAATTCAATATAGGAGTGTTTATCAAACTTCCTGTAATTACGGAACCGTTGCCGATATGCCTCAGGAACCATTTCGTAAGCACGCAATATTGCAGCCTTCACTGAGTCATATGACCTAGAATCTTCAATAGACAAAGAGGCATAAACTTCCTGAGCTCTGCCTACCAACACGCACTGTAATAGCAGGGTCCAGATCTCTTTGGGCCATTTTAAGGAAGTAGCCACTCTCTCGAAATGGGAAAAGTATTTGTCAACTTCCTTCTCAGAGTAGGGTGGCACCATCCTAATGTACCTGCTAATATCTAATGGTGCTGGATCAGATGGTGCTATTGGCGGTGCAAGAGGAGAAGGGGGAAGGGGAGCGGGAGCAGGGCCAGGAACTGCAATTCCTTTGGCAGCAAGCTCCAGCTCTAGCTTGCGAAGCTCAAACTGGCGTTGTACTTCTCGTTCCATTTCCAACTTCCTCAAAGCTAACTCAGTGTCCATCTGTTTTTCTTGGACAGCTATTTCTCGCATTCGAACCTCTTTATCAGACATAGGCGTAAGGGGTAACGGACCATCTATACCCAGTACGCCCCGGTCAATAAGAAATGTCCTAATAGCATTAAACAATGGAGCCTTATTTTTCTTTTTTTGAGCAATAAGGGTCATTCTATAATGCTCGGCTACCTGCACTAGTTGCTCCTTAGTGAGATAGGCCAACATCCCCTCAGTGGGCTGAGCAATAAACTCCTCAACAATATTAGACATTATAATGCTAAGTTACAAGGACACAGATCAGCAGGACACACAATCCTCAATGCAGAATAAATACAATTTATACAGGCCACAGCCTACAAATAATCAGCATAAAGGTGCACTGGTTGCTGCTACCGCACAACTTGGGTCAAACCAGAAAAAGGAAGAGAAATAAATATAAATGCTAAACAAATAAACACCCTTCAAACAGAACGTTTTACTCTTGTTAGAAGAATTAACACTCATAAGGCTAGTCGGACAAACTAGGCGTCCCCAGTATATCTACTACAACCCATAAAATGTTAAACTGACTTACCATAAGCAGACATTACATTTGGAATTGCATTTCCACAATCCCAGCTTCCATAGCATAGCCAGGCCTACTAGACAAAGATAGAGAACTCTGACGCAACTTAATGGTAGCTCAAACTACTGCACCAAACAGGGGACAAAACAAAACAGTTTAACACAGTTTAGCTCACCACTTAGTTGCAAATGGGTGAGTTCGTCAGCATCAGCTAAACAAGCCCAACACTGGATTTAAAGCTACTCGACAACAAAGGTAAGCAAGACAAACTTACCCTCTAAACTACTGCTGTTCACAACGATTTCACATTAACGTTACATAGGCTACCACCACCAATCGTAACTGAAATCCAGCAGCTACAGGCCTCTAAGTGGCAATAACGTTACGAAATAGCTATTGGGCTACAAACCATATCTGACGAACGAAACCAATATAAATACACACACGCAGTTGGCTCTCTCTCTCGTTAAAAAAATCAGTGTATGAGGAAAAAAGAACTACTACTCACCCCGGCATGGACCATCGTGCACTCCAGACCTGTCGTTAACTACTCTGTCCCACCTGTCGCTTCTGAAGCGTGCCAGGCTTGAGGCTCACTGCCCTCCATTGAGTGCAGCCGTTCTCACGTGCCCCTTAGAGGAGTTTTAACAAACTCCCTCCCGGGATTGTTTCCGACGATAAGTAGTAAACAACCAAACACGAAAATAAATATACCCGGAAAACAACAAAACAGTGCTCGAAGGAAAGGCCTCTTGACCAAGCTGAGCAACTGCTTCTTACCTGGAGTGCACAGCGGTTGACGATGCCGAGAAAAAGAAAAAAATATATATGAATGAAGCCACGCTACAATTTTACAGGAGAAAAATATTCCGGAGAGCTCCCAATTTGTGTTACGCCCGGCTCATGGCACAATACAAAAGAGGCTGACAACAGATTCCAATTATAATAAATTATATTTATTTAAAGTGATCTAGAATGAATGGATATGTCTAGGGGGTGAAAAATTAAGGTGTATGGATGCGTGTTAGTCATATGTAAGTGAGTAGCAGTGGTTTGCAGTGCGTGTATCAAAAATGTGTCTGAACGATGGGAGAGAGAGAGAGAGTGATACAAGGGATGGCGATGATATATAGATAGGCCTACACCGGCGCCAGGTGAGGCCAATCTCCCTTAATTAAGTCTCCCCACTGCAAGCCGGCAACCTGCCCGTGTGGCCACCACGGAAAACGGCAGATGGCCCGTAGGGGGAGCAGAGGGGCGTCACATCGATATCAATAAAAAATGCGTTCGATAGAACATTCGATAATTAAAAGCAACACACACCTCCCGCCTTACGTTGTCCATAAATAAATAGGCTAAATATATCTTGCATTGTAGCTAGTATGTGCAACTCTACCAGAGTAGACGATAGAAGTAGGCCTACCTCAACACAGACTCTCAATGAGTCCTTGCCCCGTGCGCATTCACAATCGTGCAAGATGACTGAATTGCTATTAAATCCGGTTAGCATCATTAGCACGCTGCACGAATTTGTTCAAAACTGTTGCATTCAAATTGACTGCTAAATTCTAATCAACTCAATCCCGATGCAAATGGAAAAGTATTTTCCAAGACTCAAACGTGCCTGTCCCAAGGAGAAAAAGTATTCATTTGAAACTTAAACACACGTGGGGAAACTGAACAGTCTAACCAGTAGACTTACTATGATAATCTAGCAAATTACTTTGTTTACAATATTTCCAGGCTTCAACCAGTGCTGCTCAGTCAGACTTATGTGCACAATTATTTATTTGAGTGTTTTTCATGATTGTGTTGCTATTTCTTTTCCCTGTTTGCTTTGATTGATAACTGAGGTGATTCAAATCAGAGGAAGGTTAGGTTTAAAATAAAAGTGTTTAAAAGTGTTTAAATTGAACTTTTTTTCCCCTTCTGGTCCTTATCTGAAATAGATTTTAAAAAAATCAATAATTATCAATATCGACCGATATGAAATACTTATATCGTGATACAGTTTTCAGCCATATCGCCCAGCCTTAGTGTTTGCGAAAGTGTCAGCAAAGGACAGCTCTATTCAATTGCACGAGCTGTCCGGGAAAGCGATTCTCGTTGAGTTTAATGTGTCATGCAATGTTGGGGCATGGCACCTCGACGATCGCATTCCTCAGTATATTTATCGAATAACCATGGCGGAACACAAAAAATAGTTTTGTTTACCCATAGCAACAACGTTGCTATGCTTCGCTGGTTTAACGTGATGAGAACGGTGCAAACTTAACTGATGGGATGAGATCTACAATTCTTGACTATGAAATGATTTAAGCATAGCCTACAGCAAAGTCCTGTAAAATATGTCATTTTAATGTAGCCCAAAATGATCGGCTATTAAAGAAAAGTTAGACAAGGCTTTCTGCCCTACCAAAATGTATGGTCACCGTCACCGCACGCTACTGGGTAGCCTAACAGTCGGATAACTTTAGACATCAATTTAGGGAGCGGGACGGGATTCGGGAGTCTTTCTCTCGGGATTTTGCGGGACAGCATTTTTTGGGGGGGGCTGTCACGTGATCGGGATATGACGGGAGTATTTGTGCGGGCTCGGGATGGGACGGGAGTGAAAATTGATTCCCGTGTCACCCTCTACCGGCCAGTTGGTGTACAGTAACATAAATTAATTTATTGTGTGGCCCCCCCATGAACGGAATTCCACGAAACTTGGCATGCATTCAGAGGGTGTCATAATGATCCTACACTTCCAATTTCATGCAGTTTTGACCATGTTAGGTCACAGATACCTGCGATTACAACACCTCATTTTTACTTTTTTGTTTTTAACTAGGTGGCACTATACATGAAATGAGAACATTACAGTAACGTTACAGAATGGGTTGACATGGCCCCTTAAGATCAACATACAAAAAAAGGTGGTCCTCCTAAACCCTACGGTTCTCGAGATATTCACAGAAAACTGTGTCTGCCCTACCCTCCTTTCGGGGGGTCCAGTCCAGCGGGGGGGCGACAGATGAAAACGAAAAACGATGGTTCCATGCTATCCATGTGGGGCTACATGCCCATCAAGTTTCGTGTACCCCGGTCTTTCAGTGTCCTGGGAATCCTTGACAGAAATTTGGCCATGCGAAAAATTGCGCGGCGGTCATAATAAGCAGTTTATCAACAAGGCTATCACGATTTTAGAACTGTTACATTCATGACTCTTATGCTAATGTTACAACCATAGGCTACCGCACGTTTTAATGGCTGTGTCTGGCTACATGTCGCTGTTAAGTTAAATTCTTAACAAAGTAGAACATATTTTTTAATTCTTTCATGAACTAAACATGTATGACTCCTTTCTGGCCAAATTTCACAGCTTTCACGTTTAACAGCTTTATGTAAATCGAGTTTGAATGGAGAGAATATAAAAGTGTTACGATTGTACCAATTCTCCCCTAGGATACTCTCGCATAGTAAACAAATGAAATGTTGGAACATTGCGCTCCCCAACACAAACGCAAATGGTCGGGTTTGCTTGATCTTTTGATGATAAGTTTTGTTTTGAAAACGGAGGGTTAGTCTACTTAAAGGAGAATTCCGGTGTGGTTTTGTTTTGAAAACTTAAATTCAAGATGGCGTCGAACGGTAACATTTCTTAAGGTACTGTCTTTATAAATCGTCTTGTAAATAAACTACCAGTGCTTTTTCAAAGTTCTCAATGTCTCGTTTTAAATGTCAAGGCCCTCGGAAGTCTACCAATGAAATATGGAGATACTTTGAGCCTCGTAAATTGTGTAAAACAGTGATTTATTTGGATGGCTAGGCCGATGCCCGAGGCACCCCCAACGAAAAACTGTTGGTAGCATTGGCTAATTAGCGGATTTAATAACCAGATTTCTGAGTGCAGGGGACAAGCCGAGGTGAGCTATGAGATATGCGTTCACACTCGGTATCATGTTTCAACACACTTTAGGTCAATATCACACCGAACTTCTCCTTTAACATGCCTGGCATAGCGCCACCAATTGGCAAGAGAAGGAATATGTTTTTATTCCCCCACTTCTGTTGGATATCACAATCAGATTCATCAGATTAGCTGTACATGACATCCAAACACAATCCAATATGCCTGTTTGCCGTAGCGCCACCAGTTAGCCAAAGTCATAATAGTTTTTGGAATTTATTAACCAAATATTAGTTAATATAAATCTGATGATATCCACATGCCCAAACTGCCAACCTGGTCTAGCGCCACCAGCTGACCAAACAGGAAGTGTGCCAGACATTGACTACACATTGGTTAATTGGTTAAGGAAAATATTGGATATTGTTATTATGATGATATTCACATGCCTAATTAATATGTGTGGTATAGCACCACCAACTGGCAATAGAAGGATTTCCCCCCATATATTTTGGATATTGATGTCAGATTCATTAGATTAATTCAGTTTTGGTGCATTGGGCCTTGGCCTACTGGTTAGCGCTTCGGACTTGTAACCCCGACCAGTAGGAACGGCTGAAGTCCCCTTGAGCAAGGCACCTAATCCTCACTGCTCCCCGAGCGCCCTGTAGCAGGAAGCTCACTGCGTTGGGATTAGTGTGTGCTTCACCTCACTGTGTATTCACTGTGTGCCGAGTGTGTTTCACTAATTCATGGATTGAGAGACCAAATTTCCCTCACAGGATCAAGAGTATATATACTTACTTATATCAACTTACTAGTGTCCTGACTTCACACATCTACACTGGAACAAACACATACACATACACACACTTACAGAATCTGACACACAAAAAAAGACATTGTTATTAATATGACCAGTCAAAAAACACACGAGTCTCACTACACACCACCAGGCGCGTAGCAAGCGTGGGGGATGTGAGTGTTATAACGTACACACTTTTGCTGGAACACGATTCTATCCCCCACACTTTTTGTCAGATTAAAGTGAAAGTAAAATATGAAAATAAACGCTCCCGTAAAGAGTTGGAACTGTATCTACCATAACACACACACAAAGAGACACAAATAGGTCTGTTGATTTGATTGAATGGTCATCCGGCCAATCACATCAAGTTAGCCAGTGAAGAACCAGAGCCGCTCTGATCAAATTCAAAGTGTGCATCTTTCAAGGTGCTGCTGCTTGGGTCTGCATTATAAAGTCTGCAGTGAGCAGATTTCAGGTGGAATTGAAATTATAATTGTTACCGCATTATGCTAATTTAGTAAACCAAAATTCACTGTCTGACTGACAGTTTTTGTCACAATGTGTAAATGCAGAGAATCAACGCGTCTGTTCTCCCTGTCGGGACTTATTTTCTGATAACTACCGGCGGACAATATATTATCCCTTACATATAACGCTGTAGCATGTAGAACTCATATAGAATGTGTGCCTGCAGCAAGTGAAACTAGGTAACGTGGGCTAGAAGCAACAATAGTTTAAACAACAACGTGGCTTCCTGTAACTATTAATGGAAAAGGCATAGAAACTGCTAATCATAATCTTTAAATTGACATTAATTAAGCTGGCTATATGCAACACAATTTATTTATATTCCCTTTGCATATGTTTGGGTAGACTTCAAACGTTTTTGAATTTGAGCTTACAGTTCTGTATTCTTTATTATTATATTTATTTAGGTATTAGTGATACCTCAAAATTAGGCTGCTGTCTGTTAGGGCAATTTATTGTAGCCTGCTAACCCATATGCACAAAACATAATTTCTGAAATGATTTCTTGATTTATAACATGAGATATGTCTCCATGTAGGGTAGTGTCAAATAGTGAAGTGATAGGTAGATCATGTAGGCCTACATGTCATATGAGGGGTGCTGCTTCTTCTGTCCCTCCCAAACTGCATTAAAATGGTGTGTTTAGCAATCAGAATTTCATTTTTGTTCGGGGTAGAAACTGCCAGACACCAATATAGTCTGCACCCCTCTCCGAAAATACTTACAACGTCCCTGTAGGAAGTTATTTATAATTTGGCAAGATTGTTTCATTTTCCTATCCCACAACCCCCACACTTTTAAAAAGCTTGATACGCCCCTGCACACCACCCACATGCTCTCTTTCACACACAGACACATACACACCAGAGGCGATTGCTCTAAGACAGGGGTCTCAAACTCAAATGAGCTGGGGGCCACTTCTGCCAACGTCATCTGATTGGAGGGCTGCGTCAGTGTTAAAGAATAATACAAAAAAGAATATTTCCTAAAATGCAATTTAAATTTTTTTTATACAAGTAAAAGTTTTTTTTTTGCAAACAGAAAGTGCAAGTATTTTTTTTTTTATACAAGTATTGTTTAATGCAAGTATTTTTTTAAATACAAATATGAAAAGAAACAAAAAAGCATAAAAACAGGTATGTGTGTGTTTCACACCAAATAAAAATATGTTCCTCTCATAACTTATTTAAACCTGGCATATCAAAATTTCAAAAGGCCATGGCTTGAAAGTGGTCAGAGATAAAGTCCTACTGTAAATGTAAACATCTTTGAGTATAAACAAAAGTTTATGAAGGGGGTAAATTTACCCATCTACTGTAATTTGACACTGGATGGTAAGCACCTCAAATTATTTTGTCATATTACCCAAATAACAAATTAACCTAAGATGAAACAATAATAAACTATTAGCCTGTTCCACAAACCATTATTATAGGTCTACAATAAAGTAGCCTGGTCAAATTCCTATCGCGGGTGACTTTGTAGTTCTTTAGAGCGGTCTGTACCACGTCCATTACGGACACTATCATCACGATTACCACTGCCACCTCGCTATTTTGGGCAAAGGGTCGAAATAAGCATGGTATGCTTAGTGGACACCGTCGTACGCAAAGACGCACCTCCATTCACAGACGCACCGTGACTATCACTGTCAATAGACGATCGATCATAATATAATCTCCAAAGGGCAGATATTCTCCTTCAGAATCAGAATAGGTGAATAGCATAGCCTACCCAAGACTTCATCACACGTGAACGTTTTTTCAACATTTGGTGTAGGCCTATTTCTGCTTCAATTTGTGCAAAACTATGGCCTGCATCGCTTCCGCGTCATTACAAACAAATGCACGTCTTCATGTTTCTCGCGTGTAGGCTAATACACTGTATTTCCTGAAAACTGTGTGCAGCAATTTTGGGCTTGAATCAAGCTCTGGATGTCTGTCTAGCAACTAGTGGAGGAGAGTAGGCCTACAAATGAGATTTGTCACCGTACTTGGATCTATCGTCTATTTTAATCAGTGTCGTTTGTCGCAATTAAATATCCTCAAGGGCCGAATTACATTATTATTTTAGGCCGCGGGCCGGTAGTTTGAGACCCCTGCTCTAAGCTCAACCTTCTAAAATATCACGGAAAATCGCATCAAATAACACTATTACATTAGTTTCTAGCCTACTATTCCAAGTAGAACATGCTGAAAACATGTTCATCTTCATGGCTAGTTTGTTCAGCAATAAGGTTTTGCCGATCATTTATTGTTGAAAACAAACTTTTCGACATAAGTGCACTGCCATTTTATAGGCCTACAGTCTATGGTGCACTGTCACTTGCCACACACATCAGCGCCGAAGTTTTTAACACGCAAAACACTGGATGAACAATGGATTTTATGGAGCGCGTCAACCAAATATAACTGAATCGTGATTTACACGGCGGTAAAGTGCGATGCTGGTGTGCAGAGTTGCATTGAAAAGAATGGAATCTAATGTACAGTAAATGAATGTCGAAAGCAGAGTGCATCGCACTCATGTCGGCATCGGTGTCCACAGCAATTTAAAACACTTCAGCTGACCGGGAGTTCAGAACTGCGTTGGTGTTTATTGTACGAATCTACTCTTTGGCCGGCTCGTAAGCCCAAACAAGTGTGTGCAGCATGCCTTTACGTATCCTACTAAAGGAGCATCATCATAAAGATAGGCTACATTTAATCTGCATCACGCCCCATTTTAGCGGAAAACAAGTTAACATACATATATCATTGATTCTAATGGGAAAGACAGATAGCCTAATCACACCTTGACGTTACATCTAGTTATTAATTTACAGGCCATTCAATAATTTTACTAACACAGCAGTTCTAAAGAATTATGTGTATGTAACTTACTCATGTCGAAACGATGTAGTCTACATTAGCCCATTCAGCACGTACTAGCAGAGAATGTACTAGCTACACTTACCATATCACATGTAAAACGCTAGCTAGCTAACTTCAGTATAACAGGCATAGCCAATTATCTCACCTAGTTGTAGGGAAAAGGCTACGTTCATATTACAAGTTATAGAATGAATGTGTGACTTATGTTTAGTTGATGTTATGACATGTAAAGTTAAGCTTGCCGAACTTCGTTATAGTCAGCCACGGGCAGTTTGACTGTGCCTACATTCGTGACACTCCTAGGCTAAACTGGAAAGAGCAAAAAATAGGAACATAATGGTCACGTTAATCCCATAAACACACAGATAACTCTTACATCAATCTTATTTTGTGCCTTTTATTCACGTTTGTTTTAAGATTTAGTAAGTATAACCCCTTTTCGCTCCCCACTTCTATGCAGCATAGCACCAGAGCCCGTCTACGGAGAGCCTTGCCACTCCATATTAAGTCCCATTGTACCGAATTTTGGATGCAGTTCCACCAGAGTTCCACTGGGGGCGATCGCCATGAGTGCAGAATGAATGGGAGTCAATGGAGCTAGACGGCTAAATTTGTCTCTTTCACCTGATTGCCGTTGACAAATCTCAGATTTGATTGTAGTTTGTATAACTTCAACATGGGTTATAGGTCAAAAGTTGAATGAACGAGTACTTATGTCCTTTTGATTTCTTACAGGTTGGGTCGTTGTTGCACATAACACGCTAGCATTGTGCTAATGAATGACGTCATTGACACATTTGAAAGGCTTTTTAGAACAATTAAGTGACTTTAAAAAATATAATACTCAACCAAGTGTATTTTCTTTGCCTCCCCTTTCGAATACAATACTCAAATTACTTCAAAAATAATTATATCCCAAGAAAAGTGGATTTTGAGGGGTACAGCTCCATAGACCTCCATGCATTCTGCACTCATGGACGAGCGCCTTCATGTGGAACCACAGAAGGAACTGCAACCAGTTCAGAAACCGGAAGTTTTCCGAGAGTGGCAGTTCTCCCCTTATTAGACATTCTCTGATAGCACAGTTTCCATTATCCAAACAGCTCCCTTTCCCCTAAAAGGGGGCGTGTACATGCAGCATGGTCTAGCTAGATCCAGTGTGGTGTTGAAGTTGTTCTAACGTTACTAGTTGTTGCAACAGCTTGTGAAAAAACTACAAAGTTTGTTACACCAAAAAGAACGTTAATCTCGCGATAAAAAAATTGATATACGCCTTTAATAACGCGTTTAACTGACAGCATTAGTATTTAGGCAAAGTTAGGTAGCGCGCTATACAGGGGCGTGCAGAGACCTTTGAAGGGGCAGGGGCTCAAATTTAAAAAAAGGGCACATGGAACAAAATTTTCAGAAAACGTGTTAACTTTAGAGAATAGAGAATACAGGCTACATGCAAATTATACACATATTATACACAATTATCACACTATCCACAAAATAAAAATATGAAATTTGCAAAAAGTGCAGCATGGAATCTTGCATCATGCTACCACAAGTTAAACTCAAAAAATACCTTGTATCCTTCCATCAGACGGTATACAAACTATATTCTCAAAAATAAAGCATCTTCTATTCAATAATTTCACACTGTCCACATTGCACTGCAGAATATAATATCATGTTTTATAGAACATAATGCATACGAAAGCTAGAAAAGATATACACAATTTGAATGGTGTAAACTGGAACTTAAGTTTTACATTCCCTAGCCTATAAAGCTTTAATCATCTGAACCTGAGCTGAACATTTTTTTTTTTTTGCATTTAAATTCTAGCATTATGCTATTTCAATGATGGTGGTGGGACAGGCTATTATATGGTTTAGCAATTTGCAAAGTAGTCTAATGTACTGATAAACATTTTATACATTTTCATATTTATTCATTATGTATCAAGAAGAATGGGTGTAAATAGCAGACAGAGCTGTAACACATTTTTCTCATTTCTCTCCTTGGTTCTGAAAATTCAATAGGAGTGCATGTAGGCCTACTGTAGGCTTACTGTAGCCAGGGCACAGACAGATAGGTCTTTTCAGTTTTCATTAGGCTATTGTCTACACAGAGATCATAGGCTATAAGTAAGACGGAGTATTAGGGCCACACATGAAGAATTTTTTTTTTTTTTTCAACTTCATGCTTATGCACTAGACTAGGTAAGTGTTCTCCCCAATCCCAGACTTTCACATTGCATGTTTGTTTGTAATGGATGCAAAACAGCTTATTGCTGAATGTCTATGGAGGGAGAATGAAGCTGTCCTCCCGACCAGGCAACCCCATTCTAAGTAAATGCACAAATATTCCCTCACGGGATCAAAAGAGTATAGGCCGATATACTTATACATATCTGTGTTATAGCCTCCTATGCAGGTGAGACATGGAAAAGCAGTTTTAGAAAAATTAGTTCCATGTTAACCTATGGAGAATGACGGCCTGTGGGTCATGAAGGGCAGTTATTTGGATGTGCCACCCCTTACACAGGTAAAACAGAGTGAAATAACATTTTGTAGCCTACTAGCATTTAGGGCTGGGACAACGCGTCGACGTTATCGATGACGTCGACGCAAAAAATACGTTGACGCAAAATATGTGCGTCGATTCGTCAAGCATAACGTGTGCTGCTAAATATTTTTAATTTTACACCTTCAGTGTTTCCCATACGTTGACTAATCTGTGGCTGGGCGCCACGAAATCGAAACCGCCCACCACACATTGATGTTCTATGTTGTACTATTTAAATAGACAAGATAAGATAAAATAATTTCATTGAGCTGCACTTTTTACTCACGCAGCCTTTCCTCGCCCCGCCCGCTCTCTCTCGTAACGAGCCCGCTGCTCCTCCTGTGCATTTAACAAAATATTCACGATTGTTGAAGGATTGTTGTTGCCACACATAATAGAAGCACTGCATACACGGGTTTCCCGTTTACCAACAAAACTAGATGCGCGCGCAGCCTTGAGGCAGAAGTCGCTTGGTGGCCGTCCACAACGTTATAAACTTAACCTAAATAGTCGGCTGCTGTAAGCTACAATCGGATTTTTTTGTATACCCCTGTTGTCTCAATGATAATAACATCTCATTTCAGACTATATTTCAAAGTTTGACGTTCATTTGGATTATTAATATAACATCGTATTTTGTCATTTTTGGCGAAGACATGCATTCCGTTAGGGATATTGAACATATTTAACATTCTCTAACCATCGTGATTTCGAATTGGTGCAGTTTTCAGCACAAAAACTCATTTTATTCTTTTGCTCTTTTGCATTGCTCTATGCTGTATATGGTGCTTTCTGCCTCTTGGTTGCGCACGCATTTTTTCGTGACGTTCCATAGAAATCCATGTATAGAACACAGGGGGCTAAATTGCTATTAAATCCGCTTCGCATCATGACCATGCTGCGCAAATTTGTTCAAAACTGCTGCATTAAAGTTAAAGTAAACTCTGCTAATGTCTTATCACAACATAGTTTAGTCTCCTCAATGTACTAAGTTAAGTTATGCAATCAAGCAGTATCTCAAAGCTAACGTTAGAATACTGTTTGGATGTCAAGTTTAGCATGCTTACTTACAGCTGCTTGTATTTCGTTTCTCATGCAGGGCTCATTTTATTGACTCTGAATGTTTGCAAAATCCCGATGTAAATGGAAAAGTGTTTTCTAAGACTCAAAAGTGCTTGTCCCAACTATTTGAACTAACTATGTTATGAATTGCATCCACACATCCGCAGCCTTTTAACTGTGTTAATGTTAATTGCAAGGATTCCCTCACGAACTCTTAAAGTGCCAGGCACTCAATTAGACCTATACACTACTGAACTTTATTGAATGCTACCTCTGACTAAGAATGCATTACTTTGCACTTGTATAGTCTTTTATTTTGAAATCTTAAGAGCAATAAACATATATTGCAATGTTAAAGAATTCATGTTTTTTCATTCAGATATGTAAATCAACATGTATAAGTTGATATTAGTCAATTAATGGGGAGATAACCGATAATCGAATCGAAATCGAATCGGACTGAAAAAATGAATCGTTAGATTAATCGATGCATCGAAAAAATAATCGCTAGATTAATCGTTTAAAAAATAATCGTTTATCCCAGCCCTAGAAACATTATATCATTGGAAACATGTATTATTCTAGCTATATAATAGTGCATGGTATAACCGCAAGATACAGCGCTTCACGATGACGGCAATGAGTTAACAGAAGACGCAATCTATCTGAATATCGGCAATCTATCTGAAATAACACCTATTTGAAGTAGGCCTATTATTCATGCCACATATTGTGTGTTAGTGTAGGCTATATAGCTTAAACTGTAGGCTATGTTTAAACTGTATTTCGAGTTTAATGTCGGCATGTCGACTTTAAAGTTGACACGTCGAGATTAAAGTAGATATATTTCAACTTTATTCTCGAAATGTCGAGTTTAATGTTGATATGTCGACTTTAAAGTCAACATGTCGAGTTTAATCTCGCCAGGGCAAAAATATTTTTTTTCTTCATGTGTGTCCCTAATACTCCGTCGTATAAGGCTACATCTTATTGATTAAATTCAAAGCTAATTTTAATAGCCTAGAAATCTAGACGCACCCTAGCGGCAGTAAATATGTTATTGCCTAGTCTGGCTTGTCAGGCTATAATTTTAATGTTTATCACAGTGAACTACCACCATTAGCAAGCTGGTGTCTTGCAGATTCACGTGCTGTGCTTGTGGCCACTGAGTAAAATGACGCGTAATGTAGCCTACTATAAACAGAGAACGACGTGTGGAGTTGGGTTAGTTAAACAACTACAGTAGCCTATGTCGTCGGCTTATGACGATTTAGAAAAGGTTTGCCTACTCTGTTTTATGAACTAGGTCTACTAACCTAAGCTACTATAACATAGTAACCTAAACAGAATATGTTATGAACGTTCAGCCTTAGATTTTCGAAGCTGCCAGGTTATTGAAATGGATGGACCATGACATGGTTTAAACGGGTTTGATAGCCTACTTCATTAAACATGAAACAACTTTAAACATTTTATTCTCTATCTCTAAGCTGAATACTATTGCATGTTCAGATAGGATAGGCTAACTGCCAAGTGACCTTACCATGCGTAACGTCTCCTGCAGCACTGTGCCTGCGTGCACCTTCTGAGAGTTCACTGAATGTACAGTGTTTCCCCTAGAAAATTTTCCAGCAGCGGTGCTGTTGATCGTAGGAACCCACCCCCCCCCCCCCCAAAAAAAAAGAAAATGTTGAAAAATTTACTCCTTAAATGGTGACTTCTGGTGGATTTTTTCAGATTGAGTGTTACAAATTATGACATAACCATCAAGACAAGCATTTACAAAGCATGATTATTGCAGTACTTGAACAGGATTATTCATGTTTTTCTTTCACCTTTTTCATTTACATTATTAGTAATTAGCCACTGTACACTGTAGGCCACTGTACAAACTATTACTAATTAGAATTATTTATGATGCATTCAAAAATAATTGATGTCCTATTTTTTTTTTATTAACTTTTGCACAGCACTGTATAAACTATATAGACTTCTCTTTCATGTCATTACACTGTATTGGTGCTATGCAAGTCGAATTGAGTGCCTGTCACTTTAAGGGTGTGACGGCCCGTGGGGCTTGCTTGATTCTCACGGTTTTAAGCTAATTTAGTAGCGTTGTTGTGCATGGTGCATAAGAATATGTGGATGAAATGAATTATGTTTTCCATGTCATTTGGTAAAATAAATGCTCAAAAAGCTTTGGTGAGCTCTACAGGAATTACAAACTATCTCCAGATGTAAATGGTTGCGTATCCTATTACTCAAATTCAATTAAACCCACCAATAGGCTAGCTAGACCTTAGTTTCACAGCCTAGGTATTTTAGCAACACAGGGCTTGAAAGCATTGCCTGTATCACAAACAAAAACGAAGCAATGCGTGGAATTTATCTGGGAATAGGCTACTGAAGGTAGGGGCGAGCTACCTCGCTGGCGTGTTTAATTTGGTTCCTTGGTTAACATAATGTAGGCTACGTTTTTTTTGCACAAAATTGCATCTGCTAATAAACTTAAACATAAACACAAACAAGCATGATCTCCTGTGGAATCCCTGACTGCGCCTTCAACGTTAGCCTACTATTATTTGTTGACATCAAACCTGAACGAACGGCAGCTGTTCCTGAAGTTCACTTGCATGTTTTTTTTGTTTTTTTAATTAGCCAACTTTTTTTGCAGTGGCGCTTGAATTCCAAGAGCGGTGCGGCGCCGCTGATGAATACATTGTAGGGGAAACACTGATGTATGATGTCACGGATTGGTGGCCGTAAGGCATTTCAATTAATACAGAAAATTGTTATTTTTGTAAATGTCTAATTTCACAAACTATTAATGAGACATTTTAGCGAATATTCAAGTTGGAACTAGCGGAAGTATTACAAATTTAAAATAGTAAAAAACGGGTCTTGTCAAAAGGGCACTTGGACATCAAAGGGGCAAAAGGGCAGGTGCTAGAGCCCCTGTAGCCCCCCTTCTCTGCACGTGCCTGGCGCTATATAACGGTGTAGGCCAGGGTTTCTCAAGCTTTTTCAGACGAAGGACCACTTAAGCAATAAAAAAGAAATGCACGGACCACCTAGCTAAAAAAAAAAAAAAAAAACATTAGACCTATTATTAGCCTACACAATAGGCCTACTCACTGAACCACCTTGCTTATTGTCTTTGCACTTTGGTTATTGTGTCAGAGGACTCATATGATTTAAACTGGCATATATCTTACATAGACAGTGTTGCAGTTGCACTGTTTGGATTTACATACAAGTTGGTTCAATTTTGCAAACAACTCTATATTATATATCACATCTGCTCGCGGACCACACTTTGAGAAACACTCGTGTAGGCTACATTATGCTAATGTTTACTCAAATTTTAAAAGCCCACCAGGGGAGATTAAAAATAAAACAGCAAGGCAGATGAACATACACAGAGAAATAACTATAGAAGGCTAGCCTAAACTGCCTCCAAGCTGCCATGCCAACTCTATAGCCTACTGTTTGGTCTATTCTGGGTTTTGGGATAATTTGTGCCCTCAAAGAACAATATAGCACCTTAATAATATTAATTTAATAATTTACCATTTTTATCAGAGCTTCCCCTATTCCAAAGAGCAGCAACCGCCTGACACACTGACACACACACACACACACACACACACACACACACACACAACAACAACAACAACACTGACCTGCCTGTACATTGCAAACATAGGTAAGAACGGCACACACAGATACACAGGCTGACACGAAAAAACGTTCTAATTGATGTCACTAGTCAAAACACACACAGACACAAAGAGGCACATCATTGCAACCTACATATTTGGTGAAGTGTCACCTAGTGAGTATCATCGTCACAGTGTAAAATGTCACACCCAACAGGAAGTGAGTACGTGTTTCCAATGTATAAAACTTGCAAAAACAAATTGCACATCAGATATGTGCATTGACACTCGCACCACAGGAGTGCATTGTTGGTTTCCAAAACGGCACGGGTCCCAGAGCCACACATGCCCGGGCCCATCATGGCTGCTTGCGGCTATATTTTTAAATTGTTCCCTGATAAATTTAAGTACTACATTGTTTTGTATTTGGACAAAGGCGTCTGCCAAATCCCATAACCATATTTATATATTAATATTTTACACCTACACACAGCTCTAGGAAAACAAATAAGAGACCACTGCACATTTTTCTGATGTTATCCTACGGTTGCTGAGTGACACTTACATTTATAATGAGTATACTATATGGTACAGTATATAAGATTGTAGTGTTACAATGTAATAGAGGCAATCACAAAGAAAATAGGTAGGCTTCTTGCATGACCCATTCCGAATGAATTGTCTCTGATATAATAAACAACACATTGGGCTTGGCAAGAAATTTGGCAATACTACTTTCACACAAGTGATGGCACATCAAGATCAGTATATGAGCAGTAGTATGTCATGTTCGGGGAAAAAAACAGACAATGTTGTTTTTTTGTAAGTCATGCAGACATTGCTTTGGAGAATTAACTGAACAAAATTCTTTGTTCTGCATCTTGGGGAAAGTGTTATCTATTTTATTAACACATTATGAAATCAAACTCCTGAAGAATTTTGCTTTGTTTGTGCACAAAACCCTTTCTATAGGTATTGGTGTGGATGACATGTTCATCATGATCTCCTGCTGGCAGAAGACGAGGGTTCATGACAAGGTTGAAGATCGCATGGCAGAGACGTACAAGGAGGCGGCAGTCTCCATCACCATCACCACTCTGACTGATGCCTTGGCCTTTTACATCGGCCTCCTGACTCCTTTTCGCTCTGTGCAGTCCTTCTGCATGTACACCGGCACAGCCATCCTCTTCTGCTACATCTACAACATCACATTCTTCGGTGCTTTTCTGGCCCTGAATGGACGACGAGAGGGAAGCAACAGACACTGGCTTACATTCAGGAAGGTTGAAACTCCAAATCCAGACAACAAGGGCAATGCCTGTTCAGTTGGAGGAGCTTATGATCACCAAACAGGTGCAGAGGAGGAAATGCCCATCAATGTCTTCTTCAAGAAGTATTATGGGCCATTCTTAACTAAAAGATACACCAAGGTCTTTGTTATTTTGCTCTATTTTGTATATGTGGGTGTGAGCATGTATGGTTGTTTTCAGATGAAAGAGGGTATAGATCTGAAAAACCTAGCTGCAGATGACTCATACGTTGTTAATTACTATGATAATGAGAATCAGTATTTCAAAGACTTTGGACCATTTGTTATGGTAATTATAAAAGACAAAACATTTGACTATTGGAATAAGACTGCACGAGACAATCTCATGGGTTGTGTTAGACAGTTTGCAGATTCAGACATGGTGCCCGAAAATATCACTGTTTCATGGCTTGATGCCTTTGTGGAATATGGAAAGGGTACTGGTTTTGATATGTCATACCAGAAAAGATTCATGAGGTTTTTACCAAGCTTTCTTAAACTGTCAGGCTTCAGTGAAGATGTTAATATTCAAGATGGTGTGATTCAAGTTTCCCGAATCTTTATACCAACAGTTAATGTCCGGACTGCAGTAGACGAAAATAACATGTTGAACTTTTTTAGAAACACCGCTAGTAAATGTGGTGAGTCTGCAAATGGGGTAAACTTAACAGTGTACCACCCAGCATTCATTTACTTTGATCAGTATGCCGTCATTGTCAGCAATACCATCCAGAACATCATAGTGGCTACTGTCGCTATGCTGGTCATTGCCCTTATGTTGATTCCACATCCTCTCTGTTCTCTGTGGGTGACCTTTGCCATTGCCTCTGTAATAGCAGGTGTAGCCGGTTTCATGGCTTTGTGGGACGTTAATCTGGACTCCATCTCCATGATCAACCTGGTAATCTGCATCGGCTTTTCTGTTGACTTTTCTGCACACATTTCTTACGCCTTTGTCTCAAGTGAAAAGAGAACAGCCAATGAAAAAGCCATAGATGCTCTCTCTAACCTTGGGTATCCAATAATCCAGGGAGCTTTATCAACAATTGCTGGGGTTATTGTCCTGTCAGCAGCAAAGAGCTACATCTTCAGAACCTTCTTTAAGATCATGTTTCTTGTCATCTCCTTTGGGGCTGTCCATGGACTTGTGTTTATCCCAGTGTTTTTGACATTCTTTGGGGTTTGTGGAAAAATAGTAAGAAATGAAAGTGACAAATCCATCACCAACTTAAATTTAACAAAATTTAAAAAAATGAACGATGCATTAGAGCCCGACCAAAATGGGATTTTAAAGAACGATTTCGATATTTGAGGATTTCAAGAACCAATAAACGATATATCGGCTGATTTTGATTTTTAACCAATAAAATGTACATATTTTCTCCCATAACAAGGTTCTGATCAAGGTATTTATTTGTTTAAAAAGGCCTATCTGGTATCTTAATAAAAGGCTATACAGTAATCTATTAAATAATTATGAAATAAATAGTCACAAAGAATTTTAAGGCTAAAAGTAGCTCCTAACTGGCAAATTTAGGAGCAACTCCTAAAAATAATGGGTGTGTCACTCCTAACTTAAGGACTCCTAATTTTTTTTACTGAAAGTAATTCATGAAGCATTTTAGACCTTAAAGTAGCACCTAAGTCTGGGACAGCTTAAAAGAAGTCGAGAGGACTCCTAACTCACTAAGACCTATTCACATACCGCTTTTTGTGGCATTTCACGTCACAATGTTTTGAAATCCTATGCGGCTACAGGAGCTTCCAATCGCGAGGGAACAATTTTGCATTGTAGGCATAACTAAGGGGTGAACGCATTCTCAGACCTGTCACCTGTCACTCATCATCGTAAGGGAGGTGTTTGTTCCTTACTAAGAGTAGGTCTGAAAGGCTTTGTGAATAACTTTTAAGAGAAAACTCCTAGCTAAAATCTTTTAGTGTGATTTAGGAGTACTCCTAGTGGTAAGATAAAAGGCTTTGTGAATACGGCCCCAGGTCTTTGTTCTTTGATAACCACCATTGCCACAATCTACGTTGTAGGCTATTTACAGTTCATGCTTAGTGATGCTATCCCTTTATGCAAGGAAACATTTTACAAGTACTTTAACTTTTAGCCTTTGTAAACCATGCACTTCCTTTCTTGGCGTAAGCACCTTGTTGAAATGCAAGAAATTGAAGAGTGAAACTGCTTTTGAAGATTGCAGACAGGCATCTATGCCCTGCTGTTATTTTCCACTGGCAAACCATGGCATTTGCTAAATTAGCTCCTGTCAGTATGGTCAGAAAATGAATGGGATGACAATCGAAAGAGACAATTGATGTGCTATTATCAAGTTATTTGGTACCTTTGGACATAACATTAAGATGATGACCAATGGCTCTATGATTAATATTAGGCTACTGCAGTACAGTAAAAACCAAACATGTCCAATAAACACTCAGCTTTATTTAGGCTTCCAGAAGAAATTATAATTACATTTGATGTGAAAATCTCCTTATACCACGAATACAAAAGCCACTCCACAAATATATGAAACAGCAAGCTGCAATTCACCGTCATTGTAGGAAGAAGAACCAAATAATGCATGTGTCTTGCAGCAAGATGGTGGATAAACCACAAAACGACAATACTGGAAATGTTAATGAAGGATCAATATTTGGTTTTCCTTCACTTAATTTTAAAATATTTATCATCTGTTATAAATCAGTTTTCAAATGCTAAAACATCTCACCACGGGCAGGAGATGGCATAACATTCATAGACAAAATATCTTACAGAATGGCTTAGGCTCCTGCTTTGACAGTGGCAAACCACGCACACTGTCCCCTCATATGTGAAGGTACGTGACTGTGTGTAGGCAGTGGGGAAGGCATTGAGACAGGGCGAAAGAGGTGAGGTGCCCAACTTTTAGGTCTTTGGAACAGGGGCTCGCCACCAGGATGGTCTTTCATGTATGTTGTCACAGCCTTGCTTTGTATGTCTTCATTGTATTGTCTACTCAGTCTTACACATATTTTTGTCACAGCCTTGCATGTTATCGATGATGTGTAGTTACAACGAACGTACTTTTTTTGCCCAAGACAAATTCCCCTCATACTAGTTTCTTTAAAAGCCAGTTCCATTTTTTTGTATCACAAAAACAACTCTGGGCTTGCATTTGCATGTATTTGTAAAGGATTAGGATTCCTAACATTACATCAGTGAGAAATATTCAAGTATTTTTAAAGTGCACCTGAGTTATCTGAGTTACCTTTTTAAAATGTTTTATTAATATATTTTTTCAAAGTGTCATTGAAGATTGTTGCACAGCTGGTGCTTTTGATGTTAACATTTTCATTGTCTTTCATTGACATTATGTTACTGATGTTACATTTTACCCCATTTTTTCTCCATAATATGTTTTAGTGTTATAACTTGGAATGACATAATGACTTGCAAAATTGGATCAGAGCTGAGCATGTACAGTATTTTGGTATATAACTTCTCTGCCAAGCTTTGTGTACAGAATGTGGATTGTTAGCACTTTGTTATTTACATTATTGTCAATGCCTTATGGTGAACACTTTAAGAACATTTTTTTTACCTTTATATATAATTATCTTAAGTGTCCTTGTAGATTGTAGTGCTAATGTATTTTTTAATTTAATATATTATTGACTTTCAAAGTCAGCCCAATTAAACATTTGTTTAAAGCAAGCTAGTTTCAGTCTTGTCAGGGCTGTAATGGTAAAAAAGAGAGGGGGTAAACTATAAATTTCGTGATCAGGCTGACCACGACCTGGTCACTGGTAAGGTGGACCACGGTGTACTGGTGAATCCTGACCACATCGCTATAGGCTAGCTTTTGATGGTACCAAGGGTGTTCTGGGTGGTACCACTGGGTGTTCCCTCATAGGCCACACAATCACTATTCAATTCCTACATTAATCTAAGTTCATTGTTAACTCCAGAAGGAATAAATATGGCTGGAGTCTATAAAGTTTATTAAATCACAATAAAGAGAGATGTCAGGATGTAGTAAGTAGCCTATGTCAGAATGGCCTAATCACCATAAAAAAGTAAGAAATATGAAATCTTACAGACAGACTACCTATAATGAAATAATACCATATATAGCCATTTATTTAGCATGCATTAAAGTGTAAGTTTAGTGTAAATTGACCCATAGTCCTGTTGTTCAAGTTCATCACATGCAGCCCGTAGGAAAAATAATGAGACAATTTGGGACAATATAGGCCAAGTTATGGACAGGCAGCTTAAAGCAACACCAAAGAGTTTTTTGCACTGTACCTTAAAATAATGTTTCCAAAATCGTTTCAGTGGTTCATCAACTCGTAACAGGGTGAACGGCACTTCTGCATTCGCTTCGCGGCCCTCTATCGGCTATAACCGGACTATGTAAGTTTGCCAGATTGGGTAGCGGATCTGTAGTTCCGTGGAATGGGACATAAAAGACTACAAATTTGACTTGCATCTGATGTCGCAATACATCGTACTTTCGTAAAATCATGCAACATATTCTACCTTGTCTGTGGACATTGTTATTTACAAAGCCGGTGTTGGATAAACAAATAGTGCGTGCAACAGAGGGAAAAGTTATTTGGTGTTGCTTTAAAGCAGACCCATGGGGCAGTGGGGAGTTACTTTCAGTTTCAGTTTTGATGCCCCCATGGGTCTGCTTTAAGCTGGCATGCTGTGTAAAATATCATGTAGTTAAAACAGATAATGCAAATATGTGACCAGCTGTATGAAAACCAGCCACATGTCTCCCCAGAGACATTTTGAATTATTCACACATTCTGAAAGTGTAGTGTCAAAGCTAACCAATGATGTCTCATTCATGTAGATCTGATAATATTTGAATAAGTTGTGGTCATTTGAATGTATACCCCTCTGTTAACCTTTTAGTGAGAAAACTGCCCTAATAGATTTGCAAATTGTCACCTCACCTGAGTCAAAGGAAAGAATTGTGCTCAAATAACAAAGGCACATCAATGGCCAACTGCAGTTCAGTATGGAAATTAGCTAACACGCTCCAGCACAAAGAGAGCGGGGCAGATTTTTGCCAACACTATACCCAATTTTAACGACAAAATGTATACTTTTAAGTAGGGGTGGGCGATATATATCGTCTGCGATAATATCGTGATTGTTGTTTTAACGATGTGCAAATTTACATTATTGAGTATTTAAATTACTTATGGGGAAAAATACTCTAAATCACGCATTGAAACCATACATTCACTAAATCCAGGAGGTGTAGCCTATCCGAGAGAAGCCCCTGGCTGCAGCAGAGCAACTGTCACATGATCACTAGTGGGTCCACATTGTCACACGCACGCCTAACCCTAACCCTATTTTGTGCAGGGAGAGGTAGGCTACTTGGGATTTTATGCGGCTACTTCTGTTCAAGTAGCATTGATGAGTCATGTTTTTTCCTACATGGTATTATATGGAGAGAAAACATTAGCATTTGAGTATTTTATTAGTCAGTTGTAAACAAAGAACTCTTCTCATGTAGGCCTAACCCTTTTGCAAATGGATTGAAGTTCGCTCTAATATCGATTATGCTAACCGTTAGCATCTCTATGCAGGGCTCGAAATTAACAATGTCCCGACGTCCCGGGGACCATAAAAAATGCTTCCGGGACACAATAGAATGATGTCTGGGACAACTCTGGGACAGTAGAAAAAATGGCAAAGCAAATTTCAAAATAGGTATGGGAATCTAAACGTATCTTTCTCGTCTGAATAAAATTATACAAAATTTGACCTGGCGTAATGGGCAGCTGGCAAAAGCAGCGTTAGCCAGCTGATCTGTAAAGAAGCTGTTTTGTACACGCAGCCTTACAAAACTGTTTAGGCTACTGCTCTTCAAATCACTGTAGGCTACAATGTTATTTTTGGTACAAATATAGTAAAAGATACCCAAATGGGCTGTGCATAGGCGGAGTTGGACATTCGAGCCAGGGGGGGCAGACAAAAAAAAATAAAAAATTGTAGGAGCTGAGACCTGGCCTATCACTTGGGGAACACAGCATGAGCAGATATGGTTGTCTTGAAACGCAATAGACAGGGGTGTCGCCTAGCAGTTGAAAACATTCGGGGCTTAGCCCAGAGTCATGGTTGCTGCTCACTTTTGATTAATTAATCCACCGCCTCTAGCCTCATTTGCGCCACATTGATTGAATATTTTGTACAATCATATTTTGTCAATTAAAGAATGTAATGACCTGTTGCCATCTTGACATTTCTGTTTGCTATTAAAAACGAACTATATAGCCTAGTGTAATGGATGCCAGTTAGCTGTGCTTGTGGATCGTTGGTAAACCTCTGACGCCTCAAGAGTGCTGCTGGCATGCGAGCCACCTGGCAGAGTGGAGTTCTAAATAACAAGATGCATCGGTTCATGTATGCTTAGCTTTAAGGAGAACGAGTCATTGAAAACTCAAATTCGATTCTACAAAGGCAAAGCAAGTAAACTCCAAACTGTAGTAGGCTATTGAGTGTAGGGCAGACTTAAATCATAGCAAGAACTCCAAGAATCAAAGGAAGTGTTCACTTACAGTCTGATGCCTCTCCAATCGCAGAAATGAAGCGCAATCACGCCATTACGTTAAGACATGTTAAGAAAACAAATCATATTTTTCTGTAATCCAATGACACGAAAAAAGTAATCCACAGCGATTAGTAGGCCTAGATGCCCCAAAAGGGTCATCTAGCCAGGCCTACGCACGTCACATTCACCAGCCAGTTCCAAATAGGTGAACAAGGCTTCGCCACTTTGCTGTTTAAACTAAGTGGAATAAAAAGTCCAAATCTACACACAACGCAAAATCCATTAGTAAGCTGACAGGACATTTATATACATGGCATTTAGGCAGCCTTTATTGCAACGCTGGCACGGCAAGATGTCCATACTAGTGCAACAGTAATTTTAATTTTTTGCATCCTGCATGCCTCGTCAGGTTGGCCGTAATGTCGCTTTCAATGTGAAGGATCACAAGAGAAGAAAACCTGGCTGCTCCCATCATCAACTGCAGCCCGTTCCTTATATTGTTCTTTTGTGTTATTTAAATTATTATGACCGCCGCTAGCGAAGCTGTCATATAGGGATTGTCAATTTTTTATTTTTTTTTCCCCCCCGTCATCTACTTCCTGAATTTTTGGTCAACGATACCCGGGACACCGAACCACCGGGGCACATGAAATTTGGTGGGTATGTAGCCCACTAGACTTTTACGGAAAAAATTTGTTTCGTCCCCGGGGGCCACTCCCCCCCCCCCCCCCCGTGCTGGGCCCCCCGAACCGCAAAAAAAGCATTTTCCTAAATAACTACCTGAACCGTGGCACCGAGGATGAAGAATCTTTTATGGTATGTTGGTCTCAAGGGCCCACATCAACCTGGCCCACAATCACTCATTTGTGATTTGCACCCGCCCCCCCCCCCCGGTAAAAAAATGAAAATGCTATATTATTCTGCTTTAATCGCCCCCATCTTCAGTTAAGATGTTCAGAACTGCACCAAATTTTATGTGTATGATTGACCTGGCATTCTCTGGGGGTATGCCAAGTTTCGTAGAATTTCATCCATGGGGGGGGGGGGTCTAAAAAAAATTAGGTTATGTGTACATTTAGTGACTGTACACTCATTGGCCTGTAGATGGCGGTGCACACATATACACATGCACACACACACACAGGCACCCACATACTATCGGTATTAGAACGGCCTATACATAATTACAAATTCAGTAGGATTAAAAGAAAGCCAAATATTCATCATCATCATCATGGCTGCATTTCCAGTATTGGCGATAAGTAGTCGTTTGTCCACTGGATGGCGCATCGTTGCAGTGAGACGTAATTTTGTTGGAAGTTAAAAGTGGGTTGGAAAAACAATGGACGCTTCCTACAGGACTGTAGTTTACCGCAGAGAACGTCTAATAAGGATAGGACGATGTTCAAATGAAATGTAATTCCCATTTCTTCTTGAAGTCGAAATAAATCTGAGGATGTTTATCGGACATGCTTGGTTTTTACTGCAGGTACGTTAATCTTATAATATCAATAAGGACCTAGGTAATGTTACCGTTAGCGTTGGTTGAGTGATGGAGGCCAATTTGATTGATTGCATTTGTAGAAAACTATAAATGCGGTTATACCAAGCAAATTGATAGCAGCACTGTAGTTGTATCTTTCGACTGTCATTTGTTGCGCGTGCTACAAAAATCATTCTGTGCAATGGAAGATTTACCAACGTTACACCGGTCTGATACAGTTTTGCCTATACATGCGTGAGACTGAGACGCCTGTTTATTTTGTATTAAGTGCGTGCAGGGTGTGAGAGGGGAATCGATGAGCTTTGATTCCAGCTTGGTAGTTGTAGTCTGTGAAATTAAAAAGCACGTGTGTGTGAAGTATCCAAACAATGACACCTTCATTTCATTATGGCTGCTTTAGCAACACACCTTAAGCTACTGTGTAGTGGGTCCCATTTAGAAGTGGCTACTTCATTCGCACTTTCCTTGACTCATGGAGCTGCGTGAATTTTATTACAACTTTACGCCACGATATGGCAGTTTAAGTCCGCTTGATAGCCTACTGTAAGGCGTAAGCCATTGGTTTCCAAAGGAGATTTTATTTGTGTCGCCAGCATAGCCTATTATTTATGTTGTAAATAGGCCTACCTTATAAGCCTACCTGTAGCTTAGGGAAGCTAACAGCTTTCTATTAGGATCTAGTTTGTTAGTTACAGTTTTGTCATAACTCCCTGATGCATTTTTGCATTTAGAATAGCCAGAGCGTGGATATCTCAATCGGAAAATTAAACAATATCGGGTGCCTATGGACTAGGCTGGGTGAACCCAGCCTAATCTGCCCGCTATTTATTTTTTGATTTCTTAAAAGATTGAGCTTGGTCTGGTGAAAGCCAGACTAGCCATGGACCTCAGTTACACAATGCAAGGGAACATGAATCAGCCTATATTTGCACGAACAATAACGGACAACAGCTCTTCAACTTTGGCCCGTTAAAATGTGTATGAACAGTCTACACAGTAAAAAACAGTGTCAATTTTACTCTTTAAGAGTTGAATTTAACTCTGTGTCAGATAACATTTGGTCCCACCCTAAATTAGTGTAACATTTACTCTGTAGCCAGTGTAAGATTTTCAGAGTTAATTTTACTCTATTTTGTGTCAAAATTTACAATGAAATGTGTAAAAACATTTAACACTGTGATCTGTTTACACTGTTAGAGTAAAATGATTTCACTACATAGAGTAGTTTCCACTCTAAATAGGCTATTCTTAAAATACACTATATAGTGTATATTTATTTTATTTTATTTTATTTTAATGAAATAGTAATGTTTTTAACTGCTATAATATAAGACAATACACACCATCAGGTACTGTAGCACCATTTATTTCCTGATAACTCCTCAGAGATAACAATATGGGACAACATACATAGTGGTGTCATTCTCTCCACATGACATTTGTATGTCAAAAGGCCTTGGATAAGGCAGATCATCAACTTGAAAAGCAACAAAATTGAGTCAAATCTTGAGCCAATTACAAGCTCCACTGGCTCCACAGTTTCCCACTTACTGGTAATACATTTTGATTGTTTGTAATCTGAATTTAGAGCTGTGAATGGATTCTCTAATTGGTTAAAACATCCCTCCACATTCTTGCATGTTTCAGTGTCTCTTTGATCACGAAATACACCCTGGATGACTGACTCTTTTGCATGCTCATGAATTTCCTGCACAATATCCTCCATAGAGGTCACAAAAGAATTAACAACAGACTGGGCTACACCTGCTGCCTTTAGATCTGAAATGACAGAGGCACAACTATTTACAAGGTGTTCTGACGATAATGCTGGCTCTGACTCAACCTCAGCCTCATATGTCTCTTCTGCGGGATTTGCATTAGTACTATCAAGAACAGTTTGACAATGTGGTGGTTCAGTTTCAACAATAACATCACATGCACTATTCACATGACACTTATTCAGATGCTTCCTAAGACCAGAAAAACTATTGAAAAAACGTGAGCATCCCACTTGGCCACATTGAAGATAAAGAGTCCTTCCCGTACAGAGTCCATGTATTACTTTGAGGTGCTTTACTAGATTGTTTGCTTCACCAAAGACATTGCTGCAAAGAAAGCACCTCATTGTTTAATTTCAAGAGTGCCTAACGCACCATTCTCGCTCGCAACTCTGCAATTCTTGGTGTTTCCTTAGTTTTCCCCATGTCAATGTTGTAAATGGAAGTTTGCAGAAAAGTGAAAAAGTTGTTCAAGACAGGACTGTAAGATGTACCAAACACATAGTGGGCCTTGAAGAGCTCATCCAGGGTTCCAACCGAGCTGGTGGCTTGGCATGGAAGTGCATGCTTGTCGATGGCAATGAAGAAAGAGTGAATGCTGCTTTTTGTGGGTCCCTGAGCAAGGAGGTAGGGCTGACTGCTTTGAGCGATGTTGTCAAGATGCTGCTGCACGCTTGTTCCCGTCTATAACAAAACACATTCAACAACACTATTTATTAAAACAATAACATGAGATCACTCCAATCTCTAAACAATTTAAGGATTCAAGAATTTTATGTCACATGCATAGAATTACTTGCGCAAAGCACATGCAGTGAAACTGTAAGGTTCTCCAGAAGAAAGAAAGGTTCAAAGGGAAGAGTGCTGTGTGTGGGATAGGTGCTCGTAGTAGTATGTGGTGTATAACGTTGGTGTGTGTGTGTGTGTGTGTGTGTGTGTGTACTGTAGAACTTTGAGTGATGACAGAAATGAGATAGATAAAATGATACGCCTGAACGAGAGTATAGTTCCATGTCAAATCAGCCTAGAAAATCGCCACGTTTCATTTTCCGTTGGTCTTATTTCACTTTCTAACTTGAGGAGACAAATATTAAATAGGAAAATTACCGGAAATCTTAGTAACTTTTAAACATGATGCTAGCACGTGAGAAGTTAACGGTCTAATCAGATTCAATGATCTATGCTAGGCTGTAGCTAAAAGTTGTATCGCCAGACTCACAGAACGGCTGGATGAACGGGAAAAAGGTAAACATCAATTGTTTTGCTCGAGGGGAGGTGGAAAATGAGCTTAATTCCCCAAATGGTGGAATATCCCTTTAACATTATGCCATCATTTTCCACCATGCTCAATATATTTAGCAACATGCTTCTCCACATTCAAAGACTTACCTTTTTCAACTTCAGTAGATGTCTCAGCATTGCGCATTAAATCAAGAAGGTCTGTGGAGGGGACCAGTCCATGGCTTTCCTTAATGACTCCTGCTTTGAAAGTGGTAGGCCACCTCTCCAGGAACTTGTTGGCAGTCTGCTCACCAAACATCACTCTAAAATCTTGTTCTATCTGTAGTTTGAAAAAGAAAAAAAGAAGAAAAGGAGGACAACATGAGTTGGTACCTTGTGCTACATTTTACAATATGTCTCAGTATTCAATGAATGTAGATGCCATACCAGTCCTGGTGTGTCTAGGAACCGTGGAAATACTGAGAAGACCTCTGCTGATTTGTTCTCATCATTGACCATGGTGTGGCGGTATACGAAAGTGACTTTCATCTTTTCACGGATGGTCTCCTCATCAGCAGTGTGTCTCAACAAAGCGATAGCGCATTCCACTTCCTCGTCAGTCAGGACTCTGTCGGCAGTAAAGGGTCTAGTACGCCCATGGCCTGGCCCACCAACTTTAGAACAAGACAATTTTGTTGTTGCTGTTAATAACTACACAGTTGTATATCCTCCTTTAAACACATTTCACAGGTTAATAATTCCACCTCATGATAAATATTACCTTTAGGAGATTTACTAACTGCAGGACCTCTTTCCTCAGCAGCTTTTCGTTGAATTGTCTTCAACCACCATGCAATGTAGCCTGAACCACTTTCAGGATCGTAGTAATGTTCCTATGTATAATGTATGCACAGTGGATATACATTCATATGATCTCTGAGCTTTGGATAAAAGCGTCTGCTAAATGCATAAATGTAAATGTAAATCTCAGCAGTTCGAAGGGCAAATATATTTTAAAACCTTTACTTACATAGCCATTCTGTGAATATGGGTCTTCAAGGTATGGAAACAGAGCGACAATCCCCTGTGCATACATCACTTTTACACTCCGGGGCGGAGATGTCCTGGTGTATTCAATAATCAACATTCATAGATAGCATTGAACAACATGACCTAAACAATAATTGCGATGTTTAAACAATGTCTCATGATAACATATTTGATCCATGCTTACCCATGTGTTTCCATCATCTCTGCAGTAAGTATGTTGATGAGCTGTCTTCTGGTTGAATCTGTAATTGATTTTGTTTTCGCGTACTCCTCCATGACACGGTCACCTCCAGGCTTTGTCGTCAAGATTTTTTCAATCAGCTAAGAAATAAAATGTGCAGTATTATATTTTGAAAAATACTTGGCAATTATGAAACAAATAAAATGCACCTCAAATTAAACATATGAATCAAACTCCCCACACACACAACTCACAGCTTTTGCTTCATAGTTAATGCGGCAAGGCCTTTTAGGTTGACTTCCTTCGGCTGCAACTGGCTCCTCAGCTGGGTCACACAACGAGAAGTTGAGGATCACTGTGTCTTCAGATGCAATAGAGCATGGAGATGACGTGGACTGAGGGTTACCTGAGCATTGGGAAATAAGAACACAATTACATAGTTCAACACTTCCACTTCAACGATGTGTGTGTAGTCTTATGCAGGTAGGCAGCAATTACCAGGTGCTTCATTGGCCAATGAAATTAGGAAAGGTCCATGGAACTCTTGTACGATCTCCTCAAAAACCTCAGAGTCGACCTCTGTGTTAGACTGGTCATAAACCTTGATGTCCAACCGTCTGTCTTCAGCAATGTTAAATTTTAGACTCACTAGAGTAAAATAAATAAACAGTGCACAAAATGTTCTAATGAGAAACAATTGCAATATGCCACCACTTGATTAGGCTACTTTCAATCCGAATTTAGTGACTAACCTTCTCTCAAGAAATCACCGAATGTTAGTTCAGGCAGCTTGATGTACATCTGCACTCCGCCAAACGAGACACGCAGCAGCATTTTCTGTTAAATTTAAATTTAAGGAAGGTTGAATAACTGTTAATATCCATATCCATCAAAACATTCTCTGAAGAATCAGAGCAAAGTTATTAGAAAACGTAATGGTCTAATAAACACTCACGGACTTATGGTATCAATAGGCTGATATACGGGGTGCTAATAAACTTGTTAGCTGAGAGTATAACCTCCTGTCTTTCTAATGACTTTCTTGCCATTCAGCAATTGTTGAAATTACTCTCAATGTCTGGTTTCAGACAGGCACAAGTCAAGCACGACAACATAACATCTTGCAAATTATTTCAACTTGGGCAGAAACCACGTTGTCAAGCTAACTTGCTAACATTTTGGTACGTTAACCCAACGTCACCCACCCGGCCGAACAACTTCAATTATCACTAACCCATACATTGCACGGTGTTAACAAGTAAATAAAGTCTAAAAAATGTCATTTAAATGAATTTCGTTATCAACTGTATTACTTCTAAGTTCTTGACGTGGTATTGCAGTCGAATGCATCTGAACTTGAAGTCAGTGAGGTATATTGATTAGCTAACTACATCTATGCATGCCTAGCTTAACTTAATACGCCTACCATCGTCTATCATCGTCAATGTATTGCAAAAAGTTGGTCGTAAGTGGAAAAATATCTAGCTAGATGGTGAAAACCTACAAATGTTCATACAAACTTACCACGATAGGTCTGCTAGTGGGGAAAGAGACGATCTCCAACGTGCCACTGCCAGCTTGAGCTCCAGTTCAGTTCTAGGATTTTCCGCGGGGAATCATCACCATGTAGAGTAGATTTGGTCATTGTGTGCATGTTGGACTTAACTCTCACTTTTGACACTACTATTTAGACGATTTTACTCTGTACATTGTTATAACTACTCTATCCAGAGGAAAATAGGTTTACTCTGCAATAATGACACTCCATTTTTTACTGTGTAGTGACGCATTTCATCAAGGCCCATTTGGACATGTCAGTTATTTGCACCACTGGTTAGATGTAAAACAGCATTTCGTTTCAGACTACCGTTACTTAATTTGTGCATTAACAATAACGTTTCAGACTACTGTTACTTAATTTGTGCATTGACAAAGTATTACATGAATTAAAGATGACTAAAATCTTATGTAGAAGAAGAAACATTCACAAAAAATCCATCCATCCAAAAATTACCTTTGTTTTTGATAGCTGTTGAAAACGGCATGGAACTGACAGATGTTTTTGTTTATAAATAAATAAATAAACAAACAAACATTATGCTGATACCTTTTGCTTTTCCCAAATGCAATGTAGCCTACAGGTGTCAGTGACCTTTCATCAATCCAGTTGCAATGGATGAACTGTGATGAACTGCCCTACTTGTGATTGTTTAGAGATTTTAAAGGTTTTATAACAATGCTACATCTTCTTTGGCTATTCTACAATCTGTTCACCTTTTCAGCACCAGTAGGCTACTTTCTGTGCAGCCGCACACACACACTCAGGCATGCCAAACAAGCATACAAAAAGTTTCAAGAGTGGGGGATGGAGTAAAATATGGAGACAAATTGAAGTGTGATTTATTTTCGCAGAACTATGCGGTACATCTAGTTTAATTTGAGCTACATTACACTGATATGGCATGATGGCAATATAAACACAGCTAACAATGGTATTAAATTGCAATAGCCTATGATTAAATGTAATGGAATATTCAACTAAGGTAGACTGCTGTTCACAGCACTAAGCTATTTATGGTTACTGATACTCCGAGTCTCTGGCCCTCTATTAGAGCCAGGCATAGTGAGCTGGCCCTCAGAAGAAAAAGTTTGGGGACCACTGGTGTAAAGCATTAATAAAAGAAAATAACTCTTTGAACAACAATCTGGTTTCCGTGTTCTGACTGGACACCAGTGTTGCCACAGTTACCTTGAAAAAGTAATCTGATTACGGATTACTGATTACTCCTTTAAAAAGTAACTTAGTTACTTTACTGATTACTTGATTTTAAAAGTAACTAAGTTAGATTACAAGTTACTTTATTAGTTACTTTTAGCAGCTGCCAACAACACCCCCACCGCCTCAACATAAAAATGATAACCGGTTTTGCCAATACTCACTATACTGGAAGTGCATTTTAACAGTAATGTCAGCAATGTATAGCAGACATCCCATAACCTACAGTACTTAGATACTGAAATTCAGATGTTTGTTCAATAATGTCTAAGTACACCAAATAAGGAAGACCTATTGATATAAATTGTTATAGTAAAATATGTAGATTTTTTTGTAGATTTTTCTTCATGCAGCCTTGGCAACTAGCCATCTTGTATAGGCCTGAGTAATATGCAAATGAAATTACACTTGTTAAACTCACCTCAACAAGTCTTTTGCAATCATTTAACCCGCCGTGAGCAATGCTAAAGTCGCCGTTACAAACAGTGCAGTGTGCAAGACTATCATTATATTTTAATCTTATGAGACAATTGGGTATACTTTTGTGTAGTCTGATATGAAATCGGTCTTCCTTTTTGAGGGGCACTGACGCTGCCATGACGCTCCTGTTCCTAGATGCACTGACTGAACTGATAAGCCTAAATAAGTTTATGAGAAAAGAGATATAAGCACACTTACACTGAAAACTGATTGGTTGATTTAGCAAAACAGACCAGGATGCTCTCTGTCTTGGATGGTTGTCGCCAGCACAGGATGTACAATGTACCTTAATGTTGTCATGTTTAGCTGACACAAACTCAAAGTAATGACTGATGAAATGTGCATCTCTCTCTCTCCCCCTCCATTGTTGTTTACGTTTGTGTCGCTGCGTGGTTTTACACGCAAGTTGTCCTCATGCTGAAAACTTGAGCATAGCCTACATGAAATTTATCCCCAAGACAAGAAGAAAGCAAAGAATATCTTTTTACTAAGGAAAATGACAAAAATAGTAACGCACAGTAACTTAGATAAGTAACTTTAATCTGATTACTGGTTTGTAAATAGTAGCGCGTTAGATTACTCGTTACCGGAAAAAATGGTCAAAATAGACTAACGCGTTACTAAGTAACGCGTTACTGGCATTACTGCTGGACACCCTGTAGAGGTTGCTACCAGAAACTAAGAACAACATCCTTCATCACCCAGAATCCTTTTCACTCGGTGTCGTCTGCGCCGAAACAAGACCGTATAACCGAAACGGTAGCCTACTCAGAATGGCAAACCCCATAGACTGTCGTGTCATGCTAAAATATTAATCTTATTTGTTTGGCCTTTTCTTGCTTAGATTTTGTACAAAGTATCGAGAAATAGAGACAGTAAACCAGCAAATAAGTCTGAGGTTATTTACGAGGTGTCTGCCAGCCAGTTTAAGTTATATTAGCAGGCGAACTTTAGCACAACTGCCCACAAAGTACTGCTTGCTGGCTAAGTGCTACTTTCAAAACGTTACTGACATATATAAACACTTTACTAAAGGATAACCCCGTCATTGTAACCAAAATATGTCTGAGTTTATTTGCAAAGCTTGTCAGTGAACTAGCATGTTGCTAATCCCCACAGTAGGCTGCTTGAAACACCGACTATCAACACACAGGACGAGCACTAATCCCAGTCCTTGCGGTCTGCGTCGCCTCAACGCAAAGTCACAATTTTTTGGAGGTCGAGCTACGGCGGAGGGGTCGGAGAGGGGTTCGCGGCGACGCAGAGGGGTCTGCCGGAGTACGCCATCGATTCGTTAGCCTGGAAAATCCAGACCCTGGTAATCTAGAAATATTAAGGGTCTGGCCACGAACAATGTAATGGCCCAACTCGAGGGGTGGCACCAAGCATGCATTTGAAAATGTCACTGCACGCAATTGGATAACACCACGACCAATGCTTACTGACCTCCAACCTTGCAGCGCGGTCATCATCAGTTTAGCTCTGGCCCGCATATCTCAGATACGCCAATTGGATTGGTTCCCCGGGATGCAAGGGGTAGAAGTAACGTGCATCATTGCTTATTGCATTGTGAAGAGAACTCTGGATTTCCAGGGTATCAATAGGCTTAAGGTGCCAATCTTAGCGGTTTTAAATCAGTCGGAGTCAATATTTTTCTAGTTTTGCCGTTATGACAATATCAAAACATGTTTGATATTATCGCAAGTCTTTTTAGTCATGGCTCATGCAAATAGTGACGTGACATAGTCAACAACCAATAGGCTACACAAGCTATAACCAAACAGGAAGAATGACCGTGTTGATGAAACAACATTGGAAGCATGGAAGGAACCAGGGGAGGAACGTCAGCGAGGCCTCGAAAGTCACAGTTTTACTGGACAGTAGAAAAAGAGGAGAGGCTGGTGGAGTTGTGGGCAGAGTATAGACTAGAACCTAGTAACGGGGACGCTGGCCAGATGCGCCGCTCTGTATGGCTATAGGCTACTTTCTTTGATTTCTGTCAGGTCCATTAAGTCAAGAACAACACAGGCAATAAATTCTTTAGGAAATTTTATTGAATATATTACAAATTAAATTTGGCGGTATGGCTCTGTTCAGAGGGGTCAGCAGCAGCATTAGGGGGGACTCACACAGTTTAACACTGAGTGAGCTAAACTATTCCCCCATATGAACAGAGCAGGCAACTATGACAAAGCCTATGCCATGTTATACACGACAGGGTGGAGCAGGGGAGGAGGTGGGTTGCCTAAATGCAAGCAGCAAGCAGTTAGGAATAACTAAAGCAGCTTTAAATAAGGCGCCCTGTTTGGATGTAGCCATTTAGAAGCGAGGGGAGTGCAAAGGGAGTTGACAGCTGATCAGCTGACGCCCATAGCGGTTAGCAGCGCCTTGACTACTTGGCCTGCCAGAACTGACGCTGACGCTCAATTTCTGTCAGGTCCATTAAGTCAAGAACAACACAGGGAATAAATTCTTTAGGAAATTTTATTGAATATATTACAAATTAAATTTGGCAGTATGGCTCTGTTCAGAGGGGTCAGCATTAGGGGGGACTCACACAGTTTAACACTGAGCGAGCTAAACTATTCCCCCCAAACAGACCATACCTGGCAATCCTCTTGTGACCAATCAACACAAGATGATGGAATTAAGTAGCCTTTAAGCACGGGGGAGCAGAGCACATAGATCAGGAACAGAGCAGGGAGCAGAGCACATAGGGCAAGAAGCAGATCAGGGAGCAGAGCTCATAGCTTTCTGAGCGTCAAGAATGGCGCGAACATCAGGACGAAGGTAACGTTCGTATGCAGTAGACGTCCATCGGCCCATGGCTTTTAGGGTTGAAACAGGAGCAGATGCCGCCGCAGTAGTTGCGGCCCCTATGCGCAGAGAATGGGCTATATAACGGTCTGGAGGCAGTCTGCAGAATTGGCAGAGGAGGCGTAGATGAGATGCAAACCAGGCTCTGGACATTGGTTTCCCCTCCTGAGTGACAAACAGCGGCTCCTGCGGACCAGCCCGAGGACGGCTCCTCAAGTAGGTCAGCATGGATGATGGAGGACAAAAGACAGTATTAGACTCTGATATATATACAACTACACCTTCACTATTCCTATCTGATTTGGAGTGTTTGAGAAACAAGGTGAAATGGTGATCATTAATCGAAACATCAGAAATGGTGAGATTGTGATTTGGGTCAAAGAAACGCGTGCGTGAAGAGATTTCGCCACCCCTTAGGAACCCAAAGAAAGCTGTGAGAATGACTGTCTCTAACATTTGATCTGTGTAAGGCCCAAAACACCCTTCCCTCAAACGTGATATAATTGTATTAACTAAAGGTAATGTGAAAGGGAGATGTTTATCATTGCCTCGAGGTGACTCCTTTTTGAGGCCGTTCAGCAGGAGGCGTATGGATGGGTTTTCCAGAATGCTGGTAACGGATGGATCCAGGCAGCGTAGTCCGATCATAAAACCTTTTTTGACTTCCTTCTCCAACAAGGCATCCACTATCTCAGGCTCCTTTGACGCAGACAACAGGTTTTTACAGCTGAATGACACGGCAGGGAAATGCAACAGACCAGCAATGAAACCTTGAACAAGACCAGTCAATAAATAATCCACGAAACAGCGGTTAGGATGCTTTTTCAATGCCCGACCCACTTTAGGGACGTTGACAGGCGTTGATGGTTTTATTTCTTTCGCTCTTTCATGAAGCGAGTTCTCCTCGGACACACCGACTTGGGGTGGGCATCCCCGCAGTAGGGCCAGGATGGGAAGGGCAAGAGGCAGTTTTTGGACACAGAGAAGAGGAGTGCGCAAGAGAGCCACCGATAGAGCAAGACAGGACTTGGTGGCCTGTGAAGTGCCTACTTATCAGCGCGAGGTCGACCGCAGACCAGTCCAGTCTTTGATTGAAGCGCTGGATGAACATTGCGGCCTTTGCAGAGAATGATTTGTGGTACTCATAAAACAATGTTCCCCCATAGGAGAGAGCTAGGTCGGAAATAATTGCGAGATAATTATCAAGTTCGGCTCTACGAGCCGGATAGACTTCGCAAATTACGTCCCTGTATACCCCAAAGGCTACGCAGAACTCGGGAAAGGTCAGAGTCTTAATCAGTCTAGGGTCCCCCATCCTTTAACGCGACTGATATGTCGCTATGACACGCCGCTCGCACAATTCAGAGCCCAGCAGAATTTTCACGAGATTGATATCGTTACCTGCTAATATTTGGCTCCTCAAGTGATGAGGGATGGCAGAAGACGGTGGGAAGAAGGGCGAGTCCGTGGTTAGGGGTACAGCGGTGGCCAGGGACCTTCTAGGAATGAACTCTGGAGTGACGTCATCACGCTGAGGCTGGTGCTGGAGGTGACGCAGTTCAGGTGCGGTGGAGACTCCTGATGCGGAAATGACGGTCGGTGAAGACGAAGGTCTGATGGAGTCGCTTTCCAGCGTGGAAATCCTGGCCGTCATGTCAAGGAGTGATGCTTGGATGTTAGACAGCGCTGCAATCACTGGGTCATTGGCTGGAGGTGCGCTTGGACCCGGACGAACTTGGCCACCGGCCCGTTTGTGTGCAGTACCGGCTGGCTCAATATGTTTCCTTTTTTGCGTTTGCTTTCTTCCGGATGTTTGGGGAGGAGGAAGCCCAGGCAGGATGTCGGCAGCCGGTGGGATGTCCTGGGAGTCGCAGAGGAGGACAAATAGATCCTCATGACAGGCGCCGATCGGAGGCTGGATGTTGGCCTGAAACAAGGTCTCCAGGATCCTGGACACCGGCCAGTCGCCGATGCTAATGGCACTCGGGGTTCTATTCGCCAACCGGGAGCTTCTACAGACGGTGTTGTCGTCATCCTCGCCCTGGCCTGGTTGAATCTGCGATGGCTGGGTGTCGTTGATGACTTCGAGTAAGGTTAGATCCTCGTCGACAGTGGTGGAAGTCATGGCCGTCAGAAAGGTGAGTAAGACCACACAGATTCTAGATAATGACAGTAGCATGAGCTTGGTATGCATTAACGAGTTGAGTGCATAAATGCGAGCAGCAAGCAGTTAGGAATAACTAAAGCAGCTTTAAATAAGGCGCCCTGTTTGGATGTAGCCATTTAGAAGCGAGGGGAGTGCGAAGGGAGTTGACAGCTGATCAGCTGACGCCCATAGCGGTTAGCAGCGCCTTGACTACTTGGCCTGCCAGAACTGACGCTGACGCTCAATTTATGCTCATTATTTTCGTTACTCAGTGTTGTTTTTATTACAGTTTTTTTTTGCCAAAAGTTGGCTCAAGTTTTTGAGTTCAAGTTTTTGTCTATAGAACATTGAGGCAACACTGGGATACTTTGTAACAAAACTCCGGATACAGCTGCGCTGCAGACAAGAAGAAAACGCTGTTACAAAAACGTAGGCTATAGCTGCACCTCGGAGTCACCAGTAACTGGTTTGGGCTTCCCTTCTCTTCCTCATCCGCGGTATCTCCTCTACCATGAACACCTGTGGCTGCAATATAGTCGGTTGACTGTCGGCACAGCGGAGAAGGCGGTTTCTGCGACACAACTCTTCGTTGAGTTTGTGCTTTCCAGGGATGAAGGTCTTCCAATACTCTGCCCAAGAACTTCTGCAGTTCACCTTAACCCACGCCAAGATCAGCGACAATGTGCTCAACCTCTGCCGGACAGTGGGGATTGTTCGCCGGAGACGCTACTTACACCGTGGCACTGGCAGCAACTTCACTGAAAAGAATGGCGTTCCTGCGCTATGCCAAAGACTCCAAGCCGCGCATCGAGATCTCATCTCCCCGGTGTCATCCTGCGGGCCTAGAGAAGACCCCCGGAGCGTGATTGCAGCACAGATCAACCGGCCTGGATGGAGAGAGTCTACACCCAACTCCCCAAAACTTCATTGTGAGATCGTTACAGACAGCGCACCATCCTCTCAACTCAACAACAATGTCGGCATATGAATCATGTGGCACTGGTGAGACCTGATCCAAGACTGTGCCCTCCACAGCATACTACTATCTGTTCTGAAGATGGCTCTGTTAAATGCCAGAGCTATCGCTAACAATACATTCATATTGAACGATCTTTTTAAATCTCACAGTTTAGACTTTTTATTTTTATGTGAGACCTGGGTCAACCCTGGCGAGTTGAGCGCTATAAATGAATTAACTCCGGTGGACTGCAGTTGCCTAAATTCACCAAGACTTTCTGGAAGAGGTGGTGGGACTGCTGCTATTTTCAAGCAAGATTTTAACCAAAGATTCTAGAACAGAGCTCCGCTCTAGAATCTTTCCCAGGTAAAAAAGTAGTATACTTTAGTGTGTTAGAAATATGATAAAAAAATGCTTACACTTTTTGTACTTTATGTAAAGTATGTTTAATGTGTACTTTTAGAAAGTATACTTCAAAGTAGATGTTATTAAGTTCAACTTCAGTGTACTAAAATTAAATATACGTATTGTGCAATATTCAAAGTGTTTTTGTAATGTACTTTTAAAAGTGTACTTTGTTGTTAGTGTATTTTAAATGGTAAAGAAGTTTATTTAGTTTAAGTGTATTAAATTGCTAATACTTAGAGTTGTAATATAGTGTACTTATGGAAAGTATATTTTTTGGTAGGCCTAATACATTGTTTGTATAGTTTCATAGTCATCTCACCTTTAATAAAATACTAATGTGTGTAGCCTTTAGACCTGATATGTCAGCCGCATGGATGGCAATGTGCAATAACCTAGCCTAGACACACTGATCTATCAGTTTTGGTCATCAAATAATATTTTTTCTTTTGTTGATTTTGTGTCTTAGTAAGGTAGTAGCCTATACGTTTGTGATGTAGTAGAGGTTGTGAGAGGATGAATGTGGCATTTTGTTAAATTCATAGGCAATACAGTTAAATGTATAGGCAGTCCAGTTGACCAATAACTACAGTGGGCATCACTTTCAAATGGCCACTTCAGTCGCGCATTACGAGGCGTGAAGCTGCGTGAAGCTTTAGTACCACTTTCAGCCACTGTGCGTCGCTCTGCCACTGTACATCGCTCTGTCAGTAGCCTGACTGCTGCCCCTTCTGAAAAAGCAGGAGGCTAGGCTACCTTTAAACGTAATTGTTACCGAGAGGAATCCCAGCCTACGAATTCAATAACAAAATAAATCATAATTAAACGTAGCGAAAATCGAAATCTGCTTTTGATAGCCTACCGGTGCCGCTCCACAAAACGAAAAAATATCTTAATTTGCTGTCTATGTTATTGTCAGTGTTGGGGGTAACGCAACTACGCAAATCAAAACAGTGTCTTAATTTGCCCTACTTCTTGACTGCAATGTAGTCAATTGACTGCTTGACATGTCATTTTTATTTTTCTGTACAATAAACAAATACATCTGCTTTATGCCGCAGAATTACATTCATATTTGGCTGACTGCAGACGCGCCACTTCCCTCCCCATATTCCAAGATTAAGATAGTAGCCTATACAAAAAGCACTTCATACTATCATAAAAAAAATCTTTAAAACGAATAGCTATTTGCAATTTGACAAAACACTGGTCCTCATTTTGCGAATGCGAGGACGATATGAGCCTGTTGCATTTAGTTAGATGTCCGAGTCACGCATAATGTTTGAAAACCACTGGCTCGTAATCACAATAATTTAACACAGACAGTTGGATAGCCTACTTCATCATGTCCCCATGCCTACATTTTTGTGAGTAGCATAGAGATTGTTAAAAACAATAAAGTATGGCTCTCCGTTTGGGACATCGAAAACTTATATTTTTAATACCGTTGAAGATGCTGACTTGCAAAAGCCTCGGGATAACGCGTTATCTCCACTATCATCAGTCATGCCCCTTGATCAAAGTGGGGAATGAAATAAAAGTTTGAGAACCACTGGCTTAACAAGTTACCTGCAGTCCAGAACACAGAATCTGTTGCAATATTCTGATGATCGGCGATGATATCGGCAAATGTTTGTTTTCCAAAGTAAGAATTTCACTTCACCATGCACCTTCGACAATGAATAGCTCATTACACTTGTTACTGTTAAACGTAGCCTAGGCCTACCTGGTATCATTACAAACATTATTCTGTGTCCTAAAACTGGCATATTTTATGGCATTGTGTCATGTAAGTTCGTTGCAAAATCAAGAGAAATGTGTGAGGTGGTCAGCAGGGGACAATTGAGACACATTGGATTGTGTTATTACTTGAACATTCCACACTATCCACAGCTGTGGTAGGCCTATCAGGGGCAGGAGGATTACTGTTAGCGCAGGCTTTATATAAAATTCTTCAACAGAAGGCCTCGAATGTTGTCTTGTTTGTGGAGTTCTTTGCTTCACTTCTGTAATCTCGGCTTCATTGAAAATGAGGGCTTCCCTCAATGACCCTCCGAGAATAAATAAAGGTTGAATGAATGAATGAATGAATGAATGAATGCCCAAAATAAAAGCCTGTGGTTTGCGCAGCCTACAGTAAATAACAGACCCGCCAGAATGTGCGTTATGATGCTTTTTTACGAGCAAGATGTTTTTGGTACCCTACGCACACTGCATGTTCTTAAATAACAATGATCATCAGTAATATTCGACCATTCATTTGGGTAAATGGGCAAGCGTGACAACCTTGATTGGCTGATGATTGTAACGTGGGCATGATTCCAAACACCTCCCTTAAGATGATGAGTGACAGGTCTCAGAATGCGTGCGCTACACAAGGACGGAAGATGATTAATAACTGGGGCCGTGAACAGGTATGATAAGGGATCAGATTCCAAAAATAATTCAGTGGAAATGCATGGATTCCAGTTTCTTCCAGTAGCAGATTTTTGGAATCTGATCCCTTATCATACCTGTTCATTCTTACTCGTTGCTCGACTTATCGTGGCTAAATTCAAGATGGCTGCAAACGCTAAACTTCGTGAAGATACTGTCTGTATAAATCGTCTTGTAAGTAAACTACCAGTGCTTTTTCAAAGTTCTCAATGTCTCGTTTTAAATGTCAGGGCCCTCGGAAGTCTACCAATGAAGTGTGGAGATACATTGAGCCTCGTAAATGGGTGTAAAACAGTGATTTATTTGCATGGCTAGCCCGATGCCGAAGCACCACTATTGAAAAAGCTGTTGGTAGCATCGGCTAACTAGCGCCAGATTTTGGAATGCAGGGGACAAGCCGAGATAGGCTATGAGACATACGTTCACACTCGGTATCATGTTTCAATACACTTTAGGTCAATATCACACCGGAATTCTCCTTTAAAGATTTTAGCTTGGAGTTTTCTCTTAAAAGTTATTCACAAAGCCTTTCAGACAACTCCTAAACTAGGAGTGAGTCTTCGTGGCTATGGATGACGTCATTACTCATGCACAAGCTTGACTGAAGTGACCACCTTGATTGGCTGACGATTGTAACGTGGGAATTCCAAACACCTCCCTTCCGATGATAAGTGACAGGTCGGAGAATGCGTGCGCTACACAAGTAGTGCGAAGGACGGAAGATGATTAATAACTGAATAAAAAGGCCTAGCCTAAATGAATTAAGAGTAAGGCAAAACAAGTAGCCTAATTAAACATAGGCCTATGGATTGATGTAGTAGCCTACCTTTGCAACAATAAGTATAAGTATATATACTTTTTTGATCCCGTGAGGGAAATTTGGTCTCTGCATTTAACCCAATCGGTGAATTAGTGAAACACAAACAGCACACAGTGAGGTGAAGCACACACTAATCCAGCGGCGCTCGGGGAGCAGTGAGGGGTTAGGTGCCTTGCTCAAGGGCACTTCAGCCGCGGACATGTTAACAATGAGTAGTTTTGGTTGTTGTTGGTGGCGTTATTGCATCCCTTTTATGAATGCAAAATTGTTCCCTCGCGATTGGAAGCTCCTGTTGCGCATAGGCTACGCATTTCAAAACATCGCAACGTAAAATGCCACAAAAAAGCTGTTTATGAATAGGTCTTAGTGAGTTAGGAGTCCTCTCGACTTAAGCTGTCCCAGACTTAGGTGCTACTTTTAGGTCTAAAATGCTTCGTGAATTACTTTTTGTGAAAAAATTAGGAGTCCTAAAGTTAGGAGTGAAACGCCCATTATTTTTAGGAGTTGCTCCTAAATTCGCCAGTTAGGAGCTACTTTTAGCCTTAAAATTCTTTGTGAATACGGCCCTGAATAAAAAGGCCTAGCCTAAATGAATCAAGGCAAAATAGCCTAGTAGCCTAATGAAACATATGGATTGATGTAGTATCTTTGTAACATTATTAAATTATTCTGTTACTATGCCTACGTTTGCAAAAGAGAACATTTTAATTTGATTCACAATAATGTTACATTTAATTTACATGTTGACAATGATTAGCCTAGTTTTGGTGGTTGTTGGCGGCGTTATTGCATGTTAGTTATGCCTACAATGCAAAATTGCTTCCTCACGATTGGAAGCTCCAGTAGCTGCATAGGATTTCAAAACACGGCAAAATGCCGCAGGTTTGTGAATAGGTCTGTGAGTAAGGAGTCCTCTTGACTTCTTTTAAGCTGTCAGAGGTGGGAAGGTGTGATTTGTTGGGTGCAGGGCCGGATTAACTGGGCACAAATGTCTGATGGCCCCCCTTCCCCCCCAGTCAACGTGAATCGGGTGGTTAGTTAATAGGCCTATCGTGAAGATTTTTCCTGCCATCTAAGGCTCGAGCGCATCTGTGAGGCCAAGCCTCACCAAGTAGCTTGTTTGTTTACAATTAACATTCCATTTAATTAAACTGCTTTATAGGCTATGCCGAAATGGTTTTCAACATTTTGAATATTAGTGTCGGGTGAATTTAAATATTCTCAAAGTAGCCTTATGGCTGAAAGCTGCTTGAAATCCCCCCGTCAAGCAATATAACCATACAAACGCTTCCCCATGAAAAACACTTCCCCATGACAAAGACATCATAAAACACTGAAAGTTAATATTTTGTCACTAGCAACATACATCTGTCCTTTGTTAAATGTATCATGTTCCAAGTAGCCTATGCGTAATTCTGCTTCATAAAGTTGAACAAATACATTTGCTTATTTCACAGAAAAATATAAATAGCCAGTTAGGGTCTACAGTGCAGAGTTGGTAAGTTATGGTAGGCCAACTTGCAGTGAACATACAAACAGGGGAAATTCTTTCTCTTGTAGCCGAGTAGCCTCAGGTGCGCATGTAGACAAAAGGACGAACATGCAAGCGCCAATGAATCGTGCTCTCACGACAATCACGCCGTTAAACTTAAATAGGTTAACATCACTCACTAAGTTCGCCTTCAAGCAAGGAAAACGATGATTTGAAGACATCTGTTTCGTTAGAAGGGCAAGGGGTAGCAACAGGGCAACACAGAGACAGGCCCGATGGCAGGGCTGTTATGAGAGTATTAAAATATGGGATATTCTACGGGAAAACATTAAAACGGCAAGACAGCGGGGGAAAGTTAAAATACGTGATAAACACAGAAAAAGTTAGCATGCATTGTTTCAGTCCCCGTGCACAGGGATTATTTGTCATATTATTAATCACATATGATTATTTGTGAAATTGTGCAAACAGGCGCAACACATTTGAAAAGGAAGAACTGTTAGCAAGGGCGCGGGAAGGGGGGTGCTGACGGTGCTGCAGCACCCTGCTGGCAGGAGATAGATTTTTTTTTTTTTTTTTTAAATAATTACTAATTCGCTGTCTGACATTATTTATATTTTTGTATGTGAAATGATGAGTCAAATAGCAAAAAAGGGTTATGGATAGGTTCGAATATAGGCTACTAAAAATGAACAGTTATAGAGATCAACGTGAACCAGTTACTGTAAGAACCGTAGCGTGGTTTCATCTATGTGATAGCGATCAAGTGTGTAGGCCTACGCAGGGCTCGAATTATCTTTGTCTTTAAGGGGGTCTCTCTAGCTCATAAAAAGTTGGCACACCCCGTGCATAGCCTAACAAGGCGATGAAATAGCCTAGGCGTACTATATACTGTATGCGCACGGTAGGCCTAGGCTTTACCTTGACACACGCACACAACAGACATAGATTTTTTCATAGAAATTGATTGCTTTTAATTAATTTCAACATATTATTGATTGTAATAGTCCATATTTCATTTCAATTTCACAATACAAAGAAATAGACTAAACGATTTAGTCTGTGCCATTCTCAATTTCACAACGTGACTCATTTGAACCAGACCACCGTCTTAAGGCCTTTTCACACAGAGATCCCGCTAAATTTGCGGGAAGAGGAGACGTCATTTTGCCGTCTTTTTGTGTCTGAAAGCGAGGTGAAAATTTGCTGGCCTGCTGATCTGTTCACATGATGCGGCATTTTGGGGAGCCAGGAGGCAGGATCAGCTATAGTAAATTAAATTTGTGACGTGCAACAGGGGGCGTGTAGAGTGATAGTCGTAGGCCTTATTATGCGTGCGTGGGGCTTCAGATACAGCAGGTGTGTGATTTCAAAAACCATGGCGGGAGAACCGACTGCACTTCGGTTAGCTTGCATTTGCTTTGCGGTTGCTGTTAGAATGTTAGATTCTTGCAATAGATGTCTTCAGACAATAAAAAGTAATTTGGAAGGGAAATTGAAGAGTTGCCCTTGCGTTCGCCGTGATTTCCCTTTGAAAATCAGAGGTTCACAGGCTACTGTGGCCTTGGTCAGTGGCGCCGCCAGCCGTAATCTATGCACTGTGCGTACAATTTATTCATGAAATCGTTCAATATTACAACAATAAAAAATAGCTTGTGTATTGCCTTAATTGAAACATGCTTCGCGCACAAATGATAGCCTAGGGCAAAGAGAATGGACATCTCAACATAAGGATACATTAGAAGATGATGATTGGTGTAAACTTTGTCACACGACGTGATAAGCAGTTCTGGCGCTTAAAAATCCTAATTGTTAGGTTACCATAGCTGTCTTTTCTCTAGGCCTCGGCCTATCGGAAATTGCGACATAAGCACATTGGTTTCTTTTTTCTTTTCTTTCTTGTTCGCGTGTTGGGTAGTGAAGCGATAATGCATTTAAAGCAGTACATCATGTGAGCCAGAGCCGATATGGCCAGAGCTGCTGCTCTGTATAGGTATTCTGTCCCACCCATGGAGGTAGTCCCGCCCTCCATACAAATGAATGGTGGAGGCTAGGCTAGTAAATCCATAGACATAATATACATAGACGCCGCATCGACCGCTGCTCCCTACTAGCGCTGACGAGATTTGGAGCCGCCATCTTGGACCGGTCATCCACTCCACTCAGTGTAATCTGTTTGGCCGGTGCAATGAGCTGTCAGCACACTTAAGTAATCATATCTCACTGAATACCGAACAGATTTTCACGCGGTTTTTTTTGCTGCAAAGGTCATACATGTAGCTATGATACAGGCCACATTGTTCGAAAATACAAAATACAACCAATAGTACGGTAATGTTAAATCTTACTTGTGAAAAGTAAATCCCCCGAGTATGGTCCGCCGATTTGAGCAGGAACATGCTGCACAGTGCTGTCATCTTGTGTTTTCTGCTGCAACGCAATGAGGAGTATGACCGGTCCAAGATGGCGGCCGCATTTCTTGTTTCCAGCAGCCAATGCGGCGTCTATGTATATTATGTCTATGAGTAAATCCGGCCAATTCATAGTCAATGCCATCTTGAACACTGGGGTTCGGACAAAGATGGTTGATTACGAAGATACTTCATGAGAGGCCATTTCCTGTTCCTGGAAATTTATGCAAATAGGGTAGCAGTACACGCCCCGGCACATTTATGCAGTGATCGGGCTCTCTTTTTAACATTGAGGTCTATGGCAGAATCCAAGAATTTCCCAGAATTTGTCAAAGTCTTATTTTTCTGAGCAATGGATGCACATTTCGGACACGGTATCATGCTCTCCAAACCCTCCTCCCTATTTCAGTAGAATGTCGTGATCGTATGACCCTCCAGTCGGGAGAAAATCAACATTAATGAAGGTGTACACCAAGTTTATTTTGTACTCCGGCTTGTCTGGCGTGGAACCGAGGCGTTCAAACGTAAGTCATACGTCAGTAACACGCCCCTGTGCAGGCGGGAACTGAACCAGAGCCCGTCTCTGACTGAACTCCACTTTGCCCTCATAGACATGAACTAGGACGACCCATCTTGCTAAGCATTCATTATCTTTGGTTCGGATCTAGCGGATCTAGCGCCAGTCGGCTCTGACCATGCGCCAAGTTACAAAGCTGGAAATGACGCATGGACCAACGTCGATTTTTATTGGATATTCTGTAAAAAGAGAGTCGTCCTCCAGTAAGAGGGTGGCGATAATGCACATAAAGTTCTTGCCTCATAACAAGAAGAAAAAGTGGCTCGGGAACGCGCATGGAGTCCGAGAGGAGTCGCCCTGAAGCGCAACTTAATTTTATTGGATAACACAGCGGTCTGCCTGCTGTCCTGCTGCAAATATGCATTCGAACATGACGTGAAATATCCGTAGTCGAACTATAAATAAACTATTCGTTTTTTAGTGGCAGGTGTAGCGCATTTTTACAGTCTGTGACAGTGGGCTCTGTCGCGGAAAACGGCAGCCTTCCCTCATAAAAAAAAACAATACACTTTGTTGCCCTCTGTTTTATGGTAGCCGCGGCAGTGAGTGCACGCACCGTTAGCGGCTAACCGTGCCCCCTCATCAAACACGCACACATAACCATGCCACACAATACCCCCTAATGTCTTCCTCCCTCCGTGAAATAAGGCAATAAGTAGTTTAATCAAGCGGTACTTTATTGCGTTCTGGCATACATAGATGCATGAAATGCATACAGGTGTTATGTCGGTACTTAGCGTTGTATCGTAGCTTGGCAGGCACTGGAATTGTCCTCTGTGTTTGTTTGTACTTACGTGTTTTCACTTCCGGGTATGGGTGCTGCTCTGGGACAAACCAGACTGGAGGCACAGAGACTGTTTTAAAGAACTTGTCCCGCGAAATAGGGAAGTGGGGTGAGCTCATTGGGAGGGGGAGATAACAGGGTTGATAAGCCGACTCAAAGCATATGTTAATCAGGAAGATGTGAACTGTATTTATTTATGATGCATTTGCTAAAGAACCTACTTTTCATGTTGTGTGATTGCTATTTCAAATCATATGTTTAATTTTTATCCTGTAACTGAATGTTATGAATTATGTGACAACCCTGCATGTTTTGGTTGGGACCATGGGGGCAGGGTTACAGGGTTAAAAGCAGGCTGGGTAGGCCTGATGGATGAGTGGACGTTGAGACCTAAGAGAAGTAGGTACAACTGAGTTGGTGACTGTGAAGGGAAAAGACTGCAGCTAATTTTTGTATTTATAGTTTTTTTTGTTTTTGTCAATTTGAATATTATTCTGCACGTGGATATTGAGGACCATTCTCACCTTAACGGTGGCACTGTTTTGCATGGGCTAAAATAAAAAACCTTTGCACTTAAGTGCTATTGTGGTTGAGCCATCACTTTTTTGAACGTTTACTGGACCCGGAAGGAGCCTTTCCGACACAGTCTATGATTAGTTTGTTTTTTATTGTATTGTTTGCCATCTCATAGCGGGTGCTCTAAACGTATTCGTTGGCCCATGACCAAATCAAGCCAATAATAGCCAGTAGCCACAATAATGACTGGAGCCAGAGCCCTCAATAGCCACCCTGTTTTGAAAATAATATTGAAGATATTCAATATTATTGAAGATAGTATTGAAGATAACGCACAGAATGGTCAGCCTGAGCGGACAATTACGTCCCCAACTCATCTAAAATGTGGTGTCTTTACTTTGAGTTGTACACCGCAGATGGTAAAGTAACGGTTAAAGAGAATGTTGTCTGCGGACTCCAATCTTCGCGCTCACCTGTGGTGTTACCATCCAAATGAGGCAGCGGTGTCAGAGGCACAGTAGACGGCCAGAGCATCGCCAGGCGTCCAACATCGTATGATTGCATACTTTCCGTAAATCCTAAATTTTGTCCAGGGTCTGCTATTTACTTAGGCTGCAAAGCACAGGCACTATTTATTTGAGGTAGGCTTATTCGAGGCAGACCTTTATTTCTTACATTGTACGTTATTGTGAGACATGTGTTTTGTTTGGAGCGGCATACCAGGCTATCAAACGCAGACGATTTTCGGTTTTGGTATGGGATTTAATTTACTTTTTGACTTTTATTATATAGTTAAATGTTGAGACTGATGGGCATTTAAATCTAGAGGGTATTTGATGATCACTGTAAAGTTTCGTGTAGTTGAAAAAGTGTTGGAATTTCCAGCTGTTTATTGCGAGACAAGGCCTTTCCTTCATTCATTGAACGTGCGCTGTGCTCTAATAGAAACCTTATTGCATAGCGAAGTAGCCTAAATTGAGTTTTTTTTTAATTATGCATGGTTTACCGGTACTTTTTATTAAATTCGTAGGCTGGAATGCCTCGCGGCAATAATTGTGTTTAAATGTAGTAGCCTAGTGCTTCAGCCTCTGGCAAGCTCCAAAGGGGGCGGCTATAGGTTGAGAGCTGTTGGAGACCCATGGTGCAACGAGACAAAGTCTTTATGCCGCTGTTGTGTAATTTATTGTCTTTAATCATGTTTAGGCTATGTTTGTTCGGGACAAACAACAACGAAACAAGATCAATAGAATTTTCTTTATTTGTCATATGATGGATAAACAACCATAATATGCACGTCTTCTCATAGGCTCCTCAAGAAATATGCACTGAATAACGTTTGGCTGTAGCCGCCGGATAGGTACCCGCCCACCAACATGTACGCGCATGAGAGCTCGTGCCCAACACGGATTTTCGTGCATGGAGCTGGTTCCAAATGCTCCATGCAGCGCCATATTTGAAAATGGCGTATGCTAACATGCCGAAGCTAATCTGCACGCTCTTGACCCCCTGGTCCTACCCAAATTCGCTGAACTACTTGCGAAGTAGCCTATTATCACAGACATCACATGTATCACACGAAAGAGCTTTTTCTCAGCTTTTAAACGATGTTAGTTGTTGTGGTAAACGGTAACTTTAATTTAATCATATTTTTTGTGCCCGTCTCCCTACCCATTCATCTTGGTGGAATACTTCGCAAACTTTACCTCAACACATGACAAACCATATATCAGAATAAACAGCAGACCTTACCGAACACAAAGGTGTAAAGCATGCCCCTGTAGTTAGCCATTCCAGAGTAATCCGGTTTTAAATTTGCAGCAATGTCTTTATGCATGTCTCCAACTTTGCGGTTCCTAATGTGTTTAAATTGTTCAATAGATCTACATGATTTTATAACAGGCCAAATACAAAACAAATGTTACAAATATCGCCTAGATCACTGGATTTGAGGATATAAGGCAGACAGATGCTCATGAGTTCATGCTTTGTTTTTTCGCTGGATTTTAGGATAGCCTATTATGGCAACTGATTGCATTCCAAGCTACAGTCAACTCTAGCAGGCATTGAATGACTGGAGACTTAGCGAATTTATAGATTGACATAATGTGCATAATGTCTATGTGCTATTGCTGCTTTTGATCAGTTAGATTTATTTGCAATCTCCTGTGGTGGGCTGGACATAGCATCGAAATGCCCGCCCAGATTCACACTGGTGCCGGAACGAAAAAACTCGGCAAAATGTCTAGGGGGCTTGGTAGTAAATTTGGCGAGACACTTTGTCCCGCCGTTCCGCCTCGGTCTATGTGAAAGGGACAGTCATTCCGCGATTCTGGTACATAAAATGGCGGCGATTTTGCCAGTGTGAAAGGGCCTTTAGATAGGCTATCCTCAGTGTCAAACACAATAATGCATGTAGTATAACTTATACACAGGGAAAAAGCACTAACTGGCAGAAATTATAGGCCATTGCAGCCAAACTATGTTCTAGTATTGTTGAACCGTGGAAAATTAATAGACGAACAATTTTGGAGTTTGCTCTGAGATGTTGTCGGGTAGCCATTGAATATTCCGACATCAGAGATTGCTAACAGGTGTTTCTAAATATCTGGGAACTTTCTGGAGCTCTGAATGGCAGAGGATAGCTACAGATCATCAGACAACACAATCATTGTAGGCTGCATTATGGGCCATAATTTATGGCTTTGTCAATCAACATAGAAGAGGTGAAGCGCAAGTTCAACAGCAAATAGGACTTTTCAGCACATATCAAACCATATAGGCTAGCCCAATAAACGCCTATGTAAATAGACAAAACACTCGCATCAAAGCAGGGTGACTTATTCAGATTTGCGAGTGCTGTCAAAACGATCGTATACGGTTTGCTCATATAGTCTAGTGGTGTGGTGGTTAAGTGTCATGCTGCGTTCAAGAGCGTAGGGTAGGTCTACGTCCCGTAGTAGCCTATATTTTAATTTAACGCGTAGGGTAGGTCTACGTCCCGTAGTAGCCTATATTTTAATTTAACGTCTTTAAGAGATCGCACAGGAATGGATAATGAGCGGTTGTTTAAGATTAAATTGCAATGCCAGACACCTTCAGATATGAGAGACCCCCTCAGATTTTTGACTTTGTTGCTTTCATGGGAGCCAGTCCTCACTCTATGGCTCACACGAATTCGAGCACTGGGGCTACGGTTGATATAGCCTAGGCCTACATATTCTATGCGATTTACACGTTCAAAAAAAACATGGATAAGCTGAAAGAAACTTTAATTGTGTTTTACAGTTTTGCAAAAATAATAAATGCATAGCTAGTGAAATCATTCATTATCCTAGTCGCTAAGATAGAAATTATTAGGACACATACTTGCTGTGGAGATGACACGCTTTAGGCTATTCAGAAATGATTTGCGAGATCATTGCAGCCTGATTATTAGCCTATATTTAAAGCCTAACATCTCTGGTGTGGTTTTGACGATCAGAAAAGTAATTTCCTTAGCTATACTGAAATAGGCTAACGATGTCAAGTGCGCTTCTGTGGGGTTAGGGTGGCAGTGGACTCGGAGTGCTGTCGCGGAACATTGAAATTTGTGGCTGCCCAGGACTTTTCTAAAACTTCTCGCTATCACCCGCACACTGCACTAAAATTATGTATTTAGCAGTCAAAATCCTAAACATGTCCGGGGGGGAGAAATCGTCGGACATCCATTATTTTTTGTTATTCAGCACCCCTGGTCAAAAATAGGTTCCCGCGCGCCTGACTGGTAGCATGCAAGCTCACGGGAAAGATTGATTTAAGAACGTTATCACAGTGTGTGGCTGTGGCGCGGGCGGAAGACAGCGACAATTGGCAGGGGAGGGTCATGTCTTTTTTAACAATTCTGTCGGAGGGTCATTGAACAATTTCTAGCAGGCAAGAGAGGGTCATGCAACTGAAACACTCAAAATTCCTCCGGTGGCCCCTTCAATAAATAACGCAGTCCCTAGATTGCTGCTGGGCTATATGTCTTGGTTCATGTCTGTTAAAAATGCATTGCCGTCAAACGCATAGCCTATCTCGCGGTTGCATCCATTACAAACAAACATGCAATGTGAACGTCTGGGATTGGGGAGAGCACTAAATGCTCTACTGAATAAGCATAAAGTCAAACCTTTAAATGAAAAACACTCTGTAATAATAATAAAAAAAAAACGCTAATGAAGTAAACTTGTGACCATCAAAAATCGCTTGTAACTCCATGATAACAGGACGTAACAGGAAGGCATTTGGCTGAGCAACGGAGGTTAATATGCTCTATATTTTGTCCAAATGATGTCTGTCTATCTTTGTTGCACTCGGAGAAAACCAGAATGTTTAATTTGTCCTGCGTTTTTTCTACGGCTGCAAACGGGATTCACTCGCAGTTAACCAAATATTTCTTTATTAGGGCAGGGCAGGCATATTTCTGGCTATTAAATTATTTCTAAACCAGTCTGCTAAAGTCTGTAGTGAAGTCTGTGTAGGGTTTTCCAGGCTCCATTTCTTTTTACGAGACACCCTGCTCACTTGAGCCATCTACCGGTTGTTTGGGTTGTTGCAGCGTCTCACTGGAAAAATACCAATTAAAGTCGCGTGATACCACGTGATCCCACGCGCGGACCGCGAGTGAAGCTGACCAAGTCGAAGCACTGCCCACTGTAGGGATGTAACGGTATGAAAATTTAACCTCACGGTTATAGTGACCAAAATTATCACGGTTTTCGGTATTATCACGGTATTTCTAAAAGTGTGTTCATTGTGTTCAGAAAGCACTGATAGGCCTACACAAGCTTAAATAGTTTCAAAAAGTGTCCCGTTGACTTTTTTCTTCATGTTTAATTGGCTATGTGCTTATAGCTTAACTTACCCTACCATATCTTGGAGTTTGCTATTTCTATTATTTGGATGCAATGAGCGAGACCAAAGTAAGCGTTCAAAATAAAACTTTAGGCTACTGTATTCTCCTGATAACGTGAGTGGAATTGATTTAAATGTGGACAGAGTGGCTAAATGATACAGTGCACATTTTGCGGTAAAAAAGTTCCGCCTAATCCGAATCGTAGTTAAGACCATCAATTAGACAACAGAATCAGTAGGGTACCAGTTTTGTTCCATTGTACCAGGCTTACTGTATGTCAAAAGCAGGCTCGGGTGAAGCTGGGAAGGATTAAACACACGGTTTCCATACCGTGGTAATCAACAGTGATAATCATGATGTTTGAAATGAAAACGGTAATTATTATCGTCAATATTTTTATCGCGGTTTACCATTATACCGGTAATCGTTACATCCCTACAAATAACATGGCTGTTTGAATTTGAAATGGAGTGGGCGGATCTGTGCACCTTTCCAGCAAAACGTGGTGTGAGCAAACATTAACGTTATTTTATACAGTCTATGCTTGTAACTTTATTTGCAAGACAGATGGACTGTAGAGACCAGAAAATGCATATGTTTACGGTCCGTATAAGGTTACAGGTTTGTCCAAATTAAAGTTAACCATAAATTCTAGTCATGCCAGAGACGTTGGTCCTGGTGGCCACAACATTTGCTTGCTTTGGAAGGTTAGTTCACGTCGAAGGCGGGATTCGAACGGCTGATCGCGGTGGGGTGACGTCGACCGGAAGTGATTGGAAGCAAGCGAGTGGAGTGCGGAGTCTATGGTGCGGAGTGGCGGTTTGTTTGTATCTCCAAGAGATATATATTTTTTTTTTTTTTTCATTTGGCGGTTTGGCATAATCTGATTTGTGACTGGGTCTGGATAGTATAATGGAGGAAGATGATGGGAATGATGATTGGTTAAAAGGTTTAGAGAACTGGAAAAGTCAAGGTTATGTACACGGTAGAGGGAGAGGAGGAAACAATACTAGGTCTAATGGGGCTGAGGGAATGGGGAAAGGGCCATCGAAGAGGAGTATTGAAGAGGTAACTGATGAAGTAGGTAGAGATGTGAGAAGGAAGTTAAATCATGAAGATGATTTGAAAGTAGTCGTTAAATTTAAAGAGGGGCATGATATAAGCGAAATTGGTTTGTTTGCATTGACGAGTGGATTGAAAAAGGCAGTAGGAGACATAGAAATGGCAAAGGTGTTACGGGATGGCAGATTACTAATTAAATGCAGGATCAGTGAGCAAAGAGAGAAGGCTATGAGATTACAGTCGGTGTGTAAGAAAGAATTGAGCGAAGTACGAAGCTTTGTAGGTATAAGAACAAAGGGAGTGATATCAGGTATACCGATTGGGGAAAAATTGGACGATCTTAAAAAGAATATTAAGGGAGGAACTGTAGTGGATATAAAAAGATTAAAAGCAAAGCGTAATGGAGAGAAGGTAGATAGCACTACAGTACTTTTGGAGTTCAAGGAGCAAGTGTTGCCAGATAAAGTGATGGTGGGCTATTTGAGTTTCAGGGTGCGGGAGTACATCCACCAACTCGTTGCTATAGATGCCAAAGGTATGGTCATATAGCAAATGTTTGCAAAGGGAAATTAAGATGTGGGGAGTGTGGAGGAGAGCACGAATATGGGAAATGTGGAGAGGGGGTTGAGAGGAAATGTTGTAACTGTGGTGGGGATCATACGGCTGCGTATGGGGGGTGTCCTGTAAGCAAAAGGGCAGTGGTGGTGCAGCAGATACGGACAACACAAAACATTACATATGCTGAGGCTGTAAAGGTTGTCAATATGGAAAGGAAAGAGACACATGAGGTACCGGCAACTCAAGGTAGTGGTGCTGAATGCAGAAGGCCAAAGGAGGATGTGATAAGCTCAGAGAAATTGATATTGTTTATGCGTATGTGGTTAATTGTTCTGATCAAGCTAAAACGAGAACTGAGAAAATAAAAATAATTGTTAAAGCTGCTGCAAAATTCTTGAATGTGGATAATTTATCATGGGAAAAAATACAAGCTGATCTTATGCAGGGTGAAACAAATGATCCATCATTAACACCTCTAAGAACTTATTGATTTTACAGTGGAATGCAAGAAGTCTTGCATTCCACTGTAGCAAATGGGCAGGAGTTGAAAGGTTTTATTTATAATTTAGAGGTTAAGCCAGATGTAATTTGCATTCAGGAGACAACAGTCATTAGATTTTGTTATAAAGGGGTACATAAGTATTAGAAGGGATAGAGTGGAGGGAAGTGGTGGAGGGTGTGCAATATTTGTTAAAAGAGGGATGCAGTTTAGAGAGGTTAAGAAGGGTGTGGATTTATAATATATTGTAATAGAAATATGGACAGATAGTGGTAGTATGGGTATCATTAATTTTTACAATCCATGCAGACAACTAGAAGTTGAGAATCTGGATGAAATGTGGGATAACTTAAATGGGAAAGGTATTTGGTGTGGTGATTTTAATGCACACAGTACTCTTTGGGGGATAGGGATGATTCTAATGGAAATGTGATTGAGGAATATTTGGGTGAGAAGGGGCTAGTATGCTTGAATGATGGCTCAGGTACGAGAATAGATATAGCTAGGGGATATGAATCTGCAATAGATCTGACTCTGGCTACAAAGACAGTAGCTGATAAATGCAGCTGGGAAGTATTGAGGGAAAGTACTATAGGCAGTGACCATTTTCCAATTGCAATTAAGGTAGGAGTGGAGGTGATAAGGGAGAGTGTAATGAGGGAAGGTAGGTGGATGTTAGAAAGAGCAGATTGGGACAAATTTAGAGAGTTCAGTGAATACAGATTGGTGGGTGTAAATAAGGATCAAAGTGTTGAGAATTTATGTAGGGAAATCAGCAGCAGCATATTAGATGCAGCAGAAGTAGCTGTACCTAAAACTAAGAATAAAAATGTCACCAGAATTGTACCTTGGTGGTCTAAGGATTGCAGTGAGAGTATAAAGCATAGAAATAGAGCCTTTAGAATTTTGAAAAGGTCACACAACTTTCAGAATATGATTGAGTACAAAAGATTGCAAGCAATAGTGAGACAGACAATAAGGAAGGCAAAAAAAGTATACTGGGAAAAGTTTTGTGATTCTATTGGTAGAACTACACCAATACAACAAGTGTGGGGTATGATAAAGAAAATGAGGGGTAATGGGAGAGAATATGAGTATCCAATAATGATGGATGATAACTAGCCTGGGTGTTCCCATGCTGCCTTGCGCACGATTTGATTCACGCTGCTAAGGCAGCCTGGAGACCATGGAGCAAATTTTCGCCTGAGATAGGGAACCAATCACAGAACAGGGGGGAAAGCAAGACGATGATGAGCTATGCACAGACGCATTTGATAGACATCCGTGGCACCCAATAAAAGGATCTGGGCATTTTTTTCAAATACGAGAAAATGAACGTTTGGTTCCCAGACCACGTCTCATTGAGAAGTGGTGGCGCTAGCCAGGCTAGATGATAACAGGTTTATTACTAATAGTAGAGACAAGGCCGAAGTTATAGCAAAGACATTAGTAAAGGTACATAGTGAAGCAAATTTAAATCAGGTAGAAAGGGAAGGAAGGGAAGCTACTAAACTAAGGTATAGTGCTGAGTTGGGTAATGATATTGAGGAAGGTGGTGTGATGGAGGTTCTATTTACAATGAAGGAATTGTGCTTTGAAGAAGGTGGGTAAATCTACACCAGGGAATGACAAGGTTTGCTATGCAATGATAGAAAATCTAACTGATAAAAGTAAGGAAGTAATATTGGCTCTTTTAAATAAAATATGGGTAGAAGGGGTAATCCCTTGCACTTGGAAGGAATCAATTATTATTCCTATTAGGAAACCTGGTAAAGACGCTAAATTGCCTAGTAGTTATAGGCCTATTGCACTGACATCTCAGTTGGGTAAGACCATGGAACGAATGGTAAATGATAGATTAGTATACTTTTTAGAAACTAAAGATGCATTAAGGAATTACCAGAGTGGTTTTAGGAAAGGTAGGGGGACCATGGACCCAACTGTGTTACTTGAAGATGACATAAGGAAAGCTCAGGTAAACAAAGAAACAGTTTTAGCTATATTTTTTGATATAGAGAAAGCATATGACATGATGTGGAAGGAGGGGCTTCTTATCAAATTATATCAGTTGGGAGTAAAGGGGAGAGGGTTTGCGTGGGTAAAATCTCTTTTTTATCTGGGAGGAAAATTAGAGTTAAAGTAAATGGGGTTTTGAGTGAGGTATATGAGGTAGACAATGGTACTCCTCAAGGGAGTATTATTAGCCCATTACTTTTTTCAGTAATGATAAATGAGATATTTAAAAATGTAGAAAGGTCTATTGGTGTGTCTTTATTTGCAGATGATGGAGCAATGTGGAAAAGGGGAAGAAATGTCAATCACATTGTAAATAAGATACAACAAGCAGTGGATACAGTACACACATGGACAATTGAATGGGGATTCAGGATATCTGTGGAAAAAACGAAGGTAATTTTCTTCACAAGGAAGAAAATAAGCCAGGAGTTACAGATTCAAATATCAGGTAAGGAACTGGAAAGAGAGAGATTTAAATATCTAGGTATATGGTTTGACAAAAGATTAGCATGGGCAGTTCATATTCAGAAGATGGTAGAAAATAGTAAAAAGGTGTTTGCGTGGGGTGGAATGGGGTGCAACTGGAGTGCTATGCACACAATATATATTGGACTGATTAAATCAGTTTTTGATTATGGGTGTGTTGTATATGGGTCTGCTGCTAAGACAGCTTTAAATAAACTAGACAGAGTGCAGAGTCGAGGTTTAAGATGTTGTGGAGCCATGAAGACAACTCCAGTGGCAGCCATCCAAGTAGAGATGGGGGAGTTGCCTTTAGATCTCAGAAGGGACCAGCTTAGCCTGGTATTTTGGGCAAACCTTAAAGGTCATAGGGAAGACCATTTTAGTCAATCTACATTGGTAGAGTGTCAAGAGAGACGGAATGGTACAAAAAGTAGTTTTGGGTGGACCATTAAACAGAAAATAAATTAGATGGAAATAGCCTTGTTGGATCCTTCCTACAGTAGTGTTTCCAAGAGTTCCTCTATGGACTCTTGAAGATCTTTCAGTTGATCTCAGTCTCTTGGAAGAAGCTAAGAATAGGGATATAGATAGTAATGTGGTGCAGGGGTATTTAAGTGAAAGATATGGGGATAGGATTATATTGTACACAGATGGGTCCAAAATGGATGTGAGAGTGGGGGTGGCTTTTGTTATTCCAAAATTAAAAGTAGTAACACAAAAAAGAATTAATGATAATTTAGCAGTCTATACAGCAGAACTAAATTGCTATTTTAATGGCGCTCTCTTGGGCTGAGAGTAACAGGCCAAGAAGTTTAGTAATTGCTTCAGACTCAGCGTCAGCTCTGAGTATTCAGAACATAAATTCACAATCCAGACAAGACATTGTTATAGAAATTGTCCAAATGGCTAGTACATTAATGAAAGCTGGAGTCAATGTTGATCTTGTATGGGTTCCTGCCCATAAAGGAGTAACAGGGAATGAGTTGGCTGATAAGTATGCAAAAAAGGCAACAGAAATGGAGTATATAAGTTTAAACATTAAGTATAGTAAAGCTGAGGTGAAATCAATCATTAAAGGAAAGGTAAAGGAGAAGTGGCAAGTATTGTGGGATAATGGCCAGACTGGTAGGAGATTTTACATTATCCAAAAAAGAGTGGGGGGGAGTAGAAGTACTTGCAGAAATACACAGGAGGAAAACATAATTTCAAGAATGAGATTTGGGCACACAGGGTTAAACGGTACATTATTTTTAATGAAAAAACATGCTGATGGGAGGTGTAGTGTATGTAACACACAGGATACCATAGAGCATGCCATTGAATAATGTACTAGATATAATAATGAGAGGCAACAGTTAATCCAGCAGCTAGAAGATGAAGAGATACCTTTGAAAGTAAGGGATATTTTGCTAAGGAATTCTGGTGATTTTTGTTTTGGGTTTTTCTTTTCCTTTTTTAGAAGAACAGGTTTAATAAAGATGATTTAAGTTTAGGGAAATATTTTATTCAGACCCACACTCCATTTCAGAAGGTGGCGGTAATGCAACCAGACGTTGTTTGCCAACCGCCATAAAAACAAGAAGAAGAAGAAGACGTTGGTCCTAAGTTCCGTCAGAGCCCGTCTACGGAGAGCCTTGCCACTCCGTATTAAGTCCCATTGTACCGAATTTTGGATGCAGTTCCACCAGAGTTCCACTGGGGGCGATCGCCATGAGTGCAGAATGAATGGGAGTCAATGGAGCTAGACAGCTAAATTGGTCTCTTTCACCTGATTGTCGTTGACAAATCTCAGATTTGATTGTAGTTTGTATAACTTCAACATGGGTTATAGGTCAAAAGTTGAATGAACGAGTACTTATGTCCTTTTTATTTCTTACAGGTTGGGTCGTTGTTGCACATAACACGCTAGCATTGTGCTAATGAATGATGTCATTGACACATTTGAAAGGCTTTTTAGAGCAATTAAGTTACTTTAAAAAATATAATACTCAACCAAGTGTATTTTCTTTGCCTCCCCTTTCGAATGCAATACTCAAATTACTTGAAAAATAATTATATCCCAAGAAAAGTGGATTTTGAGGGGTACAGCTCCATAGACCTCCATGCATTCTGCACTCGTGGACGAGCGCCCTCATGTGGAACCACAGAAGGAACTGCAACCAGTTCAGAAACCGGAAGTTTTCCGAGAGTGGCAGTTCTCCCCTTATTAGACATTCTCTGGTTCCGTGGAGCTAGCGACAGTAAGCGACAGTACGCGACAATAGCGGGCAATATTGCGGCGAAAAGCTTCAAAATAAAGGTACAGACGAACGATCAGATAAAGTTAAAGTTAAAATTCGGTTTTCAGAGTATTTTTCAAAGGTTTACACGAAATGTAAACATGTTGCTGAAAGCCTATGTAAATGCATGTGCAAATGTTGTAATTGTAGCAGAATTGTCTTGCTAACATCCTTGAAATTGAACGGAAGTGATCTCACGCAACACCTTTCTCAATGCAAGGCAAGACAAACCAGAGCCCGGCTACGGACATTCTCTGGATAAACGTCTCCATCTCCTGATGTAGGCTACTATTAAAAGAGAGGGGAACAAAAACAAACATAGAAAAAGGGGATAATAATGTACTATACATTGATTTAAAGTTAATGTTTTTATACGATTATACTTTGCATTAATATAATTGTGGAAGGATTACCTTTTTCATTAACAAGACCTAAAATAACACTATTATCAAATAACACTTAGTTCAAACTTAGGGTGGTAGGCTAAAATGGACTCCTTGTACTTTCAGAATAGATATTTATGCCAAATTCGTCTTTATAGGTATATGCCATACTAACTCTGTACGGACTATAGCCTACCCTAGGCCTGTCATACTATACACAATAGCCTACTATTGAACTTTAAATTATGTGGCTATGGAAACAATAAGTTGTGCATATTTAAAAGGGGGTAAAATGGACTCCTTATAACATATACTTTCAGAATATACATAGATATTTATACCAAGTTCGCCTTTGTAGTACCAGGCAATACCAAGTCTGTACCAAGTCACTAGGCCTTCTATTGACACACACTGTTGAACTTCAAATTGTGTGGCTGTGAAAACAATAAGTTGTGCACATGTAAAAGGGGGGTGAAATGGAATCATTATAACATGTACTTTCAGAATATATAAAGATATCTATACCAAATTCGCCTTTGTAGGTACCAGGCCATACTAACTCTGTATCAAGTCATATAAGCCTGTCATTAATACATAGCCTACTATTAAACTACAAATCGTGTGGCTATGGATACAAAGTTGTGCATATTTTTTTTTTTAAAAAGGGGAGGGGGTGGACTCTTTATATTATGTATACTTTCAGAATATACTAAGTTCGCCTTTGTAGTACCAGGCCATGCTAAGTCTGTACCGAGTCACATACTAGGCCTGTAATTGACACACACTGTTGAACTTCAAATTGTGTGGCTGTGAAAACAATAAGTTGTGCATATGTAAAAGGGGGGTGAAATGGAATCCTTATAACATGTACTTTCAGAATATATATAGATGTTTATACCAAGTTCGCCTTTGTAGGTACCAGGCCATACAAACTCTGTACCGAGTCATATACTATGTCTGCCATTGACATACACTGTTGAACTTCAAATTGTGTGGCTGTGAAAACAATAAGTTGTGCATACGTAAAAGTGGGGTGAAATGAAATCATTATAACATGTACTTTCAGAATATATATAGATATTTATACCAAGTTCGCCTTTGTAGGTACCAGGCCATACTAACTCTGTACCGAGTTATATACTATAGGCCTGTCATTGGCACTGTTGAACTTCAAATTGTGTGGCTGTGAAAACAATAAGTTGTGCATATGTAAAAGTGGGGTGAAATGGAATCCTTATAACATTTACTTTCAGAATATATAAGAGCATTCGAGAAAACCCTTTAGCCTCTCTAACTGAGATTGTATTAAAATCTCCAGATGTTTCAATTATTTCGAAACACTCCAAAATAAGCTTTTAAATCTTTTCGGAGATCTTGTGAAAAAAGCGGAGAAACTAAAAGACACGCACTGAGGATGCTGCTGACGCAGCCTTTTCGCCAGGTTCAATTGATTTGCATAGCAATTAGGGTAGGCTACACGTCTTGCACTTTCTTACGCACTCCACCAGATGCTCCTCTCATGACATCACTAGCCCCATCAAATGTCTGTGCAATCAGCCTTACTTTATCTGTGTCACTCTCAGGTGAACAAACTCGTACACGATTTCGCACTTACAGCGTAGCCCTCATCGAGTTGTGCTGCAATATTAGCTTTCCCCAGCATGGCTAATTTGCACAACTCAGATGCTAGCCTCATGTTTTTTGCCTTCTCTGAAAAATGTTTCATGTCACACACACCTACACTAGCCTACTCCAAACATCCCCTTGTCCCCCAGAAGATCGGAAAAGCAGGCATGGAAAACAGAACATTTTATTGCGTTCAGGACAACCAGAGCTTCTTATCAGACATATGGCCTACCACGAACGTGAAAATGTCCGATTAAATGACCGACTCTTGTCCTTTGTTTGTTGGTATACGATGTTAATGTCGGGCTGATCAGGTCCTAGGTCTTTGATAGCTAAGTTAACTACAAACTCAAGTCTTTCGAATAAGTTCTTTAAGAGAAACTCCACACTATTGCACACACGCTGTTCACTCGCCATTTTTCAACTGTCTGCCTGACCTCACAAACTTCGTGCGGACTAGTAGGCATAGGCTATTACCTACAGTAGGCAGTAAGTTCTGACGTCGTATAGGGTGGGCAGTGGCATGATCTGCCCACCCGACCTTCTACTAACCGCGCTCTAGCTGCAGTTCCATTATCGGTCGACAGATTTACATAGACAAACAGCAGGCGCTGTTCAATTTCTTCAGGGCAGTGACGTCACTGCCCTACCAGAAATGAAATGTAACGTCACAGTAGGCCTACAACAACTACAGATATGATCGAGATCTTTGCGAAATTTCTTTGCAAATCATACAAAAATGTAACATGATTTGAGTACTTTGCCACTGATTACAATAATAAACAAACAACATTTTATTTAAAAAAAAAAATTGTGGATCTACTTTTCTAGTGGATGAATCTTTAGTAGGGCTCTGCCCCTCCTGCCCAAGTGAACGAGCCGCGTCTGATAAGAGAATCAGGGGAGCCAGTTCATAGCCTATGTCTTTGGCAAGTAGCCTACTACAGACACACAGGTGAAGAACAGTCAGCCAGTAGGCTACTACTGTAGCACAACCAGACCCTTACAAAAAAAAAACTGCATTACATCAAGTGTCAAACTGCAGATTTCTGAATATGAAAACCGCAGCTTTGGAGAAAATATTTGCAGTTCTTGTGCAGGGAATGCAGTATTTTAGACACAAAAACCTGCATTGTATTACATAATACTGTACTTTACTACAGAAATGCAGTATTTTGGATATGAAAATACTATACTGCACTTTAGCCTACTGTGGTACTGTATAACTGAACATCAAAGCTGTATCTATTAGAAGAATACGTGTCTCAGTCAAAACTCACAGAAGAACAATCCAAAATGGACAGGGTAAAAGAGAAGCCTCCAAAAACACACAGAAGATCCAGAAACAGCATAAACGGAAATCCAAAGAGAGTCCTTAAAGAATGTTCAAACGCACAGAGGATACTGACTTAACTGAGGGAGAGAAAAGTCCAAGATCAAGGGCAGAGAGCACTGTGTGACGGCCAAGGGTACCGATCTGAGTCTCTGGAACAGCGACGAGGACAGCCAGATAGCCAAGGTCTCAGCTGCTTAAAAAGCGTTTCAGTGTGATTACCCACAGGTTGTCTGTAATCTGGAAGCTTGGCACATTTAGCAGCATTCTACCTGGTCGTTTCAGTCCCTCCTGGCCTCTTTCTACATCCATATCCTTCCTGACGCTTCTGGCTACTGTAGGGCCGGCCCGGCTATCCGTAGGCTATCTGAGAAAACGTTTTGGAAAAGACGGGCGATATGGACCCAACCAACTCTTTTTGGGAGGGGAGAACTCCCTCACATGGTAGGCTACAACCCATGCAGAGACAACGGTGTCATGCACAGAATGCGGAACGTGTATAGCCTACTTTAAGAGAAGATAGACTTACGTGACAAATGTCAATATTTTTTTTCCTCGACCGGCCCAAAAGTGAAGCGGCCCACCGGGAATTCTCCCGATTCTCTCGATTACCCACCCCGGGCCTGGGCTATATATATGTACATATTATTTTAGTTTTATTTTCCTGTTGTGCTTTTTTGTATGTCTTGATTCATTTTGTCTTATATTATCTATTTATTTCTGTTTTTTTATTTTTGAGTCAACCACAGATTGTTTTAAATTGTGCTATATAAATAAACTTGACTATGACTATCTTTATCATGACCGAATTGAAAAAGAGAAGCGGTGGAACGTCATTGCTGAAGCCTTGGAAATACCCAGTAAGAAAGCTAAAGTTATGTTAACTGCTGTAATGAATGGGAATATGTGCTATCTGTTGTGTGTCTGTTAAAAGTAATAATTTTGTGTGTGTGTGTGTGCGAAGGAGAGACAGACAGTGTCAGGTTTCGTAATGGAGGACCCAAATGCAGGACGCCAAAAACGTGGATTTATCCAAGAACATTTTAATTCACAAAAAGTATAAACTGAGTCGTATGTCAGCAAAACACAGGAATCCAGGGTCAAACAAACATCAAAATAACAAACATCAACATAACAAACAAATCAAAAACCTTAGCAAAACTTACTGGTAAACAGGCAAGAACAACAGACAGAAAAGATGATGATCTGACAGAGAACAAAGGCAGGCTCAAGACTTAAAGTCTAAGTTCAGTATAAATTGACCCATAGCCTTGTTGTACAACCCCAAAACAGAAAAAGTTGGGACGTTGTGTAAAATGTAAATAAAAACAATGTCATAATATACAAGTCTCGTAAACCCATATTTAGCAGTAAAAAGGACATAGACAACAGGGCCCCCTTGGAATTTTTGCTTGGGGCCCCCACAGACTCTAGAATCGCCTCTGCTTGCTTCAAGTGTCAAACTGCAGATTTCTGAGTATGAAAACCGCAGTTTTGGAGAAAATATTTGCAGCTCTTATGCAGGGAATGCAGTATTTTAGACTCAAAAAACTGCATTGTACTGCATGTACTTTACTATACAGAAATGCAGTATTTTGGACATGAAAATACTATACTGCACTGTAGCCTACTACTGTAGTATAACTGAACTGTAGGCTACTTTGCCAAAACTACAGTTATTTTTTGCAAGGGGATATGTACAGCAAGCATCAAAAGCAAACAGCCCCCTTTATAAGGAAAAACACTATTTTTGGTAACTTCCATAGACATCCAAAATGGGGTGGGATGATTGTATTGGGAGCACTGAGGTGTCAGATGATCCTATAAAAAATGGTTACATTTTGGCGCTCAGAGTTCAGTTAGGAGGGCCCCTCAGCAGGATTTTGCTTAGGGCCCCATGGAGGTCTGAACTGGCACTGGGTAGGACTATTCAGCATGGAACCAGTATATTACTACATTTTACATGTTTGACCAAATGTAAAATGGAGATAATTTTTTTCCATAATAATAATAATAACAATTTTGGGATTAACTGTATATTAATAATATAATATAGTAAGAATATCTGTATATTACAATATACAGATGTTAACACAACCGTATGGTTGATTGGGGAAGTGGTTGTTGCATGTTCCATTGTAGAAATAGCATTGTGTGCCATTAGCTTCTTGTTTATTTTTTCTGTTCATTGAAATGAAAAATCCATTGCGTAACATTAGCTTCTTGTTCCTTTTTTCTGTTCGTTGAAAATGAACTATTCCATGAAAAAATATCAGTACATTTTGAATTTGATGCCAGCAACACGTCTCAAAAAAGTTGTTAAATGTTCCTCCTTTTGTTGTCTTTATTATTACACAACTTTTCCAGCTTTTTGTTGCCCCCATCCCAACACGACTTTTTGAGACGTGTTGCTGGCATCAAATTCAAAATGTGCTGATATTATGAAATAGTCAAATTTCTCTCCTTCAACAGTTGATGGACTAGAACCGTGGGGATACAAAAAGAGCATCCCAGAGAAACTGAGTCTCTCAGAAGTAAAGATGTGGCGACATTCATCACTGTGTAAATCTGTGTAGGCAAATGATAAAAAATATAAGAATACTGTTTCTTATCATGAAATTGTGAAGCCTTTTATGATTTCATCATCTACAATAGCCTACATAATATCATTTAAAAATTCAGAGAATCGAGAGAAACCTTTAAAACAAGGGACAAGGCAGAAACAAATATTGGATGGCTTTTGGACCTCAGATAGTACTGCATGAAAACCAGACCTTTTTCTGTACATAATTTTATGGGGTCAGTAAAAATTCTGATTCCCATTGTCTATGACATGGGTCGGGAACCTGGAGCTCGCAAGTCACCACTGGCTCTTTTGCTGCACTCGGATGAAATGGGTTGGCGAAAAATAAACAAACAAAAACAAAAACTAGATGTACCGCATAGCGGTACAAAATATGACCGCCGCTCAGTCCTGTACATCCGTACATAGACAACATATCAAATGTTGAAAATGAAAATTTGAACTATTTCATGGAAAGAATAATTTTGAATTTGATGCCAGCAACATGTTTCAAAACAAGTTGGGACGGGAGCATGTTTACCACTGTGCTGCTTCACCTCTTCATTTAACACAATTCTGTAAATGTTTAGGAACTGAGGAGACAATTTGCTACCGTTTTGATAATGAAATGTTGTCCCATTACTCCCGATATAATTTCAGTTGCTCAACAGTATGGGGTATTCTTAGTCATGCTTTTTATTCCATTATGCACCTAATTTGACAAATCCAGGCTGCAGACAGACTCTTCCTCTATGGAGAAATACTATTTAAATATGTGCAGAATTCATTTTGGCATTGTTTTCCTGAAATATTCAAGGTCGTCCCTGAACAAAAAAGACATTGCCTGGATGGCAGTATATGTTGCTCAAAACCTGTATACATCATTCAGAATTGATTGTGCTTTGCCAAATGTGCAAGATGCCCATGCTGTAGGCATTAGGCATTTCTTGAATTTCCCCTGGGGATCAATAATGTATCTATCTATTAGGGGTGGGCGATATGGACAAAAAATAATATCTCGATATGTTTTGTGATTTTGACGATAACGATAATTAGTCGATATTCTTTAAAAAAATGTTTTTGTTAAAGTCTGAGTTACTTTACAGCTCATTATTTATGAATAGCATCATTACAATAATAACCAATAACCTAACCTGTGACTTTTTAACCAAATCAACCAACGCATTGTCACTCTATGACACATTTCCAATTCTGCCCTCACTTGTGTGTGTGGCAATGACACGGTCTAGCCAGCTACATTAGAGAAGATGAATAGGCCTGACAGTTTCCCAAGAGAAAGTCTGAAGCTGAAGTTCCTTTCAAATCTTTACATAGGATTCACTGTAGCCTAAAACAAAGAGCAGACCAACAGAGTAGCCTACATCTCAGCTATTTCCTTCTATGTTTTGTTTTAGAGCAATCACGTAGGCTAGCATTCCAAGTTACAGAATATAAACTAATGCGTTAGCTTATGGCTAATGTATACGAGAAATCCCATAGAGATGCTAACGGTTAGCATAATCGGTAAACATAGATATTTAGAGCGAACTTCAGTCCATTTACAAAAGAGTTACATGAGAATAGTTATTTGTTTACAACTGACTATTAAAATACTCAAAGGCTAATGTTTTCTCTCCATATAATACCGTGTAGGAAAAAACGTGACTGTCTCATCAATGCTACTTGAACAGAAGTAGCGTATAAAATCCCAAGTAGGCTACTCTCGCTGCACAAAATAAACAATAGGCTGCGTGGGACATTGTGACCCACTGGTGATCACGTGACACTTGCTCTGCTGCACTTCTCCCGCATAGCCTACCTCCTGGGAATGTATGAGTCTTCAGTGTGTGATTTCGAGTGTTTTTTCCCCATTAGTAATTTAAATACAAGGATACAAGGAAATTTATTGTCACATGCATATAGTTACTGGAAGTAAGAAATGCAGTGAAATTATGTCTGGTGTCAGCCTATTTGTGCATTAATGGGGGTGGGGGGCACCAACAAGGAGCACCCAAGAGCAACAGGGGCAAGGAAAAACTCCCTTACCAAGGAAGATACCAAATACTCGATAATGTAAATTTGCACATCGTTAAAACAACAATCACAATATTATCGCAGACGATATATATCGCCCACCCCTACTATCTATCTATTTATCTATTAATGCTCCTGAACACCGGCATAGATGTTGGGTTTTGAACTGAGCACTAAAACAAGTTGGATAGGTTGGATACTTGGATAGGCCCTCTCCTCTTTAGCCCAGATGAGTCCATGATTTGATTTGACCAACTTTGATTGGTCTAACCACAGGACCTCTTTCCACCTTACCTCAGTCCACTTTAAACAAGCTCAGGCCCAGATAAGAGGGTGGTATTTTCTTTATCATGTCTCAATACAATTTTAGGTGTTACAATTTTGGCTGCAGTTTTTGAATTGAGTATCAAACTGGGCACATAGACAATGGTTATCAGAGGTTTTCCTGAGCCCATACAATGACAGGTCTAGAAACGTTAAGAAGTAAGAAGCATTAAGAAGCATTTGTTCATGTTAAGAAGCATCATGTTAAGAAGCATTAAAATGACATTGTTTTATCATTTGTGCACACAGTTTTACACAGAGTGATGAATACCCCTACATCTTTACTTCTAAGAGACCCTGCATTTCTGGGATGCTCTTTTTCATAAGTAGGCTAAAACAAAAGAAGAGATATCCGCACACTGTGTCTAAAGCTCCCAGTTTAATGGTGGGTGATACACAACGTTTCGACCACTCAGGCAAAGATGGTTGATTATGAAGATACTTCATGAGAGGCCATTTCCTGTCCCTGGAAATTTATGCAAATAGGGTAGCAGTACACGCCCCCGCACATTTATGCAGTGATCGGGCTCCCTTTTTAACATTGAGGTCTATGGCAGAATCCAAGAATTTTCCAGAATTTGTCAAAGGACTATTCAGTGAACACACAGTGAGGTGAAGGACACACTAATCCCGACAACAGCGGCGCTCGGGGAGCAGTGAGGGGTTAGGTGCCTTGCTCAAGGGCACTTCAGCCGTGGCCCACTGGTCGGGGCTCAAACCGGCAACCCTCCGGTTACTGGTCCAGAGTGCTAACCAGTGGGCCGCGGCTGCCCATTACTACATTTTACATGTTTGACCAAATGTAAAATGGAAATAATTTTTTTTCCATAATAATAATAATAATAATAACAATTTTGTGATTAACTGTATATTAATAATATAATATATTAACAATATCTGTATATTACAATATACAGATGTTAACACAACCGTACAAAAATGTTTCTTTTTTCTGTTCATTGAAATGAAAAATCCATTGCGTAACATTAGCTTCTTGTTCCTTTTTTCTGTTTGTTGAAAAGGAACTATTTCATGGAAAATATCAGTACATTTTGAATTTGATGCCAGCAACACGTCTCAAAAAAGTTGTTAAATGTTCCTCCTTTTGTTGTCTTTATCATTACACAACTTTTCCAGCTTTTTGTTGCCCCCATCCCAACACGACTTTTTGAGACGTGTGTGCTGATATTTTGCATGAAATAGTTCCTTTTCAACGAACAGAAAAAAGGAACAAGAAGCTAATGTTACGCAATGGATTTTTCAATGGTGGGAGAATCCTCCCACCATGGCAATGATATTGCCAGATTCAGGACAGTCTGCTCTACACACACATGTAAGGCAAGTCGAGCTGCCAGCTTGCAGTGGTGAGATACATGTCAAAATATAATAATTTTTATAATACGCTTTTTGTATTTTTATTATTTAACATAATGGTGATAACACTTGTCGGTAGGGCCCCCTTGGAATTTTTGCTTGGGGCCCCCACAGACTCTAGAATCGCCTCTGCTTGCTTCAAGTGTCAAACTGCAGATTTCTGAGTATGAAAACCGCAGTTTTGGAGAAAATATTTGCAGCTCTTATGCAGGGAATGCAGTATTTTAGACTCAAAAAACTGCATTGTACTGCATGTACTTTACTATACAGAAATGCAGTATTTTGGACATGAAAATACTATACTGCACTGTAGCCTACTACTGTAGTATAACTGAACTGTAGGCTACTTTGCCAAAACTACAGTTATTTTTTGCAAGGGGATATGTACAGCAAGCATCAAAAGCAAACAGCCCCCTTTATAAGGAAAAACACTATTTTTGGTAACTTCCATAGACATCCAAAATGGGGTGGGATGATTGTATTGGGAGCACTGAGGTGTCAGATGATCCTATAAAAAATGGTTACATTTTGGCGCTCAGAGTTCAGTTAGGAGGGCCCCTCAGCAGGATTTTGCTTAGGGCCCCATGGAGGTCTGAACTGGCACTGGGTAGGACTATTCAGCATGGAACCAGTATATTACTACATTTTACATGTTTGACCAAATGTAAAATGGAGATAATTTTTTTCCATAATAATAATAATAACAATTTTGGGATTAACTGTATATTAATAATATAATATAGTAAGAATATCTGTATATTACAATATACAGATGTTAACACAACCGTATGGTTGATTGGGGAAGTGGTTGTTGCATGTTCCATTGTAGAAATAGCATTGTGTGCCATTAGCTTCTTGTTTATTTTTTCTGTTCATTGAAATGAAAAATCCATTGCGTAACATTAGCTTCTTGTTCCTTTTTTCTGTTCGTTGAAAATGAACTATTTCATGAAAAAATATCAGTACATTTTGAATTTGATGCCAGCAACACGTCTCAAAAAAGTTGTTAAATGTTCCTCCTTTTGTTGTCTTTATTATTACACAACTTTTCCAGCTTTTTGTTGCCCCCATCCCAACACGACTTTTTGAGACGTGTTGCTGGCATCAAATTCAAAATGTGCTGATATTTTCCATGAAATAGTCAAATTTCTCTCCTTCAACAGTTGATGGACTAGAACCGTGGGGATACAAAAAGAGCATCCCAGAGAAACTGAGTCTCTCAGAAGTAAAGATGTGGCGACATTCATCACTGTGTAAATCTGTGTAGGCAAATGATAAAAAATATAAGAATACTGTTTCTTATCATGAAATTGTGAAGCCTTTTATGATTTCATCATCTACAATAGCCTACATAATATCATTTAAAAATTCAGAGAATCGAGAGAAACCTTTAAAACAAGGGACAAGGCAGAAACAAATATTGGATGGCTTTTGGACCTCAGATAGTACTGCATGAAAACCAGACCTTTTTCTGTACATAATTTTATGGGGTCAGTAAAAATTCTGATTCCCATTGTCTATGACATGGGTCGGGAACCTGGAGCTCGCAAGTCACCACTGGCTCTTTTGCTGCACTCGGATGAAATGGGTTGGCGAAAAATAAACAAACAAAAACAAAAACTAGATGTACCGCATAGCGGTACAAAATATGACCGCCGCTCAGTCCTGTACATCCGTACATAGACAACATATCAAATGTTGAAAATGAAAATTTGAACTATTTCATGGAAAGAATAATTTTGAATTTGATGCCAGCAACATGTTTCAAAAAAAGTTGGGACGGGAGCATGTTTACCACTGTGCTGCTTCACCTCTTCATTTAACACAATTCTGTAAATGTTTAGGAACTGAGGAGACAATTTGCTACCGTTTTGATAATGAAATGTTGTCCCATTACTCCCGATATAATTTCAGTTGCTCAACAGTATGGGGTATTCTTAGTCATGCTTTTTATTCCATTATGCACCTAATTTGACAAATCCAGGCTGCAGACAGGCCACCTTAGCACCTGGACAGACTCTTCCTCTATGGAGAAATACTATTTAAATATGTGCAGAATTCATTTTGGCATTGTTTTCCTGAAATATTCAAGGTCGTCCCTGAACAAAAAAGACATTGCCTGGATGGCAGTATATGTTGCTCAAAACCTGTATACATCATTCAGAATTGATTGTGCTTTGCCAAATGTGCAAGATGCCCATGCTGTAGGCATTAGGCATTTCTTGAATTTCCCCTGGGGATCAATAATGTATCTATCTATTAGGGGTGGGCGATATGGACAAAAAATAATATCTCGATATGTTTTGTGATTTTGACGATAACGATAATTAGTCGATATTCTTTAAAAAAATGTTTTTGTTAAAGTCTGAGTTACTTTACAGCTCATTATTTATGAATAGCATCATTACAATAATAACCAATAACCTAACCTGTGACTTTTTAACCAAATCAACCAACGCATTGTCACTCTATGACACATTTCCAATTCTGCCCTCACTTGTGTGTGTGGCAATGACACGGTCTAGCCAGCTACATTAGAGAAGATGAATAGGCCTGACAGTTTCCCAAGAGAAAGTCTGAAGCTGAAGTTCCTTTCAAATCTTTACATAGGATTCACTGTAGCCTAAAACAAAGAGCAGACCAACAGAGTAGCCTACATCTCAGCTATTTCCTTCTATGTTTTGTTTTAGAGCAATCACGTAGGCTAGCATTCCAAGTTACAGAATATAAACTAATGCGTTAGCTTATGGCTAATGTATACGAGAAATCCCATAGAGATGCTAACGGTTAGCATAATCGGTAAACATAGATATTTAGAGCGAACTTCAGTCCATTTACAAAAGAGTTACATGAGAATAGTTATTTGTTTACAACTGACTATTAAAATACTCAAAGGCTAATGTTTTCTCTCCATATAATACCGTGTAGGAAAAAACGTGACTGTCTCATCAATGCTACTTGAACAGAAGTAGCGTATAAAATCCCAAGTAGGCTACTCTCGCTGCACAAAATAAACAATAGGCTGCGTGGGACATTGTGACCCACTGGTGATCACGTGACACTTGCTCTGCTGCACTTCTCCCGCATAGCCTACCTCCTGGGAATGTATGAGTCTTCAGTGTGTGATTTCGAGTGTTTTTTCCCCATTAGTAATTTAAATACAAGGATACAAGGAAATTTATTGTCACATGCATATAGTTACTGGAAGTAAGAAATGCAGTGAAATTATGTCTGGTGTCAGCCTATTTGTGCATTAATGGGGGTGGGGGGCACCAACAAGGAGCACCCAAGAGCAACAGGGGCAAGGAAAAACTCCCTTACCAAGGAAGATACCAAATACTCGATAATGTAAATTTGCACATCGTTAAAACAACAATCACAATATTATCGCAGACGATATATATCGCCCACCCCTACTATCTATCTATTTATCTATTAATGCTCCTGAACACCGGCATAGATGTTGGGTTTTGAACTGAGCACTAAAACAAGTTGGATAGGTTGGATACTTGGATAGGCCCTCTCCTCTTTAGCCCAGATGAGTCCATGATTTGATTTGACCAACTTTGATTGGTCTAACCACAGGACCTCTTTCCACCTTACCTCAGTCCACTTTAAACAAGCTCAGGCCCAGATAAGAGGGTGGTATTTTCTTTATCATGTCTCAATACAATTTTAGGTGTTACAATTTTGGCTGCAGTTTTTGAATTGAGTATCAAACTGGGCACATAGACAATGGTTATCAGAGGTTTTCCTGAGCCCATACAATGACAGGTCTAGAAACGTTAAGAAGTAAGAAGCATTAAGAAGCATTTGTTCATGTTAAGAAGCATCATGTTAAGAAGCATTAAAATGACATTGTTTTATCATTTGTGCACACAGTTTTACACAGAGTGATGAATACCCCTACATCTTTACTTCTAAGAGACCCTGCATTTCTGGGATGCTCTTTTTCATAAGTAGGCTAAAACAAAAGAAGAGATATCCGCACACTGTGTCTAAAGCTCCCAGTTTAATGGTGGGTGATACACAACGTTTCGACCACTCAGGCAAAGATGGTTGATTATGAAGATACTTCATGAGAGGCCATTTCCTGTCCCTGGAAATTTATGCAAATAGGGTAGCAGTACACGCCCCCGCACATTTATGCAGTGATCGGGCTCCCTTTTTAACATTGAGGTCTATGGCAGAATCCAAGAATTTTCCAGAATTTGTCAAAGGACTATTCAGTGAACACACAGTGAGGTGAAGGACACACTAATCCCGACAACAGCGGCGCTCGGGGAGCAGTGAGGGGTTAGGTGCCTTGCTCAAGGGCACTTCAGCCGTGGCCCACTGGTCGGGGCTCAAACCGGCAACCCTCCGGTTACTGGTCCAGAGTGCTAACCAGTGGGCCGCGGCTGCCCATTACTACATTTTACATGTTTGACCAAATGTAAAATGGAAATAATTTTTTTTCCATAATAATAATAATAATAATAACAATTTTGTGATTAACTGTATATTAATAATATAATATATTAACAATATCTGTATATTACAATATACAGATGTTAACACAACCGTACAAAAATGTTTCTTTTTTCTGTTCATTGAAATGAAAAATCCATTGCGTAACATTAGCTTCTTGTTCCTTTTTTCTGTTTGTTGAAAAGGAACTATTTCATGGAAAATATCAGTACATTTTGAATTTGATGCCAGCAACACGTCTCAAAAAAGTTGTTAAATGTTCCTCCTTTTGTTGTCTTTATCATTACACAACTTTTCCAGCTTTTTGTTGCCCCCATCCCAACACGACTTTTTGAGACGTGTGTGCTGATATTTTGCATGAAATAGTTCCTTTTCAACGAACAGAAAAAAGGAACAAGAAGCTAATGTTACGCAATGGATTTTTCAATGGTGGGAGAATCCTCCCACCATGGCAATGATATTGCCAGATTCAGGACAGTCTGCTCTACACACACATGTAAGGCAAGTCGAGCTGCCAGCTTGCAGTGGTGAGATACATGTCAAAATATAATAATTTTTATAATACGCTTTTTGTATTTTTATTATTTAACATAATGGTGATAACACTTGTCGGTAGGGCCCCCTTGGAATTTTTGCTTGGGGCCCCCACAGACTCTAGAATCGCCTCTGCTTGCTTCAAGTGTCAAACTGCAGATTTCTGAGTATGAAAACCGCAGTTTTGGAGAAAATATTTGCAGCTCTTATGCAGGGAATGCAGTATTTTAGACTCAAAAAACTGCATTGTACTGCATGTACTTTACTATACAGAAATGCAGTATTTTGGACATGAAAATACTATACTGCACTGTAGCCTACTACTGTAGTATAACTGAACTGTAGGCTACTTTGCCAAAACTACAGTTATTTTTTGCAAGGGGATATGTACAGCAAGCATCAAAAGCAAACAGCCCCCTTTATAAGGAAAAACACTATTTTTGGTAACTTCCATAGACATCCAAAATGGGGTGGGATGATTGTATTGGGAGCACTGAGGTGTCAGATGATCCTATAAAAAATGGTTACATTTTGGCGCTCAGAGTTCAGTTAGGAGGGCCCCTCAGCAGGATTTTGCTTAGGGCCCCATGGAGGTCTGAACTGGCACTGGGTAGGACTATTCAGCATGGAACCAGTATATTACTACATTTTACATGTTTGACCAAATGTAAAATGGAGATAATTTTTTTCCATAATAATAATAATAACAATTTTGGGATTAACTGTATATTAATAATATAATATAGTAAGAATATCTGTATATTACAATATACAGATGTTAACACAACCGTATGGTTGATTGGGGAAGTGGTTGTTGCATGTTCCATTGTAGAAATAGCATTGTGTGCCATTAGCTTCTTGTTTATTTTTTCTGTTCATTGAAATGAAAAATCCATTGCGTAACATTAGCTTCTTGTTCCTTTTTTCTGTTCGTTGAAAATGAACTATTTCATGAAAAAATATCAGTACATTTTGAATTTGATGCCAGCAACACGTCTCAAAAAAGTTGTTAAATGTTCCTCCTTTTGTTGTCTTTATTATTACACAACTTTTCCAGCTTTTTGTTGCCCCCATCCCAACACGACTCTTTGAGACGTGTTGCTGGCATCAAATTCAAAATGTGCTGATATTTTCCATGAAATAGTCAAATTTCTCTCCTTCAACAGTTGATGGACTAGAACCGTGGGGATACAAAAAGAGCATCCCAGAGAAACTGAGTCTCTCAGAAGTAAAGATGTGGCGACATTCATCACTGTGTAAATCTGTGTAGGCAAATGATAAAAAATATAAGAATACTGTTTCTTATCATGAAATTGTGAAGCCTTTTATGATTTCATCATCTACAATAGCCTACATAATATCATTTAAAAATTCAGAGAATCGAGAGAAACCTTTAAAACAAGGGACAAGGCAGAAACAAATATTGGATGGCTTTTGGACCTCAGATAGTACTGCATGAAAACCAGACCTTTTTCTGTACATAATTTTATGGGGTCAGTAAAAATTCTGATTCCCATTGTCTATGACATGGGTCGGGAACCTGGAGCTCGCAAGTCACCACTGGCTCTTTTGCTGCACTCGGATGAAATGGGTTGGCGAAAAATAAACAAACAAAAACAAAAACTAGATGTACCGCATAGCGGTACAAAATATGACCGCCGCTCAGTCCTGTACATCCGTACATAGACAACATATCAAATGTTGAAAATGAAAATTTGAACTATTTCATGGAAAGAATAATTTTGAATTTGATGCCAGCAACATGTTTCAAAAAAAGTTGGGACGGGAGCATGTTTACCACTGTGCTGCTTCACCTCTTCATTTAACACAATTCTGTAAATGTTTAGGAACTGAGGAGACAATTTGCTACCGTTTTGATAATGAAATGTTGTCCCATTACTCCCGATATAATTTCAGTTGCTCAACAGTATGGGGTATTCTTAGTCATGCTTTTTATTCCATTATGCACCTAATTTGACAAATCCAGGCTGCAGACAGGCCACCTTAGCACCTGGACAGACTCTTCCTCTATGGAGAAATACTATTTAAATATGTGCAGAATTCATTTTGGCATTGTTTTCCTGAAATATTCAAGGTCGTCCCTGAACAAAAAAGACATTGCCTGGATGGCAGTATATGTTGCTCAAAACCTGTATACATCATTCAGAATTGATTGTGCTTTGCCAAATGTGCAAGATGCCCATGCTGTAGGCATTAGGCATTTCTTGAATTTCCCCTGGGGATCAATAATGTATCTATCTATTAGGGGTGGGCGATATGGACAAAAAATAATATCTCGATATGTTTTGTGATTTTGACGATAACGATAATTAGTCGATATTCTTTAAAAAAATGTTTTTGTTAAAGTCTGAGTTACTTTACAGCTCATTATTTATGAATAGCATCATTACAATAATAACCAATAACCTAACCTGTGACTTTTTAACCAAATCAACCAACGCATTGTCACTCTATGACACATTTCCAATTCTGCCCTCACTTGTGTGTGTGGCAATGACACGGTCTAGCCAGCTACATTAGAGAAGATGAATAGGCCTGACAGTTTCCCAAGAGAAAGTCTGAAGCTGAAGTTCCTTTCAAATCTTTACATAGGATTCACTGTAGCCTAAAACAAAGAGCAGACCAACAGAGTAGCCTACATCTCAGCTATTTCCTTCTATGTTTTGTTTTAGAGCAATCACGTAGGCTAGCATTCCAAGTTACAGAATATAAACTAATGCGTTAGCTTATGGCTAATGTATACGAGAAATCCCATAGAGATGCTAACGGTTAGCATAATCGGTAAACATAGATATTTAGAGCGAACTTCAGTCCATTTACAAAAGAGTTACATGAGAATAGTTATTTGTTTACAACTGACTATTAAAATACTCAAAGGCTAATGTTTTCTCTCCATATAATACCGTGTAGGAAAAAACGTGACTGTCTCATCAATGCTACTTGAACAGAAGTAGCGTATAAAATCCCAAGTAGGCTACTCTCGCTGCACAAAATAAACAATAGGCTGCGTGGGACATTGTGACCCACTGGTGATCACGTGACACTTGCTCTGCTGCACTTCTCCCACATAGCCTACCTCCTGGGAATGTATGAGTCTTCAGTGTGTGATTTCGAGTGTTTTTTCCCCATTAGTAATTTAAATACAAGGATACAAGGAAATTTATTGTCACATGCATATAGTTACTGGAAGTAAGAAATGCAGTGAAATTATGTCTGGTGTCAGCCTATTTGTGCATTAATGGGGGTGGGGGGCACCAACAAGGAGCACCCAAGAGCAACAGGGGCAAGGAAAAACTCCCTTACCAAGGAAGATACCAAATACTCGATAATGTAAATTTGCACATCGTTAAAACAACAATCACAATATTATCGCAGACGATATATATCGCCCACCCCTACTATCTATCTATTTATCTATTAATGCTCCTGAACACCGGCATAGATGTTGGGTTTTGAACTGAGCACTAAAACAAGTTGGATAGGTTGGATACTTGGATAGGCCCTCTCCTCTTTAGCCCAGATGAGTCCATGATTTGATTTGACCAACTTTGATTGGTCTAACCACAGGACCTCTTTCCACCTTACCTCAGTCCACTTTAAACAAGCTCAGGCCCAGATAAGAGGGTGGTATTTTCTTTATCATGTCTCAATACAATTTTAGGTGTTACAATTTTGGCTGCAGTTTTTGAATTGAGTATCAAACTGGGCACATAGACAATGGTTATCAGAGGTTTTCCTGAGCCCATACAATGACAGGTCTAGAAACGTTAAGAAGTAAGAAGCATTAAGAAGCATTTGTTCATGTTAAGAAGCATCATGTTAAGAAGCATTAAAATGACATTGTTTTATCATTTGTGCACACAGTTTTACACAGAGTGATGAATACCCCTACATCTTTACTTCTAAGAGACCCTGCATTTCTGGGATGCTCTTTTTCATAAGTAGGCTAAAACAAAAGAAGAGATATCCGCACACTGTGTCTAAAGCTCCCAGTTTAATGGTGGGTGATACACAACGTTTCGACCACTCAGGCAAAGATGGTTGATTATGAAGATACTTCATGAGAGGCCATTTCCTGTCCCTGGAAATTTATGCAAATAGGGTAGCAGTACACGCCCCCGCACATTTATGCAGTGATCGGGCTCCCTTTTTAACATTGAGGTCTATGGCAGAATCCAAGAATTTTCCAGAATTTGTCAAAGGACTATTCAGTGAACACACAGTGAGGTGAAGGACACACTAATCCCGACAACAGCGGCGCTCGGGGAGCAGTGAGGGGTTAGGTGCCTTGCTCAAGGGCACTTCAGCCGTGGCCCACTGGTCGGGGCTCAAACCGGCAACCCTCCGGTTACTGGTCCAGAGTGCTAACCAGTGGGCCGCGGCTGCCCATTACTACATTTTACATGTTTGACCAAATGTAAAATGGAAATAATTTTTTTTCCATAATAATAATAATAATAATAACAATTTTGTGATTAACTGTATATTAATAATATAATATATTAACAATATCTGTATATTACAATATACAGATGTTAACACAACCGTACAAAAATGTTTCTTTTTTCTGTTCATTGAAATGAAAAATCCATTGCGTAACATTAGCTTCTTGTTCCTTTTTTCTGTTTGTTGAAAAGGAACTATTTCATGGAAAATATCAGTACATTTTGAATTTGATGCCAGCAACACGTCTCAAAAAAGTTGTTAAATGTTCCTCCTTTTGTTGTCTTTATCATTACACAACTTTTCCAGCTTTTTGTTGCCCCCATCCCAACACGACTTTTTGAGACGTGTGTGCTGATATTTTGCATGAAATAGTTCCTTTTCAACGAACAGAAAAAAGGAACAAGAAGCTAATGTTACGCAATGGATTTTTCAATGGTGGGAGAATCCTCCCACCATGGCAATGATATTGCCAGATTCAGGACAGTCTGCTCTACACACACATGTAAGGCAAGTCGAGCTGCCAGCTTGCAGTGGTGAGATACATGTCAAAATATAATAATTTTTATAATACGCTTTTTGTATTTTTATTATTTAACATAATGGTGATAACACTTGTCGGTAGGGCCCCCTTGGAATTTTTGCTTGGGGCCCCCACAGACTCTAGAATCGCCTCTGCTTGCTTCAAGTGTCAAACTGCAGATTTCTGAGTATGAAAACCGCAGTTTTGGAGAAAATATTTGCAGCTCTTATGCAGGGAATGCAGTATTTTAGACTCAAAAAACTGCATTGTACTGCATGTACTTTACTATACAGAAATGCAGTATTTTGGACATGAAAATACTATACTGCACTGTAGCCTACTACTGTAGTATAACTGAACTGTAGGCTACTTTGCCAAAACTACAGTTATTTTTTGCAAGGGGATATGTACAGCAAGCATCAAAAGCAAACAGCCCCCTTTATAAGGAAAAACACTATTTTTGGTAACTTCCATAGACATCCAAAATGGGGTGGGATGATTGTATTGGGAGCACTGAGGTGTCAGATGATCCTATAAAAAATGGTTACATTTTGGCGCTCAGAGTTCAGTTAGGAGGGCCCCTCAGCAGGATTTTGCTTAGGGCCCCATGGAGGTCTGAACTGGCACTGGGTAGGACTATTCAGCATGGAACCAGTATATTACTACATTTTACATGTTTGACCAAATGTAAAATGGAGATAATTTTTTTCCATAATAATAATAATAACAATTTTGGGATTAACTGTATATTAATAATATAATATAGTAAGAATATCTGTATATTACAATATACAGATGTTAACACAACCGTATGGTTGATTGGGGAAGTGGTTGTTGCATGTTCCATTGTAGAAATAGCATTGTGTGCCATTAGCTTCTTGTTTATTTTTTCTGTTCATTGAAATGAAAAATCCATTGCGTAACATTAGCTTCTTGTTCCTTTTTTCTGTTCGTTGAAAATGAACTATTTCATGAAAAAATATCAGTACATTTTGAATTTGATGCCAGCAACACGTCTCAAAAAAGTTGTTAAATGTTCCTCCTTTTGTTGTCTTTATTATTACACAACTTTTCCAGCTTTTTGTTGCCCCCATCCCAACACGACTTTTTGAGACGTGTTGCTGGCATCAAATTCAAAATGTGCTGATATTTTCCATGAAATAGTCAAATTTCTCTCCTTCAACAGTTGATGGACTAGAACCGTGGGGATACAAAAAGAGCATCCCAGAGAAACTGAGTCTCTCAGAAGTAAAGATGTGGCGACATTCATCACTGTGTAAATCTGTGTAGGCAAATGATAAAAAATATAAGAATACTGTTTCTTATCATGAAATTGTGAAGCCTTTTATGATTTCATCATCTACAATAGCCTACATAATATCATTTAAAAATTCAGAGAATCGAGAGAAACCTTTAAAACAAGGGACAAGGCAGAAACAAATATTGGATGGCTTTTGGACCTCAGATAGTACTGCATGAAAACCAGACCTTTTTCTGTACATAATTTTATGGGGTCAGTAAAAATTCTGATTCCCATTGTCTATGACATGGGTCGGGAACCTGGAGCTCGCAAGTCACCACTGGCTCTTTTGCTGCACTCGGATGAAATGGGTTGGCGAAAAATAAACAAACAAAAACAAAAACTAGATGTACCGCATAGCGGTACAAAATATGACCGCCGCTCAGTCCTGTACATCCGTTCCGCGAAAATAAATCACACTTCAATTTGTCTCCGTATTTTACTCCATCCCCCACTCTTGAAACTTTTGTGTATGCTTGTTTGGCATGCCTGAGTGTGTGTGTGCGGCTGCACAGAAAGTACCCTACTGGTGCTGAAAAGGTGAATAGATTGTAGAATAGCCAAAGAAGATGTAGAATTGTTATAAAACCTTTAAAATCTCTAAACAATCACAAGTAGGGCAGTTCATCACAGTTCATCCATTGCAACTGGATTGATGAAAGGTCACTTACACCTGTAGGCTACATTGTATTTGGGAAAAGCAAAAGGTATCAGCATAATGTTATTTATTTATTTATTTATTTATTTTTTATGTATTTTTAAACAAAAATATCTCTGTCAGTTCCATGCCGTTTTCAACAGCTATCAAAAACAAAGGTCATTTTTGGATGGATGGATTTTTTGTGAATGTTTCTTCTTCTACATAAGATTTTAGTCATCTTTAGTTCATGTAATACTTTATTGTCAATGCACAAATTAAGTAACAGTAGTCTGAAACGTTATTGTTAATGCACAAATTAAGTAACAGTAGTCTGAAACGAAATGCTGTTTTACATCTAACCAGTGGTGCAAATAACTGACATGTCCAAATGGGCCTTGATGAAATGCGTCGCTAGACTGTTCATACACATTTTAACGGGCCAAAGTTGAAGAGCTTTTGTCCGTTATTGTTAGTGCAAATATAGGCTGATTCATGTTCCCTTGCATTGTGTAACTGAGGTCCATGGCTAGTCTGGCTTTCATCAGACCAAGCTCAATCTTTTAAGAAATCAAAAAATAAATAGCGGGCAGATCAGGCTGGGTTCACCCAGCCTAGTCCATAGGCACCCGATATTGTTTAATTTTCAGATTGAGATATACACGCTCTGGCTATTCTAAATGCAAAAATGCATTAGGGAGTTATGACAAAACTGTAACTAACAAACTAGATCCTAATAGAAAGCTGTTAGCTTCCCTAAGCTACAGGTAGGATTATAAGGTAGGCCTATTTACAACATAAATTGTCAATAGGCTATGCTGGCGACACAAATAAAATGTCCTTTGGAAACCAATGGCTTACGACTTACAGTATCAAGCGGACTTAAACTGCCATATCGTGGCGAAAAGTTGTAATAACATTCACGCAGCTCCATGAGTCAAGGAAAGCGCGAATGAAGTAGCCACTTCTAAATGGGACCCACTACACAGTAGCTTAAGGTGTGTTGCTAAAAGCAGCCATAATGAAATGAAGGTGTCATTGTTTGGATACTTCACACACACGTGCTCGATTCCCCTCTCACACCCTGCACGCACTTAAAACAAAATAAACAGGCGTCTCAGTCTCACGCATGTATAGGCAAAACTGTATCAGACAGTCAGCATCAGTAACGTTGGTAAATCTTCCATTGCACAGAATGATTTTGTAGCACGTGCAATAAATGACAGTCGAAAGATACAAACAGTGCTGCTATCAATTTGCTTGGTATAACCGCATTTATAGTTTTCTACAAATGCAATCAATCAAATGGGCCTCCATCACTCAACCAACGCTAACGGTAACATTACCTAGGTCCTTATTGATATTACAAGATTAACGTACCTGCAGTAAAAACCAAGCATGTCCGATAAACATCCTCAGATTTATTTCGGCTTCAAGAAGAAATGGGAATTACACTTCATGTGAACATCGTCCTGTCCTTATTAGATGTTCGCTGCGGTAAATTACAGTCCTTGTAGGAAGTGTCCATTGTTTTTCCCCAACCCACTTTTAACTTCCAACAAAATTACGTCTCACTGCAACGATGCGCCATCTAGTGGACAAACGACTACTTATCGCCAATACTGAAAATGCAGCCATGATGATGATGATGAATATTTATTTTGGCTTTCTTTTGATCCTACTGAATTTGTAATTATGTATCGGCCGTTCTAATACCGATAGTATGTGGGTGCCTGTGTGTGTGCATGTTTATATGTGTGCACCGCCATTTACAGGCCAATGAGTGTACAGTCACTAAATGTACACATAACCTAATTTTTTTAGACCCCCCCATGGATGAAATTCTACGAAACTTGGCATACCCCCAGACCCCCAGAGAATGCCAGGTCAATCATACACATACAATTTGGTGCAGTTCTGAACATCTTAACTGAAGATAGGGGCGATTAAAGCAGAATAATATTGCATTTTCATTTTTTACCGGGGGGGTGGGGGTGTGCAAATCACAAATGAGTGATTATGAGCCAGGTTGATGTGGGCCCTTGAGACCAACATACCATAAAAGAGAACTGTGTCTGCCCACAGAGAACTGTGTCTGCCCTACCCTCCTTTCGGGGGGTCCAGTCCAGCGGGGGGGCTGCAGATCAAAATGAAAAATGACGGTTCCATGCTATCCATGTGGGGGTACATGCCCACCAAGTTTTGTGTACCCCGGTCTTTCAGTGTCCCGGGAATCCTTGTTGGTGTACGTCACTAAATGTACACATAAGTTATTTTATTGTAGGGCCCCCATTGACCGAAAGTACACAAAACTTGGCATGCATTCGGAGGGTGTCATAATGATCCTACACTTTTAATTTCGTGCAGTTTTGACCTTGTCAGCCAGAGATATTGTGATGAAAACACCTAATTTTTTGCTTTTTAATTTTTAACTAGGTGGCGCTATACATGAAATAAGTGGTAATGGGATGGGTTGACATGCCCCCTTAAGACCAACATACAAAAAAAGGTGGACCTCCTAGGCCCTACGGTTCTCGAGATATTCACAGAAAACTGTCTCCGGCCACCTACAGGCCAGTTGGTGTATAGTAACATAAATTAATTTATTGTGTGGCCCCCCCATGAATGGAATTCCACAAAACTTGGCGTGCATACAGAGGGTGTCATAATGATCCTACACTTCCAATTTCGTGCAGTTTTGACTATGTTAGGTCACAGATACCTTCAATTACACCACCTCATTTTTACTTTTTTGTGTGTAACTAGGTGGCGCTATACATGAAATGAGTGGTTATGGAATGAGTTGACATGGCCCCTTGAGATCAACATACAAAAAAAATGGTCCTCCTAAACCCTACGGTTTTCGAGATATTCACAGAAAACTGTGTCTGCCCTACCCTCCTTTCGGGGGTTCCAATTCAGCGGGGGAGCTACAGATCAAAACGAAAAACGATGGTTCCATGCTATCCATGTGGGGTTACATGTCCACCAAGTTTCGTGTACCCCGGTCTTTCAGTGTCCCGGGAATCATTGACGGAAATTTGGGCATGCGAAAAAGAAAAAAAAAAAACTCTGACTAAACCTATATGACCGCCGCTTCGCTGCGCGGCGGTCATAATAATAAAGTGCGATGAATGAAGTGTATCAATACAAGTACTTTAGTAGCCTGACATTGTAAAGTTTAGGGAATTATGTACTTAGAGAATTGTATGTCTCAAAACTGTTTAAATGAATGTATTCAGATTGCACTGTAATGCCATAAGTGTTTGTAACCTGTAAGAATGTAACCGAACTCTCTTGATGACTGTAAGTGTACGTTGTTAAATGTAATGTGTCACATTGTTATAATTGTCGTTGAATGTAAACTGTTTGTGTAACTTCTGAAACTATCTAAACCATAATTACTGAATGTAATGTTGCATCTCCGAAATGTAACCCGGAGAAGTAATGTGTGTCATTTTAAATTGTTGGTTAAGATCAGTGACTTCTAGAATGTATTAGCTACCGTGAGAATATTCCCAGCTATCGTGGGAACTTCTAGAAGGTTCTAAACTGTCGTGGGAAAGTAGGATTGATTTGCCTTAGGAATGTGTGGGGGAGGTCAAGACTACCTAGTATAAATAGGGGTCGAACCAAATGATCGGGGCTGCTTTTTCTTTTTTTCCTTCCTTCAATTCGTTGGGTTTTTGCTTTATGATGTCGCGTGCGGTTGTTAGAATTCGTCCTCCGACATTCGTTGAGAAGCAAAGTGTTGGACGTCGTGCCAGGCTGAGTCGCGGACCGAAACTCCGTGGAACCTGTTGCAGATATCAGACCTGCTACTCCGACAGAGAGTGACTGCAGAAGACAATCAGCTGACTTTTTCCCCTTTTTGAGGACTTATATTCTCTTTTTCTCCATTTGTGGATTTACCATTTTTATTGTAATCTCTTCTCCATTTGTGGATTTACTATTTTCCTATTTTGTGGATTTACTCTTTTTCCATTTTCTACAACATTGTAACCTGCAAGTGGATATTACGACGCATTTTGTAACATCACCAAAGTGCTGAAAAGTAAAGAACTCATTTAACCTTGGCATCCAATTCTTCAAGCAGTATTTGTGTCTTTTCTTGGTTTTTCTACAAATTCCAGCAGGAGGGTAAGATAACTTGACTCTTCTGTGGTTATTCATCTGCTCTGTCTAAGACTTGGGTTAGTTGGACTTTAGTACTGCAGGACGGTAATAAAACCTTACGGTAATTAAATCCTTATAAAACCTGAGCAAGAAGTAGCCTATAACCTGTGTCTCTAGATAATCTCTAGGGTCAAACATCTTTGCACGTTAGTCCTATTGAAGTTCAACGTGTTTATTCAGAAGATACAACCGGAACTACAAGCAGACACTAGGTGGCAGTACAACTCATTAACGACACTCATTGTCAAATTACTGTATTACAACACTCCCACTAAATTTTACAATGGCATTAAGGCACTTCATACTAAATTATATTACTAAGAGCCGTGCTCTCCTTCACATTGTATAACGTCAAGATAGTTATTTTAGACTAAACAAACAAAACTTGTAAGATTCCCTTTTCTTACTCCTTCTACTTTTACATTGACGTTTTTTCTTTACTCAACACAAAAACAGTGCCTATACTAGTAATTACATTACACAATTACATAGGGAAAAGCCCAATCCCTCTCCTGAGATATTCAAACTTCTGTTTAGTCAGTGGCTTGGTGAAGATATCTGCCTTCATGTCATTTGTTGGGCAATATTCTAGTTTTATTTGCCCATTATGCACACATTCACGAATGTAGTGGTAACGAATGTCTATGTGTTTAGTTCTTGAGTGATCCACTGGATTCTTCGCGATTGCAATGGCTCCTTGGTTGTCTGCCAGGATCATTGTAGGTGTAGCATCCATCCCAAGATCATTCAGTAATCGTCTCAGCCAGGTACCTTCTTGTGCAGCTTGACCGAGTGCTACATATTCAGCTTCAGCTGTTGAAAGTGCAACTGTTGCCTGTTTCTTACTAAGCCAACTCACTGCTCCTCCACTCAGTAAGAATACGTTGCCAGTTGTTGAGCGGCGGTCATCCTGATCACCGGCCCAGTCAGCATCTGAGAAGCCGATCAAAGTTCCAGACTCTGACCGCTCATACTTGAGAGCAAGGTTTGCTGTACCTTTCAAGTATCGAAGAATTCTCTTCACTGCAGTCAGATGTGCAGTATCTGGATTTGCGTTAAACTTTGACACAGCACTCAATGCTTGAGCTATGTCTGGTCGTGTGGCCATTGCAGCATACAGCAGACTTCCTACCATGGACTGATAGGTGTTTTGGTCCACTGGCTTACTGACACCATCACTCTTTTTCAATTGCACATTGGCATCAGCAGGGGTTGCAACAGGATTTGCATTGTCCATCCCATATTTCTGAAGAATGGCTTCAATGTAATTCTTCTGATGAAGACAGATGCAGTTCTTTGCTTTGTCTTGGACAACAGAGATGCCCAGGATATAGGACAGTTCACCCATGTCCTTCATCTTGTAGCGCTTCTTGAGAGACATTTTCAGATTGTTCATGCTTGTAATTGACTCTGTAATAAGAATTAGATCATCCACATAAACTGCAAGTATCTCAAGCTCTTGTCTTGATCTCACAAACACACAGGGATCTGATGTGCTCTGTTTGAATCCAATGTCTTTCATGTACTCTGTGAAAGCCTTGCTCCAACAGTGCGGAGACTGCTTCAGTCCATAGATTGACTTATTCAATTTGCACACCAGGTGTTCCTGCCCTGGTTTGATGTATCCCTCTGGTTGGTCCATGTAGATTTCTTCTTCCAGGTGTCCATTTAGGAATGCAGTCACGACGTCCATCTGGTGCACATGTAGATTATTCTGGATAGCATAAGACAGTAATGTACGAATTGAGCTGAATCGTACCACGGGTGAAAAGGTTTCATCATAGTCGGCACCGTACAACTGTGAGTACCCCTTGGCGACGAGTCTGCACTTGTATCTCTCTACTCGTCCATCACTATGATGCTTGACTTTGAACACCCATCTTGATCCTATGGCCTTCCTATCCCTTGGTAAATCCACTAAGTCCCACGTATCATTTTCCAACAGTGACTCGTATTCTAAGTCAGCCGCCTCCTGCCATTCCTTTGCATTAGGACTCATCATTGCTTCTTTCAGTGTGCTCGGTTCTGTAACACAGCACATATTGGCATAATGATCAATAGTCACCATATCAGCGAACTCCTCAAATCCATATCTCCTCGGAGCCCTTCTGATTCTGCTGCCTTCTCTAGCAGCTTCATTGACAGCAACCTCATCATCTTGTGTTCCACTCTCATCTGTGTTCACAGTTACCTCGTTCTCTGAACAGGTTACTTCCACTTCCTCTTTCCAGTCAAAGTCTGATTCATTAAAGATGACATCACGACGAATTAGAATTCTCCTTTTCTCTTCATCAAACAGACGATAGCCTTTTGCGTTGTTTGCATATCCCACGAAACGAAGCTTCACAGCTTTCTTGTCCAGTTTTCTTCTTTCTACGTCAGGGATATGTGCATAAGCAACACAGCCAAACACTCTCATGTGACTCATGTCAGGTTTTTTGCCACACCATCTCTCGTAGGGTGTCTCTTGCTTCAGGAGGGATGTTGGAAGCCTGTTCTGTATGTAAGCTGCAGTTGCTACAGCCTCTGCCCAGTACATCTTTGGCAACTTAGCATGAGACAGCATACTTCTAGCTGCTTCTATTAATGTCCTATTCTTTCTTTCTGCAACTCCATTTTGCTGTGGTGAGTGAGGTACAGTCAACTCATGGTGAATACCTTGAGCCTTCAAATATTCTTGAAACTCCCTTGATGTGTACTCACCACCGTTGTCTGTTCTCAGTTTTGTGACATTTTGCCCACAATCATTGGAGAATGTTTTCTCAAATTCCTTGAATTTGCTTAGGACTTCACTTTTCTGTTTCATAAAGTATACCTTGCAGCATCTAGAGTAATCGTCGATAAAAGTCACAAAATACTTTGCTCCACCTATAGATTCAGTCTGCATGGGACCACAGACGTCACTATGGATCAGCCGCAACTTGCGTTTGGAGCGTATTTCTCCCACTGGCTTGTATGGCTTTCTAGAGAGCTTGCCCTCCACACATCCTTCACAGAAAGGAATCTCTTTCTCTGCAGAGAAGTCCACTCCATTCACCAGATCTTTCAGTTCCTTCAGCTTTGTGGTGTGACCCAGGCGCTGGTGCCACAGGCTGGCTGATACTGATCCACTTGATGCACCATAACAGACAGACGAACTTCCTTCGATGTCCAGCTGACACAGTCCATCAGATCTTTGTGTTCCCATTCCTTGAAGTGTTCCATCTTTCCAACGTATGTAGCAGCGAGACTTCTTGAACTGCACTGTGTTCCCTTTTCTTGTAGCAGCTCCCACTGAGAAAAGATTCCCAGATAACTTTGGAACATACAGCACGTCATACATTGTGACAATTTTTGTATCACTGATTTTAAAAGTCATTCTCAGTCTGACATTGCCAAGACCTAGGGCGTCAACCACCCTGCCATCACAGAGTTTCACAGACTGTGCTTTTGAGAATTGCTGGTAGTTTTGAAGAATTTCTTTATCACATGTCATGTGCTTTGACGCTCCTGAATCAATCAACCATTGAACCTGTTGTGGCTTCTTGATCGGGTTTGCCTCTTTAGCGACAAAGGCACATTCAGACGAGTCTTCTGCATTTTTACACATCATGCTTTTAGCCTTGTGGGTTTTATTTTTATTTTTCCAACTTGGACAGTCACGCTTTATATGTCCTTCTTTCCCACATTTGTAACATCTCCACGAGCTCTTTCAGCTCCTACTGCCTTGGAGTTAGCCTGCATATTTTCACGAAACTGTGATGACATGGCTGATGCACCACCTGACGTAGCATCATTGAAGTTATCAGTAGCATTCACTCGTTTTTGCTCTTCATTTATTAATGCTTGCTGAACAAATTGCAGTGTCAAATTGTCTATCTTTGTTTCTAGCGCAGTGACAATTGTAGCATAGCTTGGTGGTAAGCTACCCAGGAGTGTTACTATCTGGTCTTCCTCTTCAATCACAGCACCTATTGCTCCTAGCTGATCAGTAAGTTCCTTCATTCGTTTTAAATGTTCATTTAATATTTCTCCTTCCTTCATTTCACATCTGAAATATTTTTTCTTCAGGAACAGTTTATTTGCCAGAGTATCTCTCTCAAAATGTCCTTTTAGCGTGTTCCACACTTCTTTTGGAGTCTTGCAGCTTGTTATCAGATACAACTGGGGTGTACTTACATTCAGCACTAACATAGAGAATGCCTTCTCTCTCCGTTTCGCGAATTCAGCTTGAGCGTGTGCGTTAGCATCATTAGCTAGGATATCAGTCTCCATTACCATGCCCCATAGTCCTTTCGCTTTCAGGAAATGTTCCATCTGAAATTTCCACGTTCTCTGGTCCGCTCAGCTTGTCAATAAACAGCTTATCTTCCATTGTGAATTCCACAACACCGTTTATCTAACACAAAACTCCATGTAACACAGCCTTTTTAGCGATGCTCTGGGCCCATAACCTATTGAAGTTCAACGTGTTTACTCAGAAGATACAACCGGAACTACAAGCAGACACTAGGTGGCAGTACAACTCATTAACGACACTCATTGTCAAATTACTGTATTACAACAAGTCCACTGTCTGAGACCTAGGCGTAGCTGCTCCTTATTTTATAGCATCCCAATAAATCCTCTACAGATCAACTTCCAAGGGGGATATTTATATAAAATAGGAGTAATAGGTTATCTGCGCCGCAGAGGGAAGACGTGCAACTTCGCTCGACAGTAGGTCCCTGCTACCTGCAATAACCTCTTGGGGGTATCGTGGGTCCTAACTGCCTAGGCCTAGGGTTACGTCTGAGAAACGCCTGACGTTGACTAGGTTCTGGGGGTTACCTGCAGGGGGCAACACACACTGTAGCCTACTGCAGGGGCGCAGGAGATATTTTGAAAGTGAGGGGGACCAAATTGTGAACACAAACCCATAGTGAGATTAGATTTACCGGATCGCCACCTCTGGCCCACTTTCGACCATCATATTTTAAACTTGCCAGAATATTACCATTGATTGTTTTCAAAATATTTTTTGATTAAAATTTGACCAGCTTCTTGCTATGTGCAATTCTACTTTTATTTATTTTTTTTTAGATTTATTTTACACTACTTGGGCCAATGGTAGAATACTCTAAAAGTAACATGATGTTGATATTTTATGAAGCCATGAATGAATCATCATGCCTATGATCCAAACATAGACTACATGATCAAATAGCCTAGTTAGGCCTACAGTACCTAAATTGTCTGGTATAAACCAAATCAACTCTCCACTATGTGTCTGCAGTTAATATTTATGCAATGTTAGAACATGTTGGCTTAACAAGTTACCAGTCCAGAACACACAGAAAATTGCAACAGAAAGTTGCCTTTATAACATACCTGTCAACACTCCCGTTTTTCCCGGGTTTCTCCTGTATTTCAAGGTCATCTCCCAGCACCCTCCCGTTTTGTTATTTCTCCCGGAAAACTCCCGTAATTTGCATGGCCATCAAACTTAATTTTAAAATCATTGATCCATTCAGGTTGCCAGATTGTGTATGAAATACACCCTACACATACACGATCAGTTAGTTTCAGTTTCAACCGTTTTGTCATAGGCTAAAACCTGGCAACCCAAAACCCAAACTAGATGTACCGTAGAGCAGTACAAAATATGACCGCCGCCCAGTCCAGCACATTTTTTCCACAAAAATAAATCACGCTCAAAGGCCTATATGATTCTAACTGTCTCACTAAATTGCATTATCCACACTCAATTCTCACTGGTATCTGCTAGACAACAAGTACCAAAACATGAGTAGTTCATAGATTTCACATGTAAAATTGATTTTATACAACCCCACCCCCATCTTGCCTGTTCATAATTCTGAGAAATTCTTGAATTGTGTGCATGTGTGCGTGCACACGTTTATGTTTATGTGTGTGTGTGTGTGTGTGTGTGTGTGTGCTTGTGTGTTTGTCTTCGTATGTGTGTTTGTGCATGTGCATGCATGCGTACATATGTCTACTGTGTGAGTATGTGTCATACGTATGATTACTGTGAATGTATGTGTGTGCGTGTGTATCTGTTTATGCACATGTGTGCATATGGAATGGGTTAACATGACCCCTGGAGGCAAACATACGGAACAAATTGGTCATCCTAGGCCCTACGGTTCTCAAGATATTCACAGAAAACTGTGTCTGCCCTACCCTCCTTTCGGGGGGTCCAGTCCAGCGGGGGGGCTACAGATCAAAACGAAAAACAATGGTTCCATGCTATCCATGTGGGGTTACATGCCCACCAAGTTTCGTGTACCCCAGTCTTTCAGTGTCCCAGGAATCCTTGTTGGTGTACGGTCACTAAATGTTAGGGGTGTAACGGTACACAGAAGTCACGGTTCGGTTCATACCTCGGTTTGGACATCACGGTTCGGTACGAGTTCGGTACAATGGAGGGAAAAGCAAAACAAAAATGCAGAAAGCATTTTTTTTTTTACATGTCTCAGGCTGTACCACCTAGTGTCATACAGTCTCTACCCTGAGCTATCTGCAACAGCCTGAAGTGTGTAAGATGTAGGCTAAACAGTACAATAAGTACCCAGACTCCATCTGTAACTTGTAAACAAAATAAGACAATCAGCTATAAAACTGAAAATAGGCCTACAGCATCTCTTATTTCTGAAAGTGCAAATTACATAGAAAAATGATTTTTTTTAAAAATCCACTTAAGCAAGACCTTCAACATCTGTGTTTAGTTGTGGAATATGGAAGGGTTTACAATTTGCCTCAATATTTTTTTTATTGTGTGTAAAGTAATAATCTAGCCTACTAACTGAAAATATCACACTATTTTGCCTTTTTTTAAAAAACGAAATTGCTCCTTTCATTTCATAAACAGACTACAACTAGAAGTCACGTGACTTTGCCCTTTGACATTAACTCACCGTAGCATGGTTTGTTTATTAGCCTGGTTAGCGTTGTCACTTTATTTTACTGTCTATGCACTTAACACTACCAGCTCCTCATGTGAGAAGTTACAAGTTACCCCAACATAAAGGTAATTACCACGCGATTTACATAGCTTTCTGTCATTACGAAATCATTGAATTTAAGCCATAGGTTTCGGCCCTATTTGTATGTGTATCCAAAGGCTGCTGAAGCGCAGGGGAAGTTTTTCCCCTCGTTTCAGTGATTGGTAGTCTACATCATCTGGGTGATGGCTTCGAATATGTGTAGCATTTTTTCCAGTCACATACCCAACAACTGCTAAACAACGCCGACACACAGTTTCATCTTATCCACCACTCTTTCGCCTGTACTAACGTTACTGTACTCTCAAACTTGCGATCTTAAAGAGACCAGCGGATCCTCTAACTCTTGTGGGTCTAACCTTAGTGCTGCTAATGACTGACGGACTCGACCGACGACCTGACAAAAAAAAAACATAGGCGCCAATCAGAGCTTCAGAGCTAAGGCGAGGCTACAGATTAGCGTTAGGTGTCGCTAAAGAACTCCTGTAACTCTCACTACTTAACAGTAACTGCGCATGACATTAATTAATCCGCACACGAGTTTTATGTATTTTTATACCGTGTATTCTCTGTGTAAATTCATGCACCGAACCGTGACGCCCGTACCGTTTCGGTTCAATACGAATACATGAACCGTTACACCCCTACTAAATGTACACATAAATCATTTTATTGTAAGGCCCCCCATGAACGAAAGTTCACAAAACTTGGCATGCATTCGGAAGGTGTCATAATGATCCTACACTTTCAATTTCGTGCAGTTTTGACCATGTCAGCCAGAGATATTGTGATGAAAACACCTAATTTTTTGCTTTTTAATTTTTAACTAGGTGGCGCTATACATGAAATAAGTGGTAATGGGATTGGTTGACATGCCCCCTTAAGACCAACATACAAAAAAAAAGGTGGACCTCCTAGGCCCTACGGTTCTCGAGATATTCACAGAAAACTGTCTCCGGCCACCTACAGGCCAGTTGGTGTATAGTAACATAAATTAATTTATTGTGTGGCCCCCCCATGAACGGAATTCGACGAAACTTGGTGTGCATTCAGAGGGTGCCATAATGATCCTACACTTCCAATTTCGTGCAGTTTTGACTATGTTAGGTCACAGATACCTGCGATTACAACACCTCATTTTTACTTTTTTGTGTTTAACTAGGTGGCGCTATACATGAAATGAGTGGTTATGGAATGGGTTGACATGGCCCCTTGAGATCAACATACAAAAAAAATGGTCCTCCTAAACCCTACGGTTCTCGAGATATTCACAGAAAACTGTGTCTGCCCTACCCTCCTTTTGGGGGATCCAGTCCAGCGGGGGGGCTACAGATCAAAACGAAAAACGATGGTTCCATGCTATCCATGTGGGGTTACATGCCCACCAAGTTTCGTGTACCCCGGCTTCGCTGTGCGGCGGTCATAATTAGATCCCAAACCAAACCGAAAATGTTATGCTTTTGATGGCCTACCAGTATGCCGCTCCAAACGAAAAGCATCTCTAATGATGGTTGTTAGTAGACAAACTGGCTTCAGATATCCAACAGAGTGAATATGAGATTGTGCAGTCTTACAGTACTGTAGGTGACTGTAGTTAGTGATGTGATGCTGTTAATTGGGGGGGGGGGTTTACATAGTTAGCGCAAACCCTATAGGTTATTATTTATTTAGCGTATATAAGGCTTTTTTTCCTTATCAAAAGTGAGGGGGACGACGGCCGTCTTTTCAGCACTGCGTGGGACATGTCCCCCACGTCCCCCGTGCCTCCTGCGCCCCTGGCCTACTGTAGGCTAGTATAACTGAACTGCTACTTCTAAAAAACTGTTTTGTGTAAGGGGATACAGCAAGCATCAAAAGCATGTGTGTGTGTTGTTTTGTTTTTCTTGCTTTATGATGCATAGCTCATGCTCTTTTATTCACCGCATAAGTGGTAGAGTAAATTAGTGAAATAAAGTGAATTAGGCCACCCACTTACCTTTCCCTATTTCCCAAATATCTTATATACATGTAGCTTGCTTTTGTGTGTGTTTAATACATTTATATTTTAAATAATTTGAGAAATACAGGAATGATGACACTTTCATAGTTTAAATTGTACTGGGCCTTTATCAGTTCCATAATTGAAAAACTTTTAGAACATGCAGTGATGTTGAACCAAAAAGGAACCAAACCAGCAAATCAGTGGCACCACCAGGGCTGGATCGCCCTATATGCACACTATGCATGTTGCGTAGGGCCCCGCAAGTGAATCAAGGCCTCCTTCCCATCTTCCCTTGAGTCAAGCTAATGACAGACAGTTATAGCGCTAGTGTCTCATATGAGCAGTGCAATGAGCAGTGAGAACAGCAGTCGTGTAAACTTGTGTTCGTTTCTTGATGTCAACGAATAATCTGAGTAGGCCTAGTAACGTTAAGTTGCTGGCCTAAAAGGGAAGTGAATCCCTTATACTAGCAAGCCACAGACAAATCAGGGGATTCACTTACCAGAAGTGATGGGAAGTGAATCCCCTGATCTGTTTGTGGCTTGCTTACCAGCCTTTCCCAGTACTTCGCGAAAGTTGTGACATATACTGTAACTGCATATCCGTTTTTTGAATCCCGGCAACATCTATTTAAATGTGTTCATAATAACATGCGTGCTCAAGATGAAACTAGTGCCAGCGGGTCTGTCCTTTGGTGCCCTACGCAGAGTGTGAGATGCGCATGGTGGTAGCGGCGACACTGGACACTTTGTTCCAGGTGCGTTTACAGTAGCCTACTATTGCCCATTGACAACTTGACAAGGCCGATGAGGCTGTGATTGGAGCTGTCCCTGACAAATTACGGGATGTCCCGGACAATTCGGGACAGTTGGCAACCTTACTCAAAGTAGCCGCTGATGGAAGATATAAGACACCTGTCTACGATGCACCCTAAACACCAAGCTAGGACACTTCTGCTTGCTAATTAGGGTTTTCTGCCTTTAGAGTAAGTACTTCCGTCAAAAACATGCGAGATCTGTGTTGTACAGTTACATCATAACTTCTGCTTTTACAATATGTTGACTAACATTTTCGTATTTGTTTCAGATCAGATCGGAACCTTTCAATGTTTTACAACTTCCTTATCCAGGGATGACTATAAAAGATGGGAGTCTGACAGAAAGTAGCTCTAAAGAAGTGTAGCTTAAGGGATCATTAGAAGAATCTTCTGCAGATTCAAATGCAGATTTTGTTTCTGGAATCTTCTTATCACATAGATGAGGTAAGACTGTAGTTGATACTCTATAATATGTTGTCTTTGAACTATTCTCAATTAAATAGAGGATTACCATGATTTGAACTCTTCTCAATTAAATAGAGGATTTATTTGTAAATCATAGCATTCTGTTTTTATTCACATTTCACACAGTGTCCCAACTTTTTCAGACTTGGGGTTATATGTAATGATGAGTTCTAAGTAATGACAAGTTATTTGAGTAATTTAAAGATGATTCTTTTGGAGGATCAAGATAACACAAGCCTCTACCCTATTTGAAAAGGGAGTGGTCTGTATCGTGAAGTTAACATATACAGTAGGCATAGCATAGGGATAGGAAGGAAGGCATACGAAGTTAACATATACAGAGTTTGGTTCCAAAACGCTATATCTCCGTTTTTAAAAACATTAAAAAGTCAGGCTATTTAATTGTGTATTTCAGGTAATATCATTCAAATTGCAGTTGTGTTGTTTTGATTGAGTAAAGATAACTCAAATAACAATACCCAATTGGTTCTATTGAAATTACTTGGAAAACAAAATGTAAAAAGAATATGAAAATTTACTAAAATGGCTAGCGTTTTGGAACCAAACTCTTCATATGGGCACAGAGATAGGAAGGTGGGAAGTAAGGAAGTTAACATAGGCATAGGAAGTTAACATATAGGCATAGGGCCCCAGGTGCATGAGAGAGAACATGAGCTCAACACTTACAGTACAACCTGCAATGAGTTGATAAAATAAGATTCACCTACCTGTCACAAAATGAGCTGAGCAAATCTGGACGTTGACAAGATTCTGTCCATCTAATTTGGTTCAATTACACACCACAGATCTCTCGGATCCACACTCAGTTGTTAGTTAGTTAGTTTAACTGTCCTGCTTTGCAACCATGTTTGTGAAAGGCCTACCAGAGGACTAGAGAAGTTCAGTCATTTTAAAAATCACATACAGCATGTGCTGCCTAAAATAGCCCATATAGAACGATGGGATGCCGCCAACTTGAAGACATCCAGAGAAATCTAAACATGTTAAATTGAATTAATAATATGAAATAACTAAGAACAATTATTCACTGAAATTATAAATAATAAAAAATAATAGCAAGTTATTATTTACTCATCTGCAAGTCCTTCCAACTTATGGCGATCCAACGGTAGCCTATTCGAGGGGAATAAGTCTCATATAGTGATTTTGGAGAAGGTATACTACCCTAAAATTTGAAAATGCTTTTACATTGCATTTGACATAGCTTTTTGTGTTTTATCATGCTGTTTATGTCGAAGTCATGTTATATGTTGTTGTAGATGTTATGGAATATATTATAGGTGAAAATGTTATATGTTATGTACCTACACTTAGAAGGCTCTGTAATGTGACACACCTTGGAATTCTTAGGACCCTCCACAAGAATGGAGAACAAAGATGAGGACATTGCTGTGATTGGTGTTGGATGTGATTTTCCAGGAGGCATGTGATGTTGTACCCTCTTTTAAGTTAAAACTATTCTATATAAAATAAAGTTTTCTGGAAGGTTTGGAAAATAGCACACACATAAATACACAAATGCATGCACGTGCACACACACACACACACACACACACCAGTGTTGCGCGGCCTGCCCGAAATTAAGCGGTCAAGACCGCTGTCACCCGCGGTTATGAGTCATAAAAAAATATATTTTTATGATACTCGGGTCATTTGCGGGCGGGTCAGTTAAAATTAATTAAATATATATATATATATTTTTTTAAAAACTTAAAGTAGGCTATCACGAGAAGGCTGGCATCAATATTTAACTCATAATTGCTTTTCAAAGATTTCATTGGTTGAAGCATAGGCTACAGTAGACCTAATGCCACATAGGTGGAGACGGTAGAGATGGAGACAGTAGGCCTAAAGAGCTGAAGACGCGAGAAGTTAAAATAATAAAGACACCCCTCCAGGAAAAGCGATATATGGGAAATATTTGGAAAGGTTCTTAAAGAAGATGACAGTAGTGCAAGTTATGTTCTATGTACTTCTTGCGAAGCCATTTAACAGTATGACAGTCACAAAACAGGACGACCAACATGCAGTAACTCGTCATAAACGCGGCACTGGTAGACAAACCGAGCAGCCTAAGTGCAATTCCCAGACCTCAAGCATGCAATAGCTTGCTTGTGGTTTATATACTTACCCAGAACAGCTTTTTTAGACTAGGTACAAGACCTGATGACAAGTCACTCAGTAAAATAATGCTGATACTTTGCCACCTGCCCATGTTAAACTTTTAGCCTACAGCCGTGAGCAGGTAGCCTGACGAGCCAGACCCACATTGTTGCCGCTAGGGTGCGTCTAGATTTCGGGCGCCTTCAGGAATAAATGTTATGGTACACAGACTACACAGCTATACAGTATCTACCGGTATGTATAGGCCATATAGGTTCGCGCATGCATAAAAGTTACTTAATTTGGTTCATTGTGTCTGTGACTTTAAACAGTGTATGTGCTTCAAGGCAAGGCAAGGCAGATTTATTTATATAGCACATTTTCGTACCAGGGCAATTCTTCACACGCAAGTGCTTCACACGCAAAAATAAAAAAATAAAAATGGGAAAGTGCATTTATACTCTAAAAATGTACATTAAAAAAATAGTACAAAAATAGAGTTTTAAATGTATATTTCAATAAAAGCTAAGGTGAGACAAAAATGTTTAATAATAAGACCATAAAATCCATAAAATCCATAAAAACCATAAAATCCCTAAAACCAGAAAAGTGTTTGCATAGACGAGGGAGGGGAGAGCTCTAAGGAATGTTGGGATGGAAAGACCTAGGCATAGGCGAGGGAGAAGAGGTGCGTCTTTAGCCTACTTTTAAAACAGCTTGTTGGAGCAGTTTTTGTGTTCTCAGGTAAGCAGTTCCAAGCTTTAGCGGCATATGAGCTAAAAGCAGCTTCTCCATGTTTAGTTCTGGTAGTGGGTAGGACCAGGAGGAGCCTTTCTTGGGATCTGAGAGACCTGGTAGGGGTGTAGTGCTGCAATAGGTCTTTCAGGTAGACGGGGACAGTTCCATTTAGAGACTTAAAAACCAATAATAGAATCTTAAAATCAAATCTGTACTGAACTGGTAAACTTCAACTTCAGTTCAACTTCAAGCTTTTTGATTCATTCAACCAACCAGTTCTTATGCTTCATTCAACCAACCAGTTCTTATGCAGTTCTTAACGTTTTGACCAGCCATGTATCTCTTCCTACCTTGCTGCCTTCACCATTTTTGTTTTCAAAAGAAAAATGTATGTCCATGGCCTTGACATCTTGTCTTAGTGTTTAGCTTATCCTTTGCTGGTTGCGTGCATGCTTGCGCTCTTATTCTCATTCTCTCTCCTGCGCAAACATTTTGTCCTGCATATGTGTAGTTAGTTACAGTATACTGCTGCATAACGTTTCGCAAATAAATTAGTTTGTTTTACAGAAACGGCCTACTGTCACACTGCATGGTAGGCTATAACCAAAAGCACACATTTTGTAATTAAGCGGGTCGGATCGCGGGTCGGGTATAATTTTGTCCTAATTAATATTCGCGGTCCGAGTTGCGGTCGGGTTGATTAAAATATCGGGCGAGCTCGGTCCGCTTGTGACCAAACCCGCGCAACACTGACACACACACACACACACACTATAATGTGTGTATTAATATGTATTAATATTTGTAAAATTCAGGTGAGGGCCTTGACAACTTCTGGAAGGTTCTAGTGGAAGGTAGGAATTGTGCAGTAGAGATTCCAGATGAGAGATTTGACTGCTCCCAGTGGTATGATCCAGATGAGAACAAACCTGGGAAGACACAGACCAAGAGGGCTGCTCTCATAAATGGGTAATAAGTTCAGTTAAATATTACAGGACCTCATATACAGTAAAATATATCTTCAAGTATTTCATTGTTTTTGCATTTTTAAATTTATAAATGTATTTTTTCATATGTAAATATATTTGTAAAATAGGTTGAATGAATTTGACCAGCGATTCTTTGGCATCACGGATGCTGAGGCTGACCAGATGGATCCTCAACACAAGTTGCTGCTGCAGTGTACCTACAGAGCACTGGAGGATGCTGGGATTCCCATGGAAAAAGCTAGTGGCACCAGAACAGGGGTTTATATAGGTAATATCTCCTTATATTCAACTTTTTTCTCACAATAGCAATTTATTGTAAGTCTGGTGCTACCCTGACCAAAACAATAACATTCACTGAAATATTCTTTTTCCTTCAGAGGCAAAATTGATTGATAAGAAATGTCTTTTCTTCATAGGTCTCATGAACAGGGACTATGAGATCCGTTTAAGTAGCAGCAGCAACACAATAACCCACTATTTCTCCACGGGTACGGCTATGAGTGTGGCAGCCAACAGGATCTCCTACACTTTCAATCTCACTGGGCCTTCATTTGCTCTGGACAGTGCCTGCTCCTCCTCCTTAGTAGCCCTTCACTCTGCCTGCCAAGGCATCAGACAAGGTAAAAGCACAATTGCAACACAAAAGTTTCAAATTATAACTAATCAATAATATTCATGTAGCCTACAATAATTGTAATTAATCTTTTATTAAGACCATTAGATTTCATTGCACTCCTTTCGGTGATATGAAAACCACACGGTCCAAAGTTTCACCATAAACATATCATCATATGAATGGTTTTGTGTCATCGTACAGGTGATTGTGATATGGCTCTGTGTGGAGGCGTCAGCTGCATTTTTGAGCCAAAAAGTTTTGTGGCTCTCAGCAAAGCCAAGATGATCTCACCTGATGGCACCAGCAAACCTTTCTCCAATAAAGCAGATGGATATGGCAGAGGGGAGGGCTGTGGCATTGTCCTTTTAAAACCTCTGAAAAAGGTATCACATGTTAACATTTTTATTATAAACAAATAACTCAGGGTTAAAAAGTAGATGAAAAGTAATATTTCATATTGCTACAATGGTTCATATTCTTTTTAAAAGGTATAATATGTTACATAATTCATATTCAAATTAATATGAATAATTTATGCTATTTTTTATTAACATTCACATCAATATTCTGACTACATTTGACAGGCTTTAACAGACTGTGATCACATATGGGGCATTATCAGCAAAACAGCCGTGAACCAAGATGGCCGCACTGTCACTCCAATCACCAAGCCATCCATGGCTCAGCAGGAGGAGCTTCTCAGCAGAATCTACTCTACAGAGAGAGATCTGACCAGTGTCCAGTACATTGAGGCTCATGGGACTGGAACACCAGTAGGTGACCCAATAGAAGCAGGGAGCATCTCTAATGTCATTGCTAAAGCAAGACCAGCAGGATCAGGGCAGATTTATATGGGCTCAGTTAAAGGAAACATAGGGCACACTGAATCAGCAGCAGGGGTGGCAGGACTGATTAAGGTTCTCCTAATGATGAAACATGAAACAATTGTGCCCTCAGTGTTCTACACAGAGGATGGATCTAGCATTGATGCTAAAGCACTGAATGTAATCATACCTACTCAGCCACAAAAATGGATAGCCCCAAGCACTGGAAGGGCTGCAGGGATAAACAACTTTGGTTTTGGGGGGACCAATGCCCATGTTATCATCAAAGAGTATAATCAACCGAACAATTCAGATACAGAGGTTCGGAAATCTCAGAACATGTTTGTGCTCTCAGCAGCATCAGAAAAATCTCTTACCAGCATGATTGCTGATATGGCTGAACAGCTGAACAAGGAGACAACAGCTGACATACAAAGTCTTGCATACACATCAGCGTGTAAGAGAAGTCATGTAAAACACAAATACAGGAAGGTGTTCAGAGCCTCATCATTGACAGGTTTAGGAGGACAGCTTAAGTCTAGTCTTGATAAAAAGATAATCCCCTCCAAACAAGATCCCAGATTGGTGTTTGTTTTCTGTGGGAATGGCGTTACCTACAGAGGGATGTGCAGTCAGCTCCTCAAAGAAGAGCCTGTTTTCAGAGAAAAGATGAAAGAAATTGAGATCATCTTCCAACGCTACCATGGTCTGTATATAGTGGACACACTTGAAAATGACACAGCTGAGGTTGATTTCTCAAAACCAGATGTTGTCCAGCCACTGTTGTTCGCTGTTCAGGTTGCCATTGTTTTTCTCTTAAAACACTGGGGTGTAAAACCAGATGCTGTTCTTGGGCATTCTGTAGGAGAGGTTGCTGCTGCTCATTGCTCTGGTCTGTTGTCACTTGAGGATGCTGTGAAGGTCATCCATTACCGCAGTGTACTGCAGAACAAGGTCACTGGTGGGAAGATGCTGGTTGTCAGTAACATGGCTGTAACAGATGTCCTTCAATACCTGCCTTCATTCTCAGGGAAGATTTGTTTGGCAGCCCATAATAGCCCTACATCTTGCACTCTCTCTGGTGATGCAGAATCCATTTTGGCTCTGCACCAAACTCTAAGCAGTTCGGCAAACAGCAAGACTCTGTTTCTTCATGTCTTGGATGTCCCTGCTGCATACCACAGTCAGATGATGGACCCAATTCTCCCAGAAGTAGAAAGCAGCATAGGCATTTTGGAGGAAAATGAAATGGATGTGCAGTTGTACTCAACTGTGTCAGGCAAAATAGCTAGCGATCATGATTTCTGTACTGGCTCATACTGGTCCAAGAACATCCGTGAGCCTGTTGAATTTGAAAAAGCTTTGACAGCAGCAGCTACAGACAAGAAGAATGTTGTGTTTGTAGAGATAGGTCCCAGGCGAGCTTTGCACAGAAACATCATGGAGACACTTGGGAATGACTCTACTGTCCTGTCTTTAGCACAGCCTGAAAAAGATCATGAGACACTGCTTGCCACTTTCAGTAAGCTGTTTGAGTTAGGATTCAGTGCTAACTGGGATCAATTCTATTCTGGCATCCAGGTTGTTCCAACTTCCCTTCCAAGGTATCAGTTTGACTGTGTCAAGAAACACATCAAAATTTCACATGCACCAGAGAGTACAGCAAGCGGCCATCCTGTCCTTAAACAAACACGGATAAGAGCTCATGAGTTTGTTTGTGATTTGTCATCCCAAGGACTCTCATATCTGTCAGAACACAAAAACAATGGAGTCTCCATCATCCCAGGGGCTTTATATGTTGAGCTTGGCCTGTCTGCTTACATGGCGAATGCCAAACCAAAGGCTCCACTCAACACACTGCAACTGAGTATCAGCTTCTTAAGTCCATTTCTGCTGACTAAGCGTCAACCTGAGCTGAAGGTGACACTTGAACCAGTTGAGCATGAGACCCTTTTTAAGATTCATTCCAGCAGCACAGTCTTTGCTTCAGGAAGCATAAAATGCAAAAAAGGGCAAATGGCAGAGGAGCAAAACATCTCATTAGAATGCTTGTCTAAGAGATGCACATCTGTTGTTAAATCTGATGATCTGTACCGAAAACTAGACATGGGAGGGTTTCAGTATGGTGGTGTCTTCAAGAACAAAGGAGACATTTTTTGTGGGGAGGAATTCAGGGAAGCATATTCTGCTGTGACTGTTCCAGAAGAATTGCTTAGTCAAGTACATGACTTTTGCATTCATCCAGTTATACTGGATTACCTTCTGCAAATGACACTCGTCACAAGCTCTCAGGGGAATGAAACTAGACCTGGGTTTCCAGCAGCAATTGGGAGCTTAGTTGTCTTTGAACCTCTGCAAGATGAAATGATCATATATGTGCGTGCAACAGATATGACAGCTGATCACTTCGAGGTCTGTGGCTGCTTTACAGACAAAGAAGGTAGAGTTCTTGTCGAGGTGAAACATCTAATTGTCAAATACGTTGGAAGTGTTTCCTGTGTTGTTGATGAGTACTTCTTTCAAAATGACTGCAACGTCATTTCAGAGGATGTGGAGCAAACCCTTCCAGGAACTGCATTGGTCTTTTCTGATCATAATGCCATTTCAGCAGCATTGAAACCATACTTGAGTAAAGGCTCTAAATATATCTCCTCAAAATATGCAAACACAGTGTTGAAACAGGGACTGGCTACATTGTTTTCCAAGATGAACATTTCAGATGTGAGAAAAAACTTCACAGACATTTTGTTTCTGTGGAGCAATCAAGACCTCTCCACTAGGACAGTTGATGATGTCTTGACAAACATGGTAAATTGTTGTGAACAGTTGCGGCAAATAGTTTTAGAACTGAGGAATGTGAATTTCTCAAACTCTGTCAGAGTAGTGACCTATCGATCTTCAGAGACCACAGTGGACCATATCAGTCCAGGGTTTGTGCTTTCAGGCATGACAAGAGCATGTGCAGCTGAAATATCTGAATTTACATTTCAGCTGATTGACATCGGCTCTGTCTCAACTGAGGACATTAAAGCCCTCAATCAGGTCCTGACCTCCTACCCCTGCAGCGAATACCCAGAGTTGGTGGTGAAAGACGGTCAGATTTTCCAACCACAAATTGCTCACACCACAATGCTCACAGTCAACCAAGAGAAAAGGGATCACTGTTCACAAGCAAAGTCCTTCACTTTGCAGACAGCAAACCCTTTTGAAATAATCAGCATATCTGCCATCCCATCTGATGAGGAAGTTGGACAGATACCAGAGAAAAATGTTGAGGTTCAGCTTGGTAAAATTTGTGTCCACTCCTCAGACTACTATCCAGTCAGTGTTTCTGACCTCAACTTTGGTCAAACAATGTACTGGAACAAACACACAAATCAGAACCACAAGCTCCTGGCTCTTGACTTCGGTGGTATAGTCACATCGGTTGGGAAGGGTGTGAGCAAATTAAAAGTGGGAGACCACATTGCTGCCTGCTACCCTGTAACTGCATCCTCCAAAGTTGTGGTACCAGAGGAGGTTTGCTACAAAACAAAGAAACTTCCATTTTTGAGTGACCTCCCATGTGTTTCATACTATGTAGTAGTCTGGAGGATACTCCACTCAACTTTACCCAAACTGAAATGGGATGGCAAGTTGGGCATCCTCTCCTCCGTCCCTGACTCAGGTTTGGTGAAAGCCCTCACTCTGATTGCAAATAAGTCTGGATGGAATGCCTTTGTTGCAACTGAGCTGAGTGGGCCACTGCAAGATCTGAACAAATTTGATGCACTTGTCTTACTGCCTCCATTTGACAAATCTCTATTAGTCAAAGCGTGCACTGTTGCTGGGGTTAAGAATGTTGTTGTTGTTTGTGATAGTAAGTTCTCATCTCCTGTCTCCCAAAACATTCTTGGAGAAGACAATGATGCTTGTATTCATACCATTGTCACATCTAGCATCTTAGCTAAAGGCTCTATCAGAGCAAACCAGCCACGGATATACAAATGGCTGAAAGCCTTGCACCTTGACAAAAAGTTGCTATCTCTTCCAACTATTACATTTCAGAGGAGCACAACTGGAAGCATTGAGCTTTTGCCCTTTGATGAGCCAGAGTCTTATTTCAGTGTCAGAACTATGCCTGTGGTGGCACTAAATGAAAGCAATAGTAAGCATGCAGCCTCTGACATTTCACTGCGACCAAGAGAACACAGGCTCTTCAACAAGAACTGTGTGTACATTGTGACTGGAGGACTCACAGGACTTGGATTTGAGACAGTGAGGTTCATTGCTGAGAGAGGTGGAGGGTACATTGTCATTCTCTCCAGGAAGAGCCCCAGCTCTGAGATGCAACAGGAGATTGATACTGTGAAGCAGCAGTGTGGGGCAGTGATTGTCAGTGTGCAGTGTGACATTGCTGTAAGTGAACAAGTCAAAAGGGCCATCCTAAACATCAAAGAAATATTCCCCTCCTGTCCAATCAAAGGAATATTTCACAGTGCAGTTGTACTTCATGATGCTCTCATTGCAAGCCTTGACCAATCCCTCTATGAGAAGGTTCTGAAGCCTAAAGTGAACGGAGCACTGAATCTGCATAATGCCACTAAGCACTGTAAACTAGAGTACTTTGTGTGCTATTCATCTATCTCTGCTGTTCTTGGCAATGCATCCCAGACAAACTATGCAGCTGCTAACTCATTTCTTGACACCTTCTGTCATTATAGAAGGCGTCTCGGACTTGCAGCGCAGTCCATCAACTGGGGGGCCTTGAACCTTGGCCTTCTGTTGAACAAAGACCATCTGCAAAAATTTCTAGAGGCCAAAGGCATGATGGTGATGGAGGGTCCAGAAATCCTCCAGAGCTTAGAGCAGTGCCTACTTTTGAACAAACCTCAACAGGTTATTTGCAAGTTCAATTTCAAAACCATGTATCACCATAGTTTTGCACAAAATCCCTCTCTCTTTAAACGGTTGAGGAGTCTGGTTGAAGGAGAACTGAAAGATGCAGAAATGTCTGATCCACAGGCTGCACATAATGAACTGCCTTCTTCCCCGCATGAATTGGTCAGGACCATACTCAGTGAGACCTTGGGTGTTGAGTATGATGAGCTGAATGATGAGACATTCCTCTCAGCTCTGGGTGTTGACTCCATGTTGGGTATAACCCTGCAGAATCTTATCTTCCAGGGGAGAGGTATAAACATCTCTCTTGTCAACTTACTGGATCCTAGCTGTACTGTTGCTACCCTGGCAGCTTTACTGACAGAACATACAAGAGAAGATCATGAAGACAATAATGATAATACTTCATTATAGATCACAGATGTAGCACAGATGGTGTGTTTCAGGTTTATAGCAGAGAAGCTCACAACAAAAGCTTTTGTCAAACAGATTGAGAATGCATGACAGTAGAGTGTAAAATATATCCCCTAGCTCAACTATTTTTCTGAGGAAAATATGTGCATGATGCTATATTAATCATTATGGTAATAGTTATGGTTGTATATTTTGCAGATACTTTTGTTCAAAGCAACATACAGGATATGAACATTACATTAGTTAAAGTTAATAGTTTGAAATAAAGTGAAAAAAATCTACACAATCATTAATATAATTAATATGACCTTATTTATCATGTCTCATATTCATATTAACATTATTTGGTATAGTGTAATGTTGTTGTAACCTTCCTAATCAAATGTATCAATTAAAAAGCATGTCAATAAAAATATATACCACTGAAAATTGCATCTGACCCTTTTAATTTGTGCTGTTTCAGAAGATATGTGTATTTTGTGGACAGAGTTTTTAGTAAATGTTGGGAAACATTACCATACAGAGTACCTAAATATGGCAGCATAAAGCCTGCCATATAGGGGGTATAGGGAAATGTGAATTTGTGAGAAGGAATTGAATGAAACAGTGCCAGGGTAAACCTTGCTAAATTATGTTTTATTATTTAACATAAACAATGAATAACCAAGTACTAATTATAATTTGGGCTATACATTAAGCATGTATTGCTAGAGAAACCTATGATATTCCTCCAGCCCACAAAGGCTCAGTCAGTGGGTGTTTATAGATGGCAGAAGCAAATGTGGGCTTGGGCTCCCTCAAACCATGATGTAAGGCAGTTATTGTGCCACAAGATGGCAATGTTTAGTAGCATTAATGTGCTTGGACATTTGCTGCATTTTCACAGAATGCTTTGTAGTGTTGCAAAGAGAAAAGACATGAAACTATGCACTTTTGAAATTGTCTCAATACAAAACAAAAGGAGCATAGATGTTGTGCTTTTGATGGCCTACCAGTATGCCGCTCCAAACGAAAAGCATCTCTAATGATGGTTGTTAGTAGACAAACTGGCTTCAGATATCCAACAGAGTGAATATGAGATTGTGCAGTCTTACAGTACTGTAGGTGACTGTAGTTAGTGATGTGATGCTGTTAATTGGGGGCGGGGGGGTTACATAGTTAGCGCAAACCCTATAGGTTATTATTTATTTAGCGTATATAAGGCTTTTTTTCCTTATCAAAAGTGAGGGGGACGACGGCCGTCTTTTCAGCACTGCGTGGGACATGTCCCCCACGTCCCCCGTGCCTCCTGCGCCCCTGGCCTACTGTAGGCTAGTATAACTGAACTGCTACTTCGAAAAAACTGCAGTTATTTTGTGTAAGGGGATACAGCAAGCATCAAAAGCATGTGTGTGTGTTGTTTTGTTTTTCTTGCTTTATGATGCATAGCTCATGCTCTTTTATTCACCGCATAAGTGGTAGAGTAAATTAGTAAAATAAAGTGAATTAGGCCACCCACTTACCTTTCCCTATTTCCCAAATATCTTATATACATGTAGCTTGCTTTTGTGTGTGTTTAATATATTTATATTTTAAATAATTTGAGGAATACAGGAATGACACTTTGATAGTTTAAATTGTACTGGGCCTTTATCAGTTCCATAATTGAAAAACTTTTAGAACATGCAGTGATGTTGAACCAAAAAGGAACCAAACCAGCGAATCAGTGGCACCACCAGGGCTGGATCGCCCTATATGCACACTATGCATGTTGCGTAGGGCCCCGCAAGTGAATCAAGGCCTCCTTCCCATCTTCCCTTGAGTCAAGCTAATGACAGACAGTTATAGCGCTAGTGTCTCATATGAGCAGTGCAATGAGCAGTGAGAACAGCAGTCGTGTAAACTTGTGTTCGTTTCTTGATGTCAACGAATAATCTGAGTAGGCCTAGTAACGTTAAGTTGCTGGCCTAAAAGGGAAGTGAATCCCTTATACTAGCAAGCCACAGACAGATCAGGGGATTCACTTACCAGAAGTGATGGGAAGTGAATCCCCTGATCTGTTTGTGGCTTGCTTACCAAGACTTTCCCAGTACTTCGCGAAAGTTGTGACATATACTGTAACTGCATATCCGTTTTTTGAATGCCAGCGACATCTATTTAAATGTGTTCATAATAACATGCGTGCTCGAGATGAAACTACTTTTTACTGATGGGGAGGCACTGCTGATGGGGAGGCACTGCTCATCAGTCAGTTCTGTAAATTCACTACAGTGACTTACAACCCTATGACTGCTTTAAAACAAACATTCATTAAGACTTCTTTGAATGTCATTCTTAAAGATACGAAAAAGTTAACTTTGCTCCATATTCCTTTCCTTTGCATACAGTATGTGTTGGTGTCTTGCTATTGATACAATCTCAAGCCTTGATCTTGAGACATTTTTCTTTAGACTACTAAAATTATATTGCACCTATAATGCATCCTCTGTGTCCTCTGGCTTATTGTAGAATTTGTGATTACGTTTACAACTATTATGTGGGGCTTGCAGATTTTATGTATGTGTAAAAAATATTTATACTGATGCAATGTGTATTGTTCATAGGTTACCCATTCAACCTCTCTGTCAAGACAGGTAGAATTTGAAGCAAATACAAAGGATGTCATTCCTTTGTTTTCCATCACATATGTAATTACCATACTTTTTTCAATCCTGTCTTGCTTAAGGTATGAACCATTTTGTATTTCACTGACATGCATGATTATAGCCTACATATGCATGAATACTGTCACATTTTATATATCTTTCATTTGTACATTTAATATTTTTATACCCTCACAGAATATGGGGGTGAGGTTAAGATCACGTGTAAGGTTAAGTTACCTTTGGGATCAGCTATCAGCACAAGGTGTTTTTTTTTTTGCTTGACAGATTTGACTGTGTGAGGAATAAAGTGTGGGTTGCCACGTTTGGTGTGATCTCTGCTGGTCTGGCAGTGCTCTCATCCTTTGGGATGATGCTTCAGATAGATAGATACTTTATTGATCCCCAGGGGAAATTCAAGGTCTCAGCAGCAGCATACATACAACACAAACACATTCTTTAACAGCAGACAGAGTAATTAAAGTATATAATATGAAAACACAACTAAGCAGTAAGGACAGTAGAAGATAAAGAATATGCTAAATATACTAAAATACAAATTATACTAACACTTAATACAATATATAAAAATATACTAAAATACAAATTACAAAAATACAAATTATACTAACACTTAATCTAAATCAATTCTAAAAACAGTATCCACATAGTGGTGATTAATAAATCAGAGGCGCTTGCAATGACTGAGGCAGGGACTGAGCCTGTGATTCTCTGTGCATAGTAAGGTATGGTAAGGTGCTCTACATTACATTACATTACATTACATTTGGCTGACACTTTTTTAACCAAAGCGACTAACAACATGGTAAACAGTAAGTTTTAGAACAATTCTCACAATTTTAGGACAGTTTAAAAAAAACACATTAGAGTACAGTAAGAATAAGTGCGTCGGTGAGTGCTGTATTTTAACAGTTACTTGTCAGTTTAACGGCTGGTGAGTGCTAGGATCAGTAAGACTTGTTGTAAGTGTTGCTATGAGAGTAGATGTTCTCTAAAGAGCTGGGTCTTCAGGAGTTTTTTGAAAGTGGAAAAGGATGTCCCTGCCCTTGTAGGAACTGGCAGTGTGTTCCACCAACGAGGAACAACAGATGAGAAAAGTTTGGATTGGCTTGAGCGTACCGGTGGTAGAGCTAGACGTCGTTCGTCAGAGGAGCGCAGCGGTCTGGAGGTAGTGTAAGTCTGTATGAGGGCATTCAAGTAGGTGGGAGCAGAACCGGAGACTACTTTGTAGGCAAGCGTTAGAGACTTGAATTTGATACGGGCCGCCATAGGTAGCCAGTGTAGCTGGATGAGCAGCGGGGTAACATGTGCCCTTTTGGGTTGGTTGTAGACCAGGCGTGCCGCCGCGTTCTGGATCATCTGAAGTGGTTTCACTGCGCAGGCTGGGAGACCTGTCAGGAGGGCATTGCAGTAGTCGAGTCGTGAGATGACTATTGCCTGAACCAGAAGTTGGGTAGCATCAGGTTGGGTAGCTCTAGGTGCTCTGTGTGAATGAGTGTCATGGTGGTAGTGCAATGGTGATAGTGGCCATGGTGATAGTGCAAATGAATAAGTCAACAGTGCAACAATGCAGAAATAAAGTAAAGTAAAGTCTATATATCTATAATATATTTAACTATTTAAGAAAATGTATAAGTGTGGCCACAGTTCGGCTGTGGCATGGAGGGGGGGGTTATGCATATGTGCTAATGTGCTAATATAGCACGCAAACAGTGAGGCATAAAGACAGTGGTACAAGTGGCTAGTGGACAGACAGTACCAAACATGGAGGGGGTGAAGAGGCAGACAGACTATGGAGAGAAGTCTATCTCTCTTCCCTTAAGTGAGGCATTGAACAGTTCAATGGCCCTGGGGACAAATGACTTTTTTAGTCTGTCAGTTGTGCAAGACAGTGAGCGAAGTCTCCAGCTGATCAGGCTCTTCTGCTTAACAATAGTGCTGTGGAGTGGGTGACACTCATTGTCCAAGATGTTGATCAGTTTGTTCAGGGTCCTTTTGTCAGATAGTGAAGTGATGCACTCCAGTTCAGCTCCAACCACAGAGCCAGCTTTCCTTACCAGCCTGTCAATTCGCCCCACATCCTTCTTCCTTGTGCTTCCTCCCCAGCATACTACTGCATAGAAGAGGACGCTGGCAACAACAGACTGGTAGAACATCCTGAGGAGCTTACTGCACACATTGAAGGACCGCAGCCTCCTCAGGAAGTACAGCCTGCTCTGCCCTTTCTTGTAGAGTGCATCAGTGTTGGCTGACCAGTCCAGTTTATTGTCCAGAGACCCAGATACTTGTAGGTGCTAACCACCTCCACATTGACCCCATCAATGTGGACTGGTAGCAGAGTGGGCTTAGACCTGCAGAAATCCACCACCATCTCCTTGGTCTTTGAAGTGTTAAGTTGAAGATGATTGAGTTTGCACCATTGCACAAAGTCCTCCACCAGGCTTTTTGTTTCTGTTTCTGACGAACTGTGGTCGCTCGGTCAGGTAATCTGTAATCCAGGTTACCAGGTGAGCGTCCACACCCATCTGCAAGAGCTTGTCTCCCAATCTGAGGGGCTGGATGGTGTTAAAAGCACTTGAGAAATCAAAGAACATGATTCTCACAGCACTTTCCCCCTTGTCCAGGTGGGAATGTGTCCTGTGTAGAAGATAAGTGATGGCATCGTCCACACCCACTTTCTCCTGGTAAGCAAACTGTAACGGGTCTAGTGCATGGCGTACCTGGGGTCTGAGCATGCCTAAGACCAATCGCTCCATTGTCTTCATCACATGTGATGTAAGAGCGACAGGTCTGTAGTCATTAAGCTCACTAGGGTGTGGCTTCTTAGGGACAGGGGTGAGACATGATGTCTTCCACAGTGTTGGAACTTGTCCAGGGCGTAGGCTCAAATTGAAGATGTGCTTCAGTGGCTCCCCCAGTTCAGCAGCACAGGCCTTGAGTAGCCTTGGGCACAGTCTGTCAGGCCCAGCTGCTTTATTTCTGCGCAATTTCTTAAGTTGGACTGTCACTTCTGATCTTTTGTAATGGTGAGGGGTGTAAGGGGAGGGGAGGGGGAGGGGTGCATCTGGGATCTGTGTGTCTGATGGCTGTTGACTGAGGTCGTTGTCACCTCATTGTTCATGATCGCCATGTGGGGGAGGGGTGCAAAATCCAGTGATGGTGGGGGTACGATAGCCTGTGATGATGGAGGTGAGTGTTGCGCTGGTATTGAGGGGGTGTGAGGGTGGGGGCTGGGGGATGGTGGACAGACCACCGCCATTGGAGCTGGAGCAGGGCAGTCAAACCTGTTGTAGAAGTGGTTCAACTGGTTCGCCCTGTCCAGGTCCCCCTCCACAGAGCTGCTGTTCTTCTTCAGGCCAGTGATAACCTTCATGCAGTCCCATGTCTCCTTCAAGTTGTTTTCCTGCAGCTTCTGTTCCACCTTCTTTCTGTAATCCTCCTTAGCTTCCTTCAGCTTGAATTTGAGTTCCCCTTCACATTAGAGTGCCTTTCGTCATGACAGTGGCCAACTCACCCTTTCTGATATTAGGTAAGGCTGTGAGCTCAACACTGTAAGAAAATTTCCCGTAAAAAAACAGGAATCAACTGGCAGCAGAGTTTCCAGGAAGTTCCTGTTATTTAACGGTGCCCTGGTTTAACATTAAGTTAATGTAAAATAACAACATTAATTGCCTGTAAATTAACAGGAAACAACTGGCAGGATTTCCAGGAGCTTCCCGTTGTTTAACGCAGACTACCATAACATTAAATTCCTGTTAAGTATATAACATCATTTTCATGTTGGGTAACAAGAAAAAAATGTGATCTTCACGTTAGTTACACAACAGGTCTTTAATTTTTTACAATTACAGGAAACAAGTGCCATATATTGAGTTCATCCACTCTCAAATCAACATTTTAAAGATAAAAATCCATTTTTTCACATCAGTTACTTATTTGTAGTTTAACAGATATTTTATTTCACAGCACTTACTTGACAGTCTAACAGTAAAGTAATCTTTGTAATCTTTGAAAGATGAAGGGACATGAAGCAAGATAATAGTAAATAGTAATTCAGGAACATGTAGACTGACTATAATCGTATTTCAGGATCAGGGAATAAGACACAGAAGAATTATCATGGAAAATAAAAACATCGCATTAGGCTCGTGTATCATGTATGAATGTAAAATGTAGATACATAGTAGTATTTTGAAAATCGGATTTCAAAGAACAGGTAATAGGATACAGAGGAATTACAATGGAAAACAAATACATTGCATTAGGCCCGTTTAAAATGTAGACACGCTATAAAATCGTATTTCAAAAAACAAGGAATAAGGTACAGAAGAATTATCATGAAAAACAAAAACATCGCATTAGGCTCGTGTATCACGTATGAATGTAAAATGTAGACACGTGATCTAGTTGTATTTCAAAAATCGGAAATAAGGTACAAAAGAATTATCATGGAAAATAAAAACATCGCATTAGGCTTGTGTATCACATATGTATGTAAAATGTAGACATGTTATCTAAAGTAGTACTATTTCAAAATCAAATAAGATACAGAATAATCATCACAGATATTTATCAATTATCAATATCATTGCATCGCATTGGCCTTGTGTACATGTGAGAATGAATAAACTGGACAGATTATGTCCAGAAGAATTTAAAGTAAGAGATGAGTATAAATGATAATCAGGGAGGGAATCAAGTAACATTCATGAGAAATCAAGTAACATTCACTTTACTTATTAGTGATTGTTCTTAGGCTTCTTCTGGGCCTTTTTCTGTGAGAGAGAGAAAGAGAGAGAGAGAGAGTTACAAAGACTGATAGGGTACACTAGGATTCATGTAGAGGAAAATTGTGCCAAAGTGAATGAATCGGATGTGAATTTGTAACGTTAACACACTTTCTCACAATGAAATTAACTGACATTTATTACTTACTGTAACTGCATTTATATTTGATTTAATCAGTTGTATGAAGTAGAAGTATAGTGTTATGTGGTTATTACAGCAGTACTATGCATGATTGCTCTCTTCAGAGGGTGTAATCCTGCATAGTAGTGCTTATAACTACATAGTAGACTACTACACAACCCCCCCAATACATACCACACATAAAACAAACCCTGGTTCGAAAGTGTGACATGAACTTACCTCTGGAAGAATTCAAGGGTGCACGCTGCCTCCTCCTGATATTGCAGATTCAGAATATAGAAGGTGGAGAAACATGTCGCAATCCCTGTTAGAAATGTGGCGAGGTTGGACCCTTCACAAACGATTAAGGATTCAATGCTGACCATCCACTTTTGATGATTACCTTGTCGTTCACCTGAAAAAAAGAATTTATCATATTCAATTTAAGATATAGATCCACATGTCAACTATGATTAGATTCCTTTTAGGATTTTGTCCAAACAAAATTCAATACAGAAAAAAAAAAAAACATTTAGTGTTCAAAAGTTGATTTAAATATGTATATGTTGATCATTATTACTCTAGTGAATGAAAACAAACATACCTAGTAATATCAGGCGAGGCGTCACAGGTAGGCTTGGAAGACTCAACATCAGCTACAGTCGCACATCCCTTAGCAAAAGAAAAGAAAGGCACTGAACAACTCTTCATGATGTGTGTGTGTGTGTGTGTGTGTGTGAGAAAGTGAATGTAATCTCTGTGAGTGTGTTGTGTGTGTGTGTGTGTGTGTATGTGTGTAAGGAGTGAGTGAATGTGAGTTGTCTGCAAGGTGAGTATGAAAGGTGTGTGTGTGTGTGTGTGTGTGTGTGTGTGTGTGTATGTGTGTCTGCCGTTGAATGATTAAAAGTGATGAGGCGGGTGTGATAAGATGTTTGTGTGAGGAATGTGTGTATGTGTGGGCAAAGTGAGGGTGCTTGCTTTTGAAATTGTCTGTCTTATCAAAACCACATTGTTTATGGTTTCTATATATGTGTGTCTAAAGACCTAGATAGATAGATAGATAGATAGATAGATAGATACTTTATTGATCCCCAGGGGAAATTCAAGACCTGCATGTCTCTTTTATTTGGCAATCTGGAACACAGCATGGAAGGTCTATATTGGGCATATTGTCATGAATTTAGGTATGGCTCACATAAATAGACGCAGTGGACTGATGCCCACATATGACATGTAAACATCTTCCTGTTGCATGCCGGGCTAGCTGAATAGCACTGCTACTAACTTCGTTTCAGCAGGGTAATATTCAGAGATGTATTATACAACTTGTATAAACATGACCAGTGTGCTTTCAAACGTTGTATTTCTGGTCAAAGATGACAGATAAACTCACCTTATTGTGTTGATGGGTTTGGGTATGATTCCAACGTATCGTCTTCTCTCAGCAGACAGCTTCCCATCACCAGATCGAAGGTAACGTTAATAGATAACAGGAAGTACGTGTGTTCCAGAATAAACATTACGGGCGTGGTAAATAACAGTGTTGGAGCCTGATTTTACACATTTGTCTTACTAATGACTGGAAAGTCCTGTTTATTGAAGGAAACAGGTGAATAATGTTGGAATCTGGGTGTAAATTTACAGAAACTTTTTACAGTGAACCTTTATCAGACTTATCCATCTTTAATAGAACACTGTGTAGAGCTGTGTTTCTCCACCGGGTGACGTCTGGCATCCTCAGATGAGCCACAGAGCTGACACTAAGCTAATACAATTAAATTGAAATAAATTAATGCATAATTTTGGAATGTTTATTCTAGCTTTATCTTAAGTAAATGGAGGCCACATCAGAGAAAATAGTGATTATTTTTTCTAACACCGAAGCTGCAATCAGTTAGCCTGGCCAAGGGGCGGGCAGAGAATTGTCTTTCAAACTGCCTAGGCATGCAATAGGCCAGCGCTACGACCATATCCGTATCCGGACGGCAAAACGGGTAAATACATCCTTCTTCGAAAGGAATGACTTAAGTGCATTGTGTTGCTCAACTTTCAAAGAAAAGCACAAGTCCAACTCCTCCAAAGTTGACGCCAACGCCGATTCAAACAACCGCTCTTCGTTTGCCATAGCCACCTTCCTTGTTGTTCACCGTCGCAGGACTGTCGTCATCCTGTTAAGCCCGCCTTAAGACTCTCTAACAAAATAGAGCGCTGTGATTGGATGACGTCCACTGCGTCAGCCCATAGAAATCCCTATGGTTTGATACTAGACGTACAGGCTGAGCAAATTAATTTGCCGCCTCTAGGGTGCGTCTAGATTTCTAGGCTAGCAATCAGTGTTTGGAACGTAGCCTGTATGACGTCTACAAATATTTACAGCGCTCGACATTAATGGTTAATTAGCAGCAACATGGACAAGGTTTTTGAAAAGAAATGCTCCAGAGTCTGATCCATTTGAATCTGAGCCCTCAACATAATCCTCTTCATCGTGTGGTCATTCAGTGAAGGAGGTAGAGACCTCCAGCAAGACTAGAAAGACTAAAATGACAATTAGGCCTACCTCATGTTCGGATTCATCTTCCAGGGGTGGGTATAATGCGTTACAAGTAGCCTAACGCATATGAGTAAAAAAGTATTTTTTTCGAGGAACAGCAACTTTCCATATTCCTTTTTCAAAACTGTATTTCTCACTCAAGTAGGCTACATTTGAATTGCCTTTCGTTACGAGTACAAATTTATTATCGGAGGAGAAAGTATCTCAAGGGAGAAAAGCGCCACCCCTCCCTTGGTGCACAACGGCGTGGGAGGGAAGAAAAAAAAAACATGGCTTCAGAACGCATCGTTACGTTGCCCCGCGATTATGAAAGGAATAACTGGCCTGCATGTACACGGAATAGATGTTCTATACTGTATAAGAGCTGTGGACCAGGAGCTGTGTGTCTGTGCATCGTCCCAGGCCTAAATCTCTCACTGAGAGTCACACTCCTGTGTGTGTGTGTGTGTGTGTGTGCATGAGTTGTAGTATTCTACATGCGTTATGCATTTGTTGGTCTTCAGAGACAGTGTGTGTATTCTAATGATGATCTACATAAAAAAATTTTTTTAAAGTTTGGGGTGCCTCGAGATTTATCTTTCACGTAAAGGGTGCCGCGACTGAAAAAAGGTTGAGAAACACTGGGTAGAGGATGCAGTGATACAGTACCACTGAAACTTATTATTTTTTTTTAACAATTTTGTTTCTCTAAGGGATTGGAGTCGATGACATGTTCATCCTCTTGTCTTGCTGGCAGCAGACCGACGTCCATGACAAAATGGAAAACCGTTTAGCAAACACCTACAAAGAGGCAGCCATCTCCATCACCATCACCACTCTGACCGATGTCCTGGCCTTCTACATCGGCCTGATGACCCCATTATGCTCCGTCCAGTCTTTCTGCCTGTACACCAGCGCCACCATCCTCTTCTGCTACATCTATAGCATCACATTTTTCGGGGCCTTCCTGGTGTTGAATGGACGAGACGAATGGAGAACAGCAACAAGCACTGGCTGACCTGTAAGGAGGTGCCGGAGGAGGGCCTAGTGGGACAGTCGAAATGGTACAACCCAGAGCGGTAGAAAAACAGAGTGGCGACACTCCCATAGACTTCCATAGGAAACAATGGCGGCGCTTTTTCAGGGCTACTTCGGCGTTATGCAGAGCTCAAAAGTTCCTAACTTTGACAATTAGCTTTACAATTAGCTAAACAACTTTGCTTTAGCCCCATTCACTTCCATTGCTTTCTGCCTGATGTTGTCAGTGGTAAGTAGACGAAGGTACGACGTTTTTTCAATTGGCATATGCATTTCCTATACCAACTGCACTAGTAGATACTGGTATTGTTCTTTGAGGTTTTTGTGCTGCTTGTTTAACTGATATTTATTGCTTAAATGTTGACTGAAATTTTAAAGCCAAAAGTTAGCCTGCAAACCTTGATGTGGAGAGAGCCTAGCTTAAAGATAATGTTCCTACGTCAATAATGAATTTCAGGTTTCATTTGGTTAGCCTATTGTAGTAGGGCAACTTTAGATGATAGGTTGGTTGTCAACAGGTTTTTATTATGTTTATAATGCTACATTTTTCAAACCTGATTGCGTTAGCTTACTAGCTTACGTTAGCTAGCAGTCAGCTCATTCACATACAGTGTTAACGTTAGACATGCTATGAGGGGGAACACAAACTTTATCTTGATAAAATACATTTCATACAGCATGGTAACTCTATATTCAGATGTGCTAGTTATCAATGGGTTTGTGATTAACGCTCTTCAGGTGAAAAATTGATGAAATGAATGTGATTATTGTCTTTAAACCTGATATAGATTAGCTTGCTAGATGGCGAGTTTTATGGCGTTATGAACTGAACCGTGGGCTAAACATGACATGAGTAGGCTAGCGTCCACGACTCGTGAACGAGGGGATTTCAGTTATGAATTTCAGGGGAAGCAGTAGGAGCAAAACCTAGACTATTATAAGTTATTGTTGTTGTTACTGGTGCCTGGCTCTTGTGTCCTTTGCCAGCCCAGTCCTGTGCCACTATCACTGTTCCAAACGGGACAGTGGCACAAGCAGTAGGCGAGTGTGGCACGAGCGTGGTCGTGGGACAGTATAGCGTCTGTATAGTACCCCACATTAGGAGTTTTTGCTCCAACTGATGATCGGTTTCAGTTCATTTAGTTTTCAGTAATTTTACATTTCGTGTTGGTGTTCTTGGTGTAATAATTTTGATTGCTTTATCTGCCAAGTAATTTGTCAAATACATAGCGAAGTTTGCATGGAAGAGACTGACGTGACAAGAGGGCATTGCCTTTCATTCTTTGTAAGTAGGACAAATGTCTTTTTTTGGATAAAGACAAGAAGGGTGTGCGATATATGACTGGAATGGTCAGATAAGATCATTTTTTAGGTTTGAGGTCCACACGATGGGGCCCTTACACAAACGGAGTTGTGTTGATCCAGCATCTTCCACACCTCCCATAACACTCCCGACTCCAGCCAAATGTTGCATCCTCCTTACCATGTCCCTCTTATAGGTGTACAGAGTCGGAGGGCTACCCATCCCTTCCACATTGTGTCTTTTGTGTAGTTCACACACAAGTGTTGTTCAACACTTGAAACTGAAATCTTTTTATTTTTTGGAAACCTAAATGAGTGTCAGACCTCCTTTTTATGTTGCAGTGTCACCATACCTTCCTCCCAGTCTTTTTTGCATTTGTTCCTGTTCTTGTTTTAAATACACATTGAAAACTTAATAAAAATTCTATTGAAAACATGTATCAGTCATCCTTTTCATAGTCTCACCAGCCGGCTGAAATATAAGTTATAAGTATTTTATTGAAATAGTTGATTGCTTATTGAGTTACAAGTGTGTTATTGAAACAGTGGGTGTCTTATCTTGCAGTATTAATCAACATTTTCAAATTTAAGTTGTTATTGATTCTTATTTAGCCTATGTGTTTTTGACATGTTTATGGCTTAGTCTTAAAATGTTACCAAGGCTGTGTGGTGGCCACCTTTATGCTATTTCTCTAAAAGAACTGAACAGATTTAATGCATTGATCAAACTTTTAGGCTATTAGGCTACTGAATGCTGAAAAGGACACTGGATCTAATGTCCACACACAAAAAGGATACAAAATGCATAGCCTACGTTTTGACAATGTAAGTAAAGTATAGCGTGATACAGGCAAATGTAGGAATGTCCAGCAAGGAAACAAACGTTCAATGTTAGAACTACCAAAGAACATATTTTAGATCGATGTTGCAAACTACTCGCAGTATATAATTATGACCGCCGCTAGCGAAGCGGTCATATAGGGATTGTCAAGTTTTTTGTTTTTTTTTCCCCGTCATCTACTTTCTGAATTTTTGGTCAACGATACCCGGGACACCGAACCACCAGGGCACATGAAATTTGGTGGGTATGAAGCCCCACTAGACTTTTACGGAAAAATTTTGTTTCGTCCCCGGGGGCCACTCCCCCCCGTGCTGGGCCCCCCGAACTGCAAAAAAAGCAGTTTTTCCTAAATAACTTCCTGAACCGTGGCACTGAGGATGAAGAATCTTTTATGGTATGTTGGTCTCAAGGGCCCACATCAATCTGGCCCATAATCACTCATTTGTGATTTGCACCCCTCCGGTAAAAAATGAAAATGCAATATTATTCTGCTTTAATCGCCCCTATCTTCAGTTAAGATGTTTAGAACTGCACCAAATTTTATGTGTATGATTGACCTGGCATTCTCTGGGGGTATGCCAAGTTTCGTAGAATTTCATCCATGGGGGGAACTAAAAAAAATTAGGTTATGTGTACATTTAGTGACTGTACATTCATTGGCCTGTAGATGGCGGTGCACACATATACACATGCACACACACAGGCGCCCACATACTATCGGTATTAGAATGGCCGGTACATAATTACAAATTCAGTAGGATTAAAAGAAAGCCAAAATAAATATTCATCATCATCATCATGGCTGCATTTCCAGTATTGGCGATAAGTAGTCGTTTGTCCACTAGATGGCACGTCGTTGCAGTGAGACGTAATTTTGTTGGAAGTTAAAAGTGGGTTGGAAAAACAATGGACGCTTCATACAAGGAGTGTAGTTTACTGCAGAGAACGTCTAATAAGGATAGGATGATGTTCACATGAAATGTAATTTCCATTTCTTCTTGAAGCCGAAATAAATCTGAGGATGTTTATCGGACATGCTTGGTTTTTACTGCAGGTACGTTAATCTTATAATATCAATAAAGTAGGCCTAATGTTACCGTTAGCATTGGTTGAGTGATGGAGGCCAATTTGATTGATTGCATTTGTAGAAAACTATAAATGCGGTTATACCAAGCAAATTGATAGCAGCACTGTAATTGTATCTTTAGACTGTCATTTGTTACACGTGCTACAAAAATCATTCTGTGCAATGGAAGATTTACCAACGTTACACCGGTCTGATACAGTTTTGCCTATACATGTGTGAGACACTTTTGTTTTAAGTGCATGCAGGGTGTGAGAGGGGAATCGATGTGCTTTGATTCCAGCTTGGTAGTTGTAGTCTGTGAAATTAAAAAGCACGTGTGTGTGAAGTATCCGACACCTTCATTTCATTATGGCGGCTTTAGCAACACACCTTAAGCTACTGTGTAGTGGGTCCCATTTAGAAGTGGCTACTTCATTCGCGCTTTCCTTGACTCATAGAGTTGCGTGAATTTTATTACAACTTTTCGCCACGATATGGCAGTTTAAGTCCGCTTGATACTGTAAGGCGTAAGCCATTGGTTTCCAAAGGAGATTTTATTTGTGTCGCCAGCATAGCCTATTGACAATTTATGTTGTAAATAGGCCTACCTTATAAGCCTACCTGTAGCTTAGGGAAGCTAACAGCTTTCTATTAGGATCTAGTTTGTTAGTTACAGTTTTGTCATAACTCCCTGATGCATTTTTGCATTTAGAATAGCCAGAGTGTGGATATCTCAATCGGAAAATTAAACAATATCGGGTGCCTATGGACTAGTCTGGGTGAACCCAGCCTGATCTGCCCGCTATTTATTTTTGGATTTCTTAAAAGATTGAGCTTGGTCTAGTGAAAGCCAGACTAGCCATGGACCTCAGTTACACAATGCAAGGGAGCATGAATCAGCCTATATTTGCACGAACAATAACGGACAACAGCTCTTCAATTTTGGCCCGTTAAAATGTGTATGAACAGTCTAGCGACGCATTTCATCAAGGCCCATTTGGACATGTCAGTTATTTGCACCACTGGTTAGATGTAAAACAGCATTTAGTTTCAGACTACTGTTACTTAATTTGTGCATTAACAATGAAGTTTCAGACTACTGTTACTTAATTTGTGCATTGACAATAAAGTATTACATGAACTAAAGATGACTAAAATCTTATGTAGAAGAAGAAACATTCACAAAAAATCCATCCATCCAAAAATTACCTTTGTTTTTGATAGCTGTTGAAAACGGCATGGAACTGACAGAGATGTTTTTGTTTATAAATAAATAAATAAATAACATTATGCATTATGAAACTTTTTGCTCTTCCCAAATACAATGTAGCCTACAGGTGTAAGTGACCTTTCATCAATCCAGTTGCAATGGATGAACTGTGATGAACTGCCCTACCTGTGATTGTTTAGAGATTTTGAAGGTTTTGTAACAATGCTACATCTTCTTTGGCTATTCTACAATCTATTCACCTTTTCAGCACCAGTAGGCTACTTTCTGTGCAGCCGCACACACACACTCAGGCATGCCAAACAAGCATACACAAAAGTTTCAAGAGTGGGGGATGGAGTAAAATATGGAGACAAATTCAAGTGTGATTTATTTTCGCGGAACGGATGTACAGGACTGAGCGGTGGTCATATTTTGTACCGCTATGCGGTACATCTAGTTGACACTATAATGCAAGCATGCTAACACGTAATAACACTCCTTTTTGGTTTGTTGTAATGTTTCCCGTTCAATAACGCACACGCAAAAAGCTGTTTGGAACTGTTGAAGCGTACGTGAACCATTGGCGCTTGGCGGCGACTTCAAAGAGTGTCGCAACTCTCTTTTTCTATGGCTCTGGTACAACCTATGCTGTGTGGGAGGGGCTTATGACCCCCACACGGGCAAAGAGGAGGTACAGCCCATGAACCACTTTTTCAAAAAGTATTATGCACCCTTCCTGACCAAATCTGGGATTAAGACTCTGGTTATTCTACTCTATTCCATATATCTGTCTGTCAGCCTGTATGGGTGCTTTCAGATCCAGGAGGGAATAGACCTGCGCAACCTAGCAGCTGATGACCCCTATGTAGTACAATATTACAACGACGAAAAGGCATACTTTTCCGAATATGGTCCAAATATTATGGTCATCATACGTGGGGAATTTCCTTACTGGGATGAGAAAAATAGGCTCTTGAGTCATGTGTTGAAGACTTTAAAAACCTTTCTTTTATTGAAAAGGACATATTCAGCTCATGGCTGAAATCATACAAATACTATGGACAACACACCAACCTGAATTTGAGCGCTGAACCCATTTTCAAGAATAACCTTAGCTTGTTTTTGAGATTCTACTCAGATTTCAAGCACAATGTTAGTTTCACTAACAATTCCATACATGCCTCACGTTTCTTCATCCAGACTGTAAACATATCCACGGTCCTTGATGAAATGAATATGCTGAACAAATTGCGAGATACTGCCCAGAGGTGTCCAGTTCCTTTACTGGTTTATCACCCTGCATTTATTTACCACGACCAATATGCTGTTATTGTCACTAACACTATCCAGAATGTTGCAATCACCACAGCAGTGATGCTGGTGATTTCTCTCCTCTTGATTCCGAACCCATTGTGCTCTCTCTGGGTGACATTTTCCATAGCCTCTGTCATCTTAGGGGTCACAGGGTTCATGGCCCTCTGGGATGTGAATTTAGATGCCATCTCCATGATCATCCTTGTGGTGTGCATTGGCTTCTCTGTGGATTTCTCAGCACACATCTCATATGCGTTTGTGTCTAGCAAAAAGCCAAGTACAAATGAAAAAGCTGTCGAAGCACTCTACCATCTTGTTTATCCTATACTACAAGGCGCATTGTCCACTATACTAGGGGTTGTGGTGCTCTCGGCCTCCAAGAACTACATTTTCAGGACTTTTTTCAAGATCATGTTCCTGGTGATCTTCTTCGGTCTCTTGCATCATGTTCATTCCGGTGTTCCTCACCTTCTTTGACATGTGCAGTGGAACCCCTGCCAAAATCCGTAATCAGAATGAGGAGGAGGGCCAGGCCATGGGCAACTGCCAAGCCAAGAGCAAGCAGAAAAATGGGTCGAGAGGACGAGAACAAAGACAAGCAAATCTACGTCAATCACTCGTTCTTGCCGGACAGCAATAACCAGGTATGTCAGTCGCAGTCATGTTCTGCTATCTGGAGTGTGACGCTTAACAACCAGCACACTGCAATTGACTAGGTGTGCCTGGCAAGCACCATCCCAATGTTCACGGTGGACAGTGAGACCTATGAGGTCCACATGCACACACCAAGCAACAATGCTTTGGTCACAGATAGCTGTCACCAAAACCAGGCATCTCAGGAGGATCAGAATAGCATTAAGGGGAATAACCTACCTGATGGTAGTGTAGCAGTGTCTCCCAATTGCTCTGATGCGGTTAGCCATGAATGAATTCTCCTCGTACTTTGTTACATGTATGCAAATGTTTACGCAAGTTACTTAATGGTGTGAAAGAATGAGTTTGAAAATACAGACCACATATGTTCAGGGTACACAGTGGTTTTGGTTTTGAAACATTATATAACAACTGGGCACATTATTGATGGCACGTAAACCTGAACTCAGTATAGTGTAATTTTTTTTTTTGTGGTGGCAACAATTCATCTGTTTTAAAGGCTTTGGTTGGTCTATGAATAACCATTGTAGGTCTTGAGGCACTCTGTATATTACACAACTGGCTTCCCCTTAGCTAGGCTTTTGAGTGTTCCTGCCAGGTCCTTTGTGAATGCTTGTTTGGGACAAAAGAGCTGGTCCGAGCATTTAAGAAGCCTGGCATCTATGCTAGTTTTCCCATTTCTTATTTTTATTTGTTTTTGGGGAAAAAAAAATCCTAGGGTTTTTTATGACTGCATGTGATCTTTTGAAAGAGGGGTCAACTGTGAAATTGTACATGTGTGTAAAAACGGTAATGTTATTTTTCAAGTCTCTTTTTCATTTAGATGTTGCACATAACTTAAACATTAATTATATTTCAAAAATACTATTATTATTGTTTATATTACTGAAGTTTTTTATTTTGTAAAAAATCTGTTCATATGTTGAGAACTGACATTCACTTGGAAAGGCCAGAATATATATAAAGTTATGAAAACGAAATGGACATAGGAAACCACCAAGTCAGTCTTCTTTGTATTAAGGCTCATAGATAACTGAGTCAGGGCAGTGTAGCTCAATTTGAGGGGGCGTCATGAATGTCATTGCGAATGATTAAAATCTAGAGGTGCACAGCCAATAAAACAAAACAGAAAGAACATTGGGCAGGCAAGTGCCAGTCATTTGAAAAGTTTTTGTTTGGATGAAAGTAGCTACACCAATCGTAAGTTTTTCCTAAAGTTGTTCAGGTTCACCGTTGGGTCATTACTTAAATAGCCTTATCACTTATATTGGAGCTCCCTCGATAAAAATCACTCGTAGGCTATTACTCACACATGCTTATCGTGTCATTTTGACCACTGGATTAGCCTCCCTGCTTTCTGAAAAACACAAACGAAGGAATTGCAACAGTGGGCCATGAAGATGCTTGCTAGACTCGGATACAGGCAGTTGTATAATCTATGGTTTTCTGGCCACTTTCTAGCTACTTTCGGGTAACGCGGAATGACGAGCTGTGTAGTTTTTAATGTCTTTAAAAACCTCGCCTAATTGGAGACGTTTGCGTGATGCGTTGTTATCACTGGTAACAACACTTGTTATATTAATAAATTCATATTAAAATGCTCAAAACAATGCTCCAAGAAGTGGGGGGACGGCACTCCCCCGCGTCCAACGCCCACTACACCCCTGTAGCCTACAACTGAACATATGCAAATTGGAAAGTAGGCCTAGCCTAATGTATTAACTTTGATTCGCTGTGCTGCATGGACAATAGACGCACATCGTAAATCAGGCCTATATAAAGTATTAAAATTATTGTTTAAAATAGTCTACGTTTGAAAGAAATATTGAAATAATAAGAGAATCAGGGGAGCCAGTTCATAGCCTATGTCTTTGGCAAGTAGCCTACTACAGACACACAGGTGAAGAACAGTCAGCCAGTAGGCTACTACTGTAGCACAACCAGACCCTTACAAAAAAACTGCATTACTTCAAGTGTCAAACTGCAGATTTCTGAGTATGAAAACCGCAGCTTTGGAGAAAATATTTGCAGTTCTTGTGCAGGGAATGCAGTATTTTAGACAAAAAAAACTGCATTGTATTACATAGTACTGTACTTTACTACAGAAATGCAGTATTTTGGATATGAAAATACTATACTGCACTGTAGCCTACTGTGGTATAACTGAACTGTACTTGAAAAAACTGCAGTTATTTTTTGCAAGGGGATATGTACAGCAAGCATCAAAAGCAAACAGCCCAGACACTGAAACTGGGCATTTATTGCTGTGTGAAGGTGATTCACACACAATTATGTTTCTTTCTCCTAGTCCTTTATAGGAAAAAACACTATATTTGGTAACTTCCATAGACATCCAAAATGGGGTGGGATGATTGTATTGGGAGCACTGAGGTGTCAGACGATACTGTAAAAAATGGTTACATTTTCGCGCTCAGAGTTCAGGTAGGAGGGCCCCTTAGCAGGATTTTGCTCAGGGCCCCATGGAGGTCTGAACCAGCACTGCTTATAGCTAATCATAGTCACCAGCCTAAGGTTCTTTTCAGCACTTTAAAATCCTTAATCAGTCCCAAGGAAACTGCAAATACTGCTCCTTCTTTGAACTGTGGTAATTTTCTTGATTTCTTTGTTAACAAAATTTCTAATATACGTGACCAAGTATCTACGTTTGATGCACATGTATATCTAGAAACTCCTCCAGTGCTCACAGCCTCCTTACTTAGCTTTGTACCCATTTCCTTGTCACACCTGAAACAAGTTGTATTTAATGTAAAACCCTCCTCTTATCCACTCAACTGTATTCCACCAAGGGTGGTGAAAGAGGCATTTGAGAGTGTGGGTCCCTCCATCCTCTCTATTATCAATTCATCACTTATCTCTGGCCAAGTACCAACTCATTTTAAATATGCAATAGTGCAGCCCCTGCTTAAAAAGCCAGAGCTTGATGACACTGACTTTAACAATTATAGACCCATCTCAAAATTGCCCTTTCTTTCTAAAATCCTAGAAAAGGTTGTCTTTCAACAACTCCAATCCTTTCTATCAGAGAATGAGATGTTAGACATCTTCCAGTCTGGATTCTGACCTAAACACAGCACGGAATTTAATTAAAGTCACTAACGACTTGATACTATCTGTGGATGCAAAGAACTGTGCATTATTTATGCTACTAGATCTTAGTGCCACCTTTGACACTGTAGATCACTGCATTCTTTTAGAGCGCCTTGAGCACTGGGTTGGAATTTCAGGTACTGCACTGAAATGGTTTGCCTCCTTCTTAGAGGGAAGAACCTTTTCAGTTTCTTTCAATACTTCATCTTCATCTGCCCCCTTATCTTATGGTGTTCCACAGGGATCAGTGCTTAGTTGTATTTTATTCTCACTGTACATGTTGCCACTCAGTCAAATTATGAAAAAGCACGGTATATCCTATCATTGCTATGCGGATGATACACAACTGTATCTCCCATTTAAATGTGGTTCCTCTGGTGCTCTAAACCCATTGCTTGATTGCCTAAAAGAGATTAAACAATGGATGTCGACCAATTTTTAAAAACTGAATGAATCCAAAACAGAAATTCTATTTTTTGGTTCACATGAAGCTGCAAATAATGCAATTAGTGAACTATGGTCTTTTGCCAGATATGTAAAACCTTATGCAAGAAATCTTGGCTTTCTACTTGACCCTGATTTTAAATTTGAGAAACAGATTAATGCTGTTGTCAAGTCATCTTTTTACCACCTTAGAATCTTAAGTAAAGCCAAAACTATGTTTTCTTTCAAAGACTTTGAGATATTGATTCATGCCTTTATTTCATACCGCCTGGACTACTGTAACTCCCTTTATTTTGGTGTCACTCAGTCCACTCTATCCCGACTTCAGATGGTGCAAAATGCAGCTGCAAGGCTGCTCACCAAAATTCTTCTTTTTGTCTTTAAAGCTTTAAATGGACAAGCTCCCCAATAACTAAGTGAGCTTTTACACTTTCACTGCCCTCCCAGAACTCAGATCAGAGGTCATCAGATAAACTACTGCTCTCAGTACCTCAGAGTCGTCTAAAAAATAAAGGTGACCGTGCTTTTTCAGTAGCTGGGCCCAAGTTGTGGAACAACCTCCCTTTTCACATTAGATCTACACCAACTATTGGTGCTTTTAAAGCCAAGTTAAAAGAACATATGCTATTAATGGCTTTTAAATGAATTGTGGAATGTAATTATAGGCTATATATATGTACATATTATTTTAGTTTTTTTTTCCTGTTGTGCTTTTTTGTATGTCTTGATTCATTTTGTCTTATATTATCTATTTATTTCTGTTTTTTTATTTTTGAGTCAACCACAGATTGTTTTAAATTGTGCTATATAAATAAACTTGACTAAGACTATCTTTATCATGACCGAATTGAAAAAGAGAAGCGGTGGAACGTCATTGCTGAAGCCTTGGAAATACCCAGTAAGAAAGCTAAAGTTATGTTAACCGCTGTAATGAATGGGAATATGTGCTATCTGTTGTGTGTCCGTTAAAAGTAATAATTTTGTGTGTGTGTGTGTGTGTGTGTGCGAAGGAGAGACAGACAGTGTCAGGTTTCGTAATGGAGGACCCAAATGCAGGACGCCAAAAACGTTCACAACGTTTTAATTCACAAAAAGTATAAACTGAGTCGTATGTCAGCAAAACACAGGAATCCAAGGTCAAACAAATATCACAAAACAAATCAAAAACCTTAGCAAAACTTACTGGTAAACAGGCAAGAACAACAGACAGAAAAGATGATGATCGGACAGAGAACAAAGGCAGGCTCAAGACTTAAAGTCTAAGTTCAGTATAAATTGACCCATAGCCTTGTTGTACAACCCCAAAACAGAAAAAGTTGGGACGTTGTGTAAAATGTAAATAAAAACAATGTCATAATATACAAGTCTCGTAAACCCATATTTATCAGTAAAAAGGACATAGACAACGTATAAAATGTTGAAAATGAAAATTTGAACTATTTCATGGAAAGAATCATTTTGAATTTGATGCCAGCAACATGTTTCAAAAAAAGTTGGGACGGGAGCATGTTTACCACTGTGCTGCTTCACCTCTTCATTTAACACAATTCTGTAAATGTTTAGGAACTGAGGAGACAATTTGCTACCGTTTTGATAATGAAATGTTGTCCCATTACTCCCGATATAATTTCAGTTGCTCAACAGTATGGGGTATTCTTAGTCATGCTTTTCATTCCATTATGCACCTAATTTGACAAATCCGGGCTGCAGACAGGCCACCTTAGCACCTGGACAGACTCTTCCTCTATGGAGAAATACTATTTAAATATGTGCAGAATTCATTTTGGCATTGTTTTCCTGAAATACTCAAAGTCGTCCCTGGAAAAGACATTGCCTGGATGGCAGTATATGTTGCTCAAAACCTGTATACATCATTCAGAATTGATTGTGTTTTGCCAAATGTGCAAGATGCCCATGCTGTAGGCATTAGGCATTTCTTGAATTTCCCCTGGGGATCAATAAAGTATCTATCTATCTATCTATTAATGCTCCTGAACACCGGCATAGATGTTGGGTTTTGAACTGAGCACTAAAACAAGTTGGATAGGTTGGATCAGTGCCGGCGCTCCGCACACGCACATCACGCACTGCGCATAGGGCACCAAGTGCCTGGGGGGGCACCAAAAAATCTGGGTCATGAAAAATCACAATAGGCTACTAGTATAAATAACAAATAAAACAGGCCTAAAGCATGTTAATATGCAAAAGCAATACAAAAGTAATATAGGCCTAGAGCAAATTAGTCAAGAAAAAGGTGAATCTCCTGTGCGGCCCTCTCTCCAGTCTCCCTCTGGTGCCCCCTCCCCCACCTCCCAGTGGTCTGTTCGATTATGCCTCAATCCCATGGCAGACACCTTAGACATGGGGCTGTATTTTGGACAGCAGCGCATGGCGTAAAGTTCGTTTTTCACTCGCGCAAAGTTGAATTCGGTATTTTGCACGTTTATTTTTTAAAGATTGCGCCCAGGGGTGTGGCAATTAACAACCTAGGGAGGGGCCTAGCGCGTTGTCTAAAAATCGCTATCGTACACCACCTAAACCTGGTCAGAAGTCAATGGCGAGTTGTTCATATGCTATTTTAAGAGTGCATGTCAACAGTCATATTGGCAGGTGCACGCACCATCCTTCTATCATTCATGAACGCACACCAGCGCACGTCCGTGCAAAGCATTACAAATTGCACGATTACAATGGGAAACATAATTAAAAATATAGCTGCAAGCAGCAATGAAGGGGCCAAGCAGAATAGGCCGGAGTAACCACGGCGACAAGATAGAACTCAGCAGACACTCACGATCAACACTTTCAACAAGTTCAACATCAAACATAACTGATTTTGTAGGGCTGAAACAGAGCTGAGTATTGCCACTGCCTCCGCCAGCCAGCCCCCCCACCTAATCACCCCTGCCCGTCCCACCCCGTCCTGCCCCGCCCTTCCACGCACGCATTAGAATGAACTGGATGGAACACAGAAGATAACATCAGAACATCAGCAACTACAGATCAAAATGCAATATTGCTAATCACAGCACCCACTACAGGTCAAAGGTCAACACATTTTTTGAGCGTCCTCCTAATGGGGGCATGAATCTATGTAGTAAGTTTGGTTATGAGACATGGCAGGGTTGCTGAGATATGAGCTCACTTCCTGTTTGGCGGCTTCGCCGCAAATTTCGATTGGCGATTACAGCCGAATGCTTCTGTCAATTGTTCCAGAAAGCAAAGCAATGATAAGGCATTGTCTGAAGATGGTCTATGCAAATTTTGGTGAGGATCCACTGAAATTTGTGACATGTGAAAACTTGTACGTGTTTTTGATTAAATCCAATATGGCGGCCGAATCAATTACGATGACATCACAAGTTGGCTTGGGTCGACCTAAGGACCTCCAACAGTATTACCAGACACCACTAGTACATTTTAATTCCAAACACAACAGCAGCTACAGGCCAAAAGGCATGTTTCTTAATTACAGCGCCCCCTAGAGGTCAAAGGTCATCAGATTTATTGAGTGCCCCCCTGTTTGGGTCCTGAGTCCATGTACCCAGTTTGGCTTTGATACATGCAAGGGTTGCTGAGATATGACCTCACTTCCTGTTTGGCGGCTTTGCCGCAAATTTCGATTGGCTGTTACAGCCGAATGCTTCTGTCAATTGTTCCAGAAAGTAATGCACTGATAAGGCAAGGTCTGAAGATGGTCTCTGCCAATTTTGGTGAGGATCTGCTGAAATTTGTGGCCTGTGAAAACTTGTACGTGTTTTTGATTAAATCCAATATGGCGGCCGAATCAATTATGATGACATCACAAGTTGGCTTGAGTCGGCCTAAGAACCTCCAACAGTATTAGCAGACACCACTAGTGCGTTTTAATTCTAAGCACAACTGCTGCTACAGGCAAAAAGGCATGTTTCTTAATTACAAAGCCCCCTAGAGGTCAAAGGTCACCAGATTTCTTGAGCGTCCCCCTGATTGGGTCCTGAGACCATGGACTAAGTTTGGTTATGATAGATGAATGGGTTGCTGAGATATGAGCTCACTTCCTGTTTGGCGGCTTCGCCTCAAATTTCGATTGGCTATTATGGCCAAATGGTTTTAGTTCGAAAGACAAAAAGCAATGCATTTGTGAGACATGCTCTGAAGATGATGTGCATCAAGTTTGGAGTCAATCGGACAAAATTTGTGACCTTTTAAAACTTTTAAAAGTTTTTAAACTTTTAAGTGTTTTTGATAAAATTCAATATAGCGGAAAATCCATCATGGCGGAAATTGACATCATAGGGTGCATTGAACTCGGCTTAGTCCAAGGATACCAACAACACCTGGTTTTTGAAAACTCAGAGCGACAGGTCAAAGGTTAGGTGCGTGAACGCACATCCAACTTTGACATGTTGGTGGTGCTAGAGTGTATGAGGTGCCAACTTAAAACTTGATGAAATTTATCACAGGACTGTCTCTAATCAGTGTGCCAAACTTCACAACTTTTTACCAGATGGTTCTATGGGCTGCCATAGACTTCCATGGCAGAATAATACACTTCAGCAGCTACGGGCAAAAAAAGGTTTTGCTAATTACAGCGCCCCCTAGCGGTCAAAGGTTACCAGATTGGTTGTGTGTTCTCCCAATTAGGTCAGGAGTCAATGTACTTAGTTTGCTCACCAATTGGTTTTGATAGATGCTACGGATGCTGAGATATGAGCTCACTTCCTGTTTGGCTGCTTCGCCACCAATTTCGATTGACTGCTACGGGCAAACGCTTCCGTCAATTATTATGGAAATCAAAGCACTGATAAGGCATGGTCTGAAGATGGTCTGTGCCAATTTTGGTGAGGATCCGATGAAATTTGTGACATAGGGAAATTTGATAGTGGTTTTGATTAAATCCAATATGGCGGCCAAATCAATTATGTTGATGTCATGAATTGCCATCTGTCGACATAAGGATCTTCCACAGTATTACCAGACACCACTAGTACATTGTAATTCTAGGCACAACAGCAGCTACAGTAAGTCGTGGTATGGGCGTTTATTCAATGCATGCGTGTGCACGTTGGTAGCAAAGCTGCTTCAACCTATTGGAAGGCTATTTAATTATGAAACGACATTTAATAGAACGACGTGGATTTATGCAACTTCCATAAAAAAACAGAGCACAGACTATATAAAACACTGTTTGGCATTAATGTAGCGCTGTGCTAAAAAGCATTTAAGTTAAATAAATAAGTGCTACATAACTTAGATGAAATAAAGTTCATAATTGCTCATTAGAACTAAAATTATCTTGAAGTTATATAATATTAGAATTTAGGAGTAAGCTCAAAAACAAGCTTATTGTAGTTCATCTCCATTCCATTCAATTTGGGTAAGTGAAAGGGATTATGGGAGTTGTAGTTTGATACACAACTGTGTTTAAGTCATGTATGTGTTTAAATTCATTCTAAGAGTTTTTGTTAAAAATATTTCATTGGCAAAGTGAAATGTATAATGTAACATGTAATATTTTGATGTTGTGTTAAAAAATATTTCATTGTATGACTTTTGTATGCATGGAATTACATGTGAGGTGAAAGGTTGCAAACCGCGCGAGAGAGGAGACTGGATAGTTGAGGAGGAGCAACGTTGAGGACTTGCTCCGTGCTTAAGTGACTAAACTTTGAAATAGAACGTGACAAACATATATTTTGCCAGTCGGACTAAATTGTGAACTTGGAAGCCGAAGACTTTGTAGTTGACGTTTTGGAAAAGTTGTCATCTCGTCACCGAGAGGATTCCTGTCATTGAGTGAGCTGCCAGTCCATGGTCATTGCGTGTGAGCGTGTGAGAGACTGCCTGCCTGTGCCGGTGCGGTGACTCGACGGGAAACCTACCACTTGGGATTAAGGTATCGTTATTTGTTTCTCTTGCTCTAACGGAGTGAAGGGGTCATTTGTTTTTGGCCACGCCGACCACAAGCGACGCTCCAGGCCCGCAACGGTTAGCTGCTAGGTTTTAGCTCATTTGCCGGCTAGGACTGGGGTGGGTGAATCAGGTGTGAATGTGTGTGTGTGCGTGTGCGTGTGTGTTTTCATGTTAATGTGTTGTGTACTGTACTTTAAGCTTACTGTTAACTGTTAGCTAAAGTGTGGCTAATGTAGCCTACTAGTTTCTAAGCTCCTACTGCATTTTGAGGCTTTTGAGGTACGTGTAACATTTTGATTTCTTTTACATTTGCTAAGAAAGTATGTGTTGAATACTTTGCTCCATTGATACACTTGTATCTTATTTTTTTGTTTATATTGGTAAATTGAATATTTATATTCAGTAAACTATTTTTATTTAACAGTTTAATAACTGAGTTCTGAGTGTTTACTTAGTGTTAAGATACCATTGGGTAATAGATTGCTTATGTAAATGTTATTTCATGTGAATATGGTTTAAGTCAGTTACAGTGGGTCCCAGTTAAAAATTGACACTTCATTCACGATCATGGTGAATGGTGAAATGTAAGTACAACTGCAGCCGCTTGGGGGCAGCATAGTCCGCTGTGGAGTTCCACGGTCGAACCAGACGGCGCATTCGACAGCAAGGGCTGTGAATGGCCGAGTTTTCAGTGCGTTTCTCTGTTTTTAGCAGCCCCTGAAACATGCTAGTCCACTGTAGCCTAAGCCTTGTACATAATGTTAAACATAGTTTTGGATTCAGTGGCAAGATTTCTTGATTGTACAGTGTCTGTCTCTCAGTAATGTTTTAAAATGAGAGCTTCGTCAGCTGGCAGTAGGCTACTTTGTCGGTAGTCATGAGAAGTTCGCTTGCTAACAGAACATTAATATGCTGCCCAGAAACCTTGTGAATAGTTCTGATTTTTTTTTACTACACTAACGATGTTGAAATATAGACTTTTCCTACAGCATCTCCTTAACAGTAATGTTAACAAAATGACAGCATTCATATGTTGGATTCACGATCGTTTTGCGTTGTGTTTTAGTTCTGATGTCTGTACTGAAGATGGTCAATAAAGCTTGACGGCTGGATCAGGATCGGTGATTAAAAGAATTTATTGTAGATGGTACAACACTCACTAACCGAGCACAGGCTAAGTCTCAAACAGTAAAACTGCACAGAGTCTAACAGGTGTGGTAGTTAGTAGAAGCGGGCTGCTGCTGAGCGTCTTGGCATAAGATGCTCCCCGAGTCGCTTCCTCGATCCGTCTCCAAGTCCAAACCTGAGACAAAGCCTGTTATACTAAAATCATGTCAACGTAAATCATGCCAACGTGGAAGGTACCAGCCATAGCTCAAAAATAATAGGAAAAGTACTAGCCCTGAAAACAGAATAACAAGGTGATATCTCATTCTGCCCATGCTATGACTACGGCCAGGAACATGGCAGTCTGACCTGTTGATGGTAAATCCTATGTGCAGACACAAACAATGGCATGTACCTCTCCACGTCTCTACTACACACAAAAAGTAACACAAAAGTAACACAGATGAACACATCAGAATACATACAGAAATACCCCAGATTTCTACAGTCCCCCCTCTTGATCAATTAAAAAACACAGATTTTTATAGATCATACAAAACAAATAAAAGGAGTCTGATGTGGTCTAAAGAACAGAGGACAAACCAAGACAAGATTACTTCTCTAGCACTTCGAAAAGGAGGAAGTGCCGGTGTCTTAAAAGAAAAACATAATAACTGATTTCGTTCCGGAGGATTGTCTCACACATAAAAAAATTAAAAAGGAAAGGAATCAAACCCACATCCTCGGTTCATCCCGAGGCTGGGCAGGAGGTACTCTAACAGGGGCCAATCTTGGATTGGTAGTGGTGGCACGCTTAATGATACACAACACCACTCGGATTGCTAAGTAGATGACAAAGATGGGAATGAGCAGGGGCATAATGAACTGGACAATCTGAGCAAACAGGGGCCCACCCCAGCTACTCAACCAACCTCCCAGGGACCAGCTACCATTATCCCGCTTAAGCTGCTGCACGTGGGTGTAAATATCTTTGATGTAATTGGAGACATTACCGGTCGAGTCAGGCACATAAGTACAGCATTCCTGTCCAATCAGAGCACAAGCACCTCCCTTACTGGCCAAAACCACGTCCAGGCAGAGTCTATTCTGAAGGGCAACCTGTCTTACTGCATACAGTTCTCGGTTAATGTCTGAAAGAGCACGTGCAGTGTCATTAGCTACTACATCAACAATGTGTACCAGATCTCTAATCTCATCAAGCGCCACAGTTAGGCCATAAGTTGGAATTAAAGCGGTAAAGAATCTCTGTGTCGGGGTTGCAACAGTACTGTGACCCCCAAAAGCGTCATGCTTAGTCCTAGGGTGTATGAATGTTCCCTCCCCACAATCCTCACAGCTGGAACAACATAAGATAAATAACAGGAGCCTTGCCAATTAGGGTGAAGATAGGAATATGCATACTGTCCACACACACAGGGGCTAGTGCATTAGTGACGACCGTGCTTCCTGGCGTCCCACCTGGAACACGCATCATCGGGGGAAGGGGAATAAGGACCACTTCACCTGACTGTTCAATGGAAACCTCAGTCTGTCCAACCTGAACTTCATATGGGCAGATGCTCTGACCTACCACCGACCGTCCACTCTTGTCGGCCACCCAACAGACCACACCACGTGGGGCATAACTCAATTTAAGCTTAGTAGGGGGCCCTCTGGCCCATGGAGGATTGGGAAAGATGTCATCAGGGGAACCATTTGTAGTACTGTTAAAGGCTGCTACATACTCTGGGATGGTAAAGGGGATGGCTATGTAAGGATACACTTCAGAGGCAGATGGCATTAACCCGCATACCCAACACGAATGCTTACGCTTGGCCTGGGCCAACCCATGAGCCGTCTTCAGAAAAGTGTTGTCCTTGTGCACATCATGATGGCTGTCATACAGAGTATCAGTAACAATAACCAGGTGACACAGGATAACAGCACAACAAAACAACATTCTCGGTGACATTTTTCAGTTGATAAAGGAGACACACAACAACAGTTACACAACACAGAATTCAGTGAGCTGATCGCTGTTAGAGAACGATGGAGTTGAGGATTCCTTTGGGAAACAGAGTCTTTTTGGGGAGAAGTGAAGGAGACCGGCAGGCAACAGTTCAGTTCAAAGGCAAAAGTCTCTGTCCTGGATGATGTCCGTGGCTTCGAGCAACCTCATAGGTACATGTGGAGTGAAAGTAAAGAGCAGTATCAGTTGGAGGATAGTCATGGTTGCAGTGAGAACAATCATATAATGATTAAATGTAATATATAATCAAGTTATAGTATTGATTGTAACATAACAATATAACATGCAAGCACATAATGATTAAACATTTCACAGGTATATGTAATCACTCCTGAATTAGATAATGGCTAATGCCGATAATAAAAAAACAGGTAAGACTTGTCCAAGTCTATCACCTTTCTGAGCATGAGTTTGTGTCACCAAGAGTCAATTAGCACAACACTCCAAGCAGGCTCGGTTTTACAGGGAAAGATTCTACACTGGTGTCCCTACCCTTTTCATTTTTTTCCTCTGACCTCCCGTGAAAACAACAAATCCACCGTCAAAATGAAAGTCTTCCGTGAATCTTCCTCCCTGGTCTACACCCTATTTCTAAAAAGAAGACGGGCGGAAAATCAGATATAATTCGTACCCTGCTCGGCGTGTCATGTTTCCGGCGGATCAACTAGTTTGCAGTGGCTCGCGTGTATCCATTTGATTTTGCCCTGGACCTTTACTGCCGACTGTGTTATCAACAAGATCTGATACGGCCCATCGTACTTCGCTTCTAGCGCTAACCTTTGGGGCTTGTGAATCATCACCCACTGACCTGGCACTAGGGAGTGCCCACCTTCCGGGGGGTCTCCCCAGGCCTCTTTCACTTGGTTAGCCGCTGTCTGGACCGCCTCTGTCAATTGCACACAGTAGTTCAGCATTGCATCTGATGTCAGGTGGATGTCGGCTTTCCTCAGATCGATCGTGCCTGGTGCTGAGAAAGGCCTGCCAGTCACGATCTCAAATGGGCTGAGTCCTGTGTCCCTGTTGCTTGTAGCACGCATGCTACACAGGACTGTTGGTAAGGCGTCAACCCAAGGAATGCCTTCTTGATGTTTCTTGGCCAGTCGTTCCTTCAGCGTCCGGTTGGCTCTCTCCACCTGCCCAGAGGATTCTGGGTGGTAAGGGCAGTTCAGGGACCATTGCACATTCAGCATGCGGGCCACCTCCGCGCAGACTGCTCCAGTGAAGTGTGTTCCGTTGTCTGAGCAGATCTGTTCCGGCAATCCGTATCGTGGGATGATGTCTTTCACGAGGACTTTGGCAGTGTGTAGTGCAGTTCCGGATCGTGCAGGGAACGCCTCGATCCACCTAGAAAACTTGCACAGGACAATCAGAACGTCGCGATAGCCTTTGCACTTTGGAAGGGTGATGTAATCTATCTGAAGAACTCTGAAAGGCCCTGGTGGAGCAGGTGTTTTCAATGTTGGCAGCTTGACCTTTCTGTCGTGGTTGTTTTGCCGACAGGTGGCACACCGCTTGACGATGTCCCTGGCCGTTGCTGTGAACTTTGGGGCCCACCAGACCTGTATGAATCTGTTCCTCATTTTTTCCACTCCCACGTGTCCAAGCGAATGAATTTGCGTCGCCAGGTATGGCAGAAGACTTTCTGGAGCCACTGTTCGTGTTCCAAACCTCCACAGGTTGTCGTCATGGAGCTTTGCCGCATTTTCAATCCAAGTCCACTTCTCTTCTCGGCTTGCGCTGTTCTGCATGTCTTTGATGTTGGCCAAACTTTCCCGTTTTCCCTCTTCAGATGTTTCCTTGATCTTCTTGGTCACTCTCATCATGCATTTCTCTTTGTCATTTTCAAAAAAATTCCTGTTACCGTTAGATCCGTCCGTGTTTCCATTTCCGTGTCCATTCTCGTTAGTCGTTTCGTTATCCCCTCCCTCTCTTTTTCTTGCGGCTGTTCTTGACGCCGCATCCGCCAATGCATTGCCTCTTGCCTCCAGGGCGTCTTGCCTTGTGTGTGCTTTCACTTTTACGACTGCCAGGTCTTTTGGTAGTTGCCTTCAAGCAAGGCAGTAACGTAACGATGTAGGATCTTCAATGCGTCAAAAGGGTGCAGGTCTCTCATCTCCTTGAGTTCTTTTATCTTCGTCCAGGTATGCCGTCCGGCATCCCGAGGGTGTTGTATGGCGGCGGACCACTTCTGGATTTCGTCGCCCTTTGCTGGTTGGTAGAACACAGACACACCATCAGCGTTGGCTACTGTGCGTACTGGGCATATGAGGGCCTCATCAGCTGATTCATCCCAGACATCCCATCCCTCTGCTGGTGGTCTGCGCCTCTTGGTCTTGGGCTTAATTACGGGAGCAGCCGCTCCCTGGCTTGCATCAGATGTGGATGGGGCGTCAGTCACGGGGACAGCAGTTGCGTCATCATTCGCTGGTGCTTGGTTGGCTTGTTCGGGCGACAGGTATTGGGGATTGGTTGCAGGTGGCGCTGGTAACAGCATGGATGGTGTTGGAATGGGTGCTGTAGCAGTGGCCAGTGGCTGGTAATGGCCCTGCTGGGGTTGAGCAGGTTGTTGGTAGTGGGTCACATATGAAGCGTAGAGGCCAGGGCCTGTTGGTAGGCCCATGCTGGCTTGAGCATCAGCTGTAGATTGTTGGTAACAGGGGCCTCTCCCTGTTGGCTGTTGGTACCCGCCAGGTGGGGTGCTGTTCATTGGCTCAAACAGACCTCCAATAGCCGGATAGTGTGCGATGAAACTGCCTCCCAGCTCAATAGTGTCAGAGATGTCCACTGCACTTCCAGAAGCCTCCACCATGGCAGGTGGCGCTGCTGGGTCCAAGCCGTGCAGTGTCGGATTCTCCATCTCACTTCTCGAATTTCTGTGTATCTTCCTTCTCAATGACTCTTCCACAATTGCGGCCGTCTGCAACCTCTTGCCAGCTTTCCCTGCTTGAGATTTCAATTCTTCTGCCAGACATGTAGTACGGTGTTTTTCGGCATCCACCTCCTGCGAACAGGATGCCCGCATAGCCCCCATAAAGGATCGCCTTAGTTGGCTCATTAACAAAAAGGCATAGGGCTCACGATGTCTGTTGTGCTTTTTCCAACTCAAATACACCTCACGAACCTTCTTAGGTGGCCAGCGCCCCTGGACAATAGATGCTGGATCAATTTCAAAATCTTTTCTCAATTTTTCCTCAAATTTGCCCAATTGAAATTTCTTCGCCATCCAATCTGACACATAATCTTGTATTTCAGCGAATGTCTCCTCCTGCTGAGGCTTCACTTCCTCCTCATCATGGTCAGCTGCTTGCTTATCTTCTTTTTGCTTATTGCGCCCGCGAACCATCTCTGATGTCTTACTCTCTTGCACAATGTCTTGTTCCAAATTATTATTGGGGCCCGAAGCCATACGAATTAGACTATGTGTTCGTACAAGGACGAGGTCCTTTATTTAAACTTTTTACTTAAATTTGTCAGTAGTGTGTGATGTTTTAGTGCCAACTTTTGCGATTCTGCTTTGGCCAGAGAAAAAAACCTCTCTCTCTCTCTGTCCTTCTCCTTTTTTTTCCCACACACTCACACACACACGCTCGCTGCTCCCGCCAGGGAAAAGAAAACACTCTCTCCTTATCTCTCTCGCTCCGGAACCTGGCAAATTATTTTACTCACAGCATGAAGCCACAACAATAACTTTCACCAGTGTCAGTTCCACTTAACTCAGACTATTTCCTTTCTCCCCAAAACCGGCTGGACAACGACAAAAACACACACACACCTTTAACGATCTCTCGTTAAATTCACAGTTGACCAAGTCAACAAAAACATAGGTTGGAAACCCTATTCCACTTTTCACCTACTGCACAACCAAAACACCCCCCTCTGGTGATTTTGTCTCCTCTCCGTATCACTGTAACGCTAAGTTTAGTCCTAGGCCATTAAACTAAACAAAGACCTTGAGAAACAACCACACAGTTCACTTCAGCAACAATAATGACTGTAGCAACAGTAACTCCTTCTATTTTCTCTTCGGCACCCGCACAGCATTTATCACAAAACCCACACAGCTTTTATCACAAAACTCACACAGCTCAGCATGTAATGGCAGTACAGAAAAAGAAAAGCTTTAATCCCCCAAGCTTGTCCGTAGTTAATCGATTACTTCTTTTAATTCGTTCACGAATCTATTCCAATTACCCAAAATATGTGTACACTTCAACCGTTTACTTTTTTCCGGAAAACTTCTTATATCAAATGACATCTAGCGCTAATCAATCATTGATATAGGTACGTTACTTGTCAAAACACTTAATGACACAAACTTCAATACTCTCATTAATGTGCAGCTTTAAATAAAAAAAATTCTAATTTACTCCCTAAATTATGTTTATTTTTTAACTTTACTCTTGGTTCTTTTCACGCACAGAGGAGAAGAAAACCCTTTGCTTTCACCTGGTCAGAGTTTCTTCACTGCGGCGGGTGCACACGCGCACAGCGTCCTCCCTCTTGGTAGGCTTCCAGCTGGGGTTGGTCACGTCAGCCCGGGGCCCCAAAGTAGACTCTTCTTACAGATGTGAAGTTTCAAAATCTGCCCTCGACGTCTGTTTGAACCCGAAGACTCAGTCTGACCTCGCCGAATGGATGTTCTCGTCTTCCCCCTCCTCTTGCGTTCGGGTCACGGCACCAAATGTTGGATTCACGATCGTTTTGCGTTGTGTTTTAGTTCTGATGTCTGTACTGAAGATGGTCAATAAAGCTTGACGGCTGGATCAGGATCGGTGATTAAAAGAATTTATTGTAGATGGTACAACACTCACTAACCGAGCACAGGCTAAGTCTCAAACAGTAAAACTGCACAGAGTCTAACAGGTGTGGTAGTTAGTAGAAGCGGGCTGCTGCTGAGCGTCTTGGCATAAGATGCTCCCCGAGTCGCTTCCTCGATCCGTCTCCAAGTCCAAACCTGAGACAAAGCCTGTTATACTAAAATCATGTCAACGTAAATCATGCCAACGTGGAAGGTACCAGCCATAGCTCAAAAATAATAGGAAAAGTACTAGCCCTGAAAACAGAATAACAAGGTGATATCTCATTCTGCCCATGCTATGACTACGGCCAGGAACATGGCAGTCTGACCTGTTGATGGTAAATCCTATGTGCAGACACAAACAATGGCATGTACCTCTCCACGTCTCTACTACACACAAAAAGTAACACAAAAGTAACACAGATGAACACATCAGAATACATACAGAAATACCCCAGATTTCTACACATATGACAAAGAAAAACGAATTCGGTCACTCAAGACTGCCACAGCAACCAGTGTAGGCTACAGTCCTACCCAATAGGCCTACTCGAAGCAGATAGCGTTGTCTGACGGTCGAGTGGGTTAATGCACGTATTTCCAGAACAGGTCTGCAACTTTCAGGTAGTTCTGAGTTTGAATCTAGGCAGAAGCAGAGCCATATAAAGGCCTAGGCCTATTGTTATCATTTTTTGCAAGGTGTTGCTCCTGGCAATACTTGTTTATAAGACGTTTGGTGATTAATTGATAGCTGTTTTTGGGACACGTTAAACGTTCTTTATAATGAGCGCATCCGGGGAGTAAAACGACTGTTACGCGCTGTTACAACTGTAGGCTACAATGATTGCAATACAAAAATATGCGCGTGTTAGTTTAGTTAGTTTTGTGATGTTTTGCACTTTTGCCTCATGTGTTTTCAGGTTTGAGGGCTTTTTTGGCAAGATTGACCTTGGTTAGACTCTGCATATGTTATTTCTCCGTATGAAAAAATAAAGTCAATTTTCGACACGTCTGTTATTAGTTCAATAACAAGTGTTGCTTGTTAAAACATGTGACTAGCGAAACTCAAATGATTTTAGAAATATTTAGCCAAAGCCAAAAAGTGTTAGAGAGAAGGAGAGACGCCGGTGCAGCTCAGATGTCTTCCTAATTTTCTTTATTCTTTAGTAAAAGGTGCAGAACATTATTAAACTTTGACTAACGTTTTGACGTTCGTTAGTCAAAAACATCGACACATCGAAATGTTAGTCAAAGTTTAATAATGTTCTGCACCTTTTACTGAAGAATAAAGAAAATTAAGAAGACATCTGAGCTGCACCGGCGTCTCTCCTCTCTAAAATATCTGTCCTGGCCTGGTTGCAACGGATTGTGGCCAAACGACAGAAGCGCGGAGAACCCTCCTTTGTCTACCAAAAAGTGTTACTTTGTGCCCCGCGCTCCCCCACTGCTTGTGAAAGAAGGGGATGGGGGAGGGGGCTTAACGTGAAAAAGCTTAATGTCACAAAACGGCAACGAGTCGTTTTAGGCTACAGGCCTTCATAATGGTAGGCTACAGGAAGTGGGGGGAGGGTATGGGATGACCAGAGCCGTCATCTATCGTCTTTCCAGGCTCACAGTCTCTCCTGTGACATGGAGGTGCGCAAATAGTTTTTAATAGCCTGTTCAACTTCGAAAAGCTTCGTTCACCCGATGCCAGTCACTGATCGCAATTTCAAAGTTCAGAAAGCTTCATCTTTTTAAGTTTTAAGTGCAATGGCCCCTATCTGCCCCCTTTGGAATTATTCAGACTCAACCCTCTTGTTGTTTTATTATCTGTTTCGTTGTCGTTTGAACGTTGGCAAGCAGGCATGTTGCGATTGCAATTTAAGTGAAATTTCTACAGTAGGCCTACAACATGCTGTTAGGCTGGGCTACTGTCAATGTACTTGTACAGGTAAATGTTCAACAATTGCTGGTGTACAGGTTATATAATCAATTAGCTAAATCATTTGTCCAGCTGTTTAAACATTTTTTCGTGCTACATTCAAACGCAAAAGGTGCTTTGATATATTTTTCGTTTGAACGTCGGCAAGCAGGCATGCTTTGGTTGCAATGAATGAGGATAATTGCCTTTTTTTTGCATTATTTTGAATATGACTCGCTCCAGTCTCAACAGCACGTACTTTTTCCACACGCTAAGTTCTAACACCCATAGGCCTATCCCCTCTCGCTTTCTCTCTCTCCATCCCTGCACACGGTGCTTTCTTAAAGGAGCTGCACCATTTTACAACAATTGCATCTACAATTTCATATTAGAATGTTTTGTCAAGTGTAAGCTTAAACTACCGTGATCAATTTAAGTTCCCGTGCCCCCGCTGCGTCATGGAAGCAGTAAGTCAGTCGCATCAAAAATAGTAGTGGCACCCAAGTGACACCTTGTGGTTGTTTGTGTCAACTGCAGTTTGTGCCATTTCTGCTGAGAAAATGGGGTGCGTGATTCATGAAGGAACCCGTCCAAACTTAACGGGGACCCACTGTACACACAAGTAAGTATACAAGGGTTAAAAAGTTATTTATTCAAAGTACATGTAAAGACACAAACAGACATTTAAACAGAAGGTCAGCAAGAATTCTATATATTATATATACTTTACTGGGATTAGTTTAAGAACCCGGGAAACGCCCTTTAGTACCAGGAGATAGGCCTAGGGGGCGCTACACAAAATGGAGGCACTGCTGGGATGATTCTTGCTGTTATTTCCTTCCGATTAATAATGTTGATGCTCCAAAGAGTGTTAAGTTGAACTTTCATTGCTGTCTATATTCTTGAGTGAAAAAATGGAGTTAGGAAATAGTTCTGCTTGGCAACAAGAGCTACTGGATTGGTGTAGTGATGCAATGGTTAAGCCCGATCATGCATTGCTGTTGTTGGATGTTCCAGTTGATGCTGCTGTAGCCTTTATTGAGAGCACAATTGAAACTGTGAAAATATTTGGTAGAGTACGTGTTCGTTCTTCAAAAGAAGGTCCGTCTAAAACAAGTTTGCTGGTGCTGTGTGAATGTCATGAAAAGATTGATCCTTCGCGTGTTCCTACTGAGGTATTACCTAAAGATGGTGATCCTGTGTGGAAGATTGTGGTCGTCAGAGAAAAAGAGCCTGTCCCTGATGATTTTTCTGCAAAACTCAGAAAGCTTCTACAAGATGAAGGCAAATCCATGACTGATGTTCAAGCTTTGCTTTCCCCTTTTCCTACTAGTTCTCCTGAAGCTGTAATTCGAGCAGTTGGTGAGCTCTTGGAAAAGACCACAAAGTGTTCTAGTGATTCCACTGCTTACAAGCGACTGCGTGTTTTCTCAGGTGTGGTGCCTACTCCGGCGGGAGAGGAAACCATGGAGAATTGGATTGAGCAGGCTAAGCTGATGATAGCAGAAAGTGATTGTGCTGAAAAAGAGAAGCGTAAGCGCATTGTTGAAAGCTTAAAGGGTCCTGCCCTTGAGATTATCAAGGCAGTTAGATTGTCTAATGGTGATGCAAGTGCATCTGAGTATCTTGTTGCGCTTGAAAGTGCGTTTGGGACTTCAGAGTCCGGTGAAGATTTGTATTTTGCATTCAGACTTCTTCGCCAGAACTTCGGTGAAGCGCTGTCTGAGTTTCTCCGTCGAGTAGACAAGTCATTGACCAAAGTAGTTCAGAGAGGTGGACTACAACCTGCACAAGTTGATAGAGTGCGAATTGAGCAACTTCTTCGTGGCGCTGTTGAGTCCGACATGATGTTGCTGAAGTTAAGACTGAGAGAGAGAAAAGAATCCCCGCCTACTTTCTTGAAGCTACTGAACGAGATTCGTGAGGAGGAAGAAAATGAAGCTGCCTGGTGTAAGCTTGATGCCACGGTGAAACCTGTGCTCCCTAAAACGTCACCACCGCCAAAACCCGCTGAAATTCAAGCATTGAAAGCTGAGGTCAAGGAGCTGCGTGCCAAGCTGGAAGAGTCATGCAAGGCCCCAGTATCACCTGAAGCCCCAGAACAGAAAGCAAAGATGACTTCTGCGAGTGCTGAAGCATGAATAGACCCTGAAGTACAAAGCTTGAAGGCTCAAGTTCAGCATTTGCAAAAACAGCTGACTGTAATGAATGTAGAGGGCAGCGCAACCCCAAGAAGAAAGACATTTCAGCGACAAGCTGTGAGCTCTTATGAGAGAAGCAGGCCCTCAGTCAGCCGTGATAATTTCTTTTGTTACCGATGTGGTGGCGATGGGCACATTGCCAGCCAGTGCCAAGAATCAGAAAACCCCCCGGAAGTGATCAGAAAGCTGCTTCGTTCACTAAAGCGTCAAGATCAATGGCCATTCGTGTAATGCCTTATTGGACAGTGGATCTCAAGTCACGATAATATTTGACAAGTGGCAAAAGAAATACTTACCCAATGTTCCCATCCACCCCATCACTGGTCTTTCAATATGGGGTTTGAGCTCCTCCAGTTACCCATATCTAGGCTATATAGTAGTAGATGTGGAGTTTCCAGCCACACTTACCGGAGTGAGTGAGTGAGTCTATCTCCGTATTAGCATTAGTTTGTCCCAAGCCAAGTGGCCCAGACCATATTCCTGTCATCATTGGGACGAATGCCAACTTATTCCATCGTCTAGCTGCTCTGTGCAAAGATGCTGACACTTCAGACTCACAGGCTCGCTCTTTCAGAATTTTACCACAGACAAAACAAGTGCTCCTCTCCCGTAGCCAAGAGATAGATGTGGAAGAGCCCATTGGAGAGGTCAAATGGATGGGTCCGGGCCCTCTATCTGTTCCTGCCAGAGGTGAACGATATGCAGTTTGCAAAGTTGGGTGCAAGAAACCCTTAGAAAAAGACATTGTCATGGTTGAAACACCACTTTCTATGACGCTACCTGCTCGAGTTCTCATTCAGCCCGTGGTGCTAACATCGTCTGAGCTAAATGTCAACAGTTTCAAAGTACTGTTGAGAAATGAGACACTGAGGGAAGTTACTCTGTCTGCTGGAACAGTACTTGCTTATGTGTATCCCACTGACACAGTTATGATGGCCCAGAGACCTAAATCTACATCCAAGGTCCTTGAGGAGATGTTGTTTGACTTTGGTGAATCTCCGATTCCAGAGGTCTGGAGGAACAGGCTGCATCAGAAGCTATCCAAAAGAGGTAATGCATTCTCTCTTGATGAGTGGGATGTGGGTCTCGCCAAGGGTGTGGAGCACCACATAAGACTCAGTGACCCAAGACCTTTCAGAGAAAGATCCAGACGCATAGCCCCAGCGGATATAGATGACATACGCCGCCACCTTAAAGACCTGCTGGCAGCGGGCATCATCAAAGAATCCAGAAGTCCATATGCGTCGCCAATAGTAATTGTCAGAAAGAAGAACGGGAGTGTACGGATGTGCATTGATTATCGCACGTTAAACAACAGAACAATCCCTGACCAGTACACCACTCCACGGATCGACGATGCCTTGGATTGCCTGTCTGGCAGTCGTTGGTTTTCTGTGTTAGACCTCCGGAGTGGGTACTACCAGATACCCATGTCTGAAGAAGACAGAGAAAAAACAGCATTCATATGTCCTCTAGGGTTCTATGAATTTTAAGGCATAACTGGAGCCCCGGCAACCTTCCAACGGTTGATGGAGAGAGCCGTTGGGGACATGCATCTGCTCCAGGTGATTGTCTATTTAGATGACATCATAGTATTCGGACGAACCTTAGAGGAACATGAAGAACGACTATTTAAAGTGCTCGACAGACTTGAAGAGTGTGGTCTGAAAATTTCACTTGACAAGTGCCAGTTTTGTCAGCCACAAGTAAAGTATGTTGGACACATTGTTTCTGCGCTAGGAATAGCCACCGATCCTGAGAAAGTGAGTGCGGTCAAGGACTGGAAGGTGCCTACAGATCTGAGATCTTTAAGATCGTTTCTCGGATTCTGTGGCTACTACCGAAGGTTTGTTAAGAACTACTCAGCCATAGTTCGACCCCTCACTGAGCTCACAAAAGGCTACCCTCCTAAGAATAGGCACAAGGCTGCCCAAGAGAAGAAGTATTATTTCAAAGAAGGAGAGCCTTTTGGGGAGCGCTGGGACGAAGAGTGCACCAAGGCATTTCATAATATCATTCACTGCCTCACTCATGCCCCAGTGCTAGCATTTGCTGACCCATCAAAACCATATGTACTCCATGTAGATGCAAGTCTGAATGGTTTAGGCGCTGTCCTCAATCAAGAATATCCTGAAGGCCTGAGGCCTGTAGCATTTGCAAGCCGCAAACTCAGTGCCCCTGAGCAGCACTAGCATTGAAATGGGCGGTCGTGGACAAGTTCCATGATTATCTTTATGGTGCTAAGTTCACGGTGAGAACAGATAATAACCCACTCACATACGTCCTAACAACTGCCAAGCTCAATGCAACTGGACATAGGTGGTTGTCAGCTCTCGCCACCTATGATTTCAAAGTCCAGTACAGACCAGGTCGACACAACATTGACGCTGATCTGCGCTCACGTCAGTTACCATCCACTGAAGTGTCTCCTGACTGGAACGAGATATCTCCCCCTGGGGTTAGAGCCATCTGCCAAATAGCAACTCCATACAGGAACACTGAGTCAAACAGACTTATAGACCAACTAGGAGCCAACCCCAAGAGTGTTCCTAGTGTCTATGCCTGTCCGACACAGTTGGAGATAAGCAACTTGGAACAATTGAGCCACCATGAATTGAGAAGAGCTCAAGAACAAGATTCAGTCATAGGTGCGGTAAAAAAAGCTGTTGAGACTGGCCAGCTTCAGGCTATGGCCAAGAGTCAAGATCCAAGCATAGTGCTCCTGCAAAGACAAAGTCCCAAGCTGATTGTGAAGAATCACCTTCTCTTCAGGGTGGTGAACAAACAATCTGGAGACGAAAGACAACAGTTAGTCTTACCTGAGAAATACCGTCGGATGGTCCTTCGTTCCCTCCACGATGGCACTGGACACCTTGGAGTCGAACGGACAACTGAACTCCTGAAGGAACGATTTTACTGGCCAAGAATGACCACTGACATTGAGAATTATGTCAAGAACTGTGGGAGATGCTTTGCAAGGAAGTCACTTCCACAACGAGCTGCTCCATTGAGTCAAATCACAAGTACAGGTCCACTTGACCTAGTTTGTATAGACTTCTTGTCTATTGAGCCAGACTCCCGAGGGATCGCAAATGTGTTGGTCGTAACAGATCATTTCACCCGTTACGCCCAAGCTTTCCCGTGTAAAGATCAAAAAGCCATGACTGTAGCCAAGACCCTGTTTGAGAAATTCTTTGTGCATTATGGATTACCTTCGCGAATCCATTCAGATCAGGGACGAGACTTTGAAAGTCGCCTTATCAAAGAACTGTTGGTGATGTTAGGCATCCGTAAGTCTCGAACCTCGCCTTGCCACCCGCAAGGTGATGCACAACCAGAGAGATTCAACAGGACGCTACTGTCAATGCTAGGAACTTTGGATCCAGCTAAAAGGTCACAATGGAGTCAGAGCATCAGTCAACTAGTCCATGCGTACAATTGTACGAAGAACGAGGCTACTGGCTATTCGCCATACTTACTCATGTTCGGGAGAGAAGCCCGTTTGCCCATTGATGTGTGCTTCAACACTTCTGCTGATGGGAAGGATGCAGTGAAGTACCAGCAGTATGTGGACATGAAAAGAGAACTGCAGAATGCGTACAAGCTTGCATCTGAAGCTTCGCAAAAGAACCATGACAGAAACAAGAAAAACTTTGACAGAAGAGTGAGACATCATACTCTGGAACAAGGAGACAGTGTTGATAAAGAATCTGGGATTTACAGGAAAACACAAGTTACAGAATAGGTGGAATTCATTGCCATACATTGTTGTGAAGAAATTGCCAGACTTACCTGTTTACAGATTGAAACCTGAAAGAGGAATGGGAGGTATACGGACACTTCATAGAGACCACCTGTTACCCATAGGAGAGTCTGTGAGGTTGACGACCCCTGAGGAGAGCAAACAGGCCCCTCATCGCCCTGTGACCAGAACCCAAACAGAACAAAAACGGGAAAGAAAGGAAACACGGAATGAGGAAGTCAGAGAGATGGATACTGAAGATGGATTTGAAGAGTCTTCATCTGATGAGGAATATGATGGGTCGTATTTCCCTCTGAGAGATGATGTGAGCGAACTGTTCAGATCCACACCCCCTGCTGTTCCTGAAAGAGAAATCCAACCCGAGAGTACCCCAGTGTCTGATGACTTGGAGCAAAGCCATGCTCAAGAAGTTGGAGAAGCTGGAGAATCATCTGTGGAAAATGAAGTTGGAGAAACGCCTGTAGATGATGAAGCAGGAAGTAGTCTACAACCACAACCTGACCCTGTGGACGCCTCAGAGTCTGAAGGGGGAGAACATCCTGCTGAGAGGGAAGTGGTTGAAAATGAAGTGCCTGTGGAAGAACTTACCTGTGAAAAACCTCCCAAAAGGCAGGTAAAACCTGTGACACGCTTTACGTATGATGAGCCAGGGAAGCCAGTCGATAAGCCCCTTACTGTGGTTCACATAAATCAAGAGCCTGAGAAGAGGAAGTGCAAAACACTTTGGTGTCATCCTATGGCCCAGTGTTTTAGATGCTCTCTTGCTAATCCTTGCCCTGAAAGAAGTGGACTTATTCATGTCTAAATGATAGCGCATGAGGACATGCTAGCCTTTAGAAGGGGGAGGGTGTAGCGCAGTGCTAAAAAGCATTTAAGTTAAATAAATAAGTGCTACATAACTTAGATTAAATAAAGTTCATAATTGCTCATTAGAACTAAAATTATCTTGAAGTTATATAATATTAGAATTTAGGAGTAAGCTCAAGAAATAAGCTTATTGTAGTTCATCTCCATTCCATTCAATTTGGGTAAGTGAAAGGGATTATGGGAGTTGTAGTTTGATACACAACTGTGTTTAAGTCATGTATGTGTTTAAATTCATTCTAAGAGTTTTTGTTAAAAATATTTCATTGGCAAAGTGAAATGTATAATGTAACATGTAATATTTTGATGTTGTGTTAAAAAATATTTCATTGTATGACTTTTGTATGCATGGAATTACATGTGAGGTGAAAGGTTGCAAACCGCGCGAGAGAGGAGACTGGATAGTTGAGGAGAAGCCACGTTGAGGACTTGCTCCGTGCTTAAGTGACTAAACTTTGAAATAGAACGTGACAAACGTATATTTTGCCAGTCGGACTAAATTGTGAACTTGGAAGCCGAAGACTTTGTAGTTGACGTTTTGGAAAAGTTGTCATCTCGTCACCGAGAGGATTCCTGTCATTGAGTGAGCAGCCAGTCCATGGTCATTGCGTGTGAGAGACTGCCTGCCTGTGCCGGTGCGGTGACTCGACGGGAAACCTACCACTTGGGATTAAGGTATCGTTATTTGTTTCTCTTGCTCTAACGGAGTGAAGGGGTCATTTGTTTTTGGCCACGCCGACCACAAGCGACGCTCCAGGCCTGCAACGATTAGCTGCTAGGTTTTAGCTCATTTGCCGGCTAGGACTGGGGTGGGTGAATCAGGTGTGAATGTGTGTGTGCGCGTGGGCCCGCGTGTGTGTGTGCGTGTGTGTGTGTGTGTGTGTGTGTGTGTGTTTTCATGTTAATGTGTTGTGTACTGTACTTTAAGCTTACTGTTAACTGTTAGCTAAAGTGTGGCTAATGTAGCCTACTAGTTTCTAAGCTCCTACTGCATTTTGAGGCTTTTGAGGTACGTGTAACATTTTGATTTCTTTTACATTTGCTAAGAAAGTATGTGTTGAATACTTTGCTCCATTGATACACTTGTATCTTATTTTTTTGTTTATATTGGTAAATTGAATATTTATATTCAGTAAACTATTTTTATTTAACAGTTTAATAACTGAGTTCTGAGTGTTTACTTAGTGTTAAGATACCATTGGGTAATAGGGCTGTCACTTTACGTTCGAAAATCGATTGCACAATCGATTGGACCAAACAACACAAGTTTCGAAAACTAAAATAGGGAATCGATTTTAACCAAATATAAAATAATTCCGAAGTGCAGAAAGCATTGCGAACGCTAAAAAGAAAATTACCACCAATTTTACGCACCGGGAACAGCTGTTTCAATCAGCTGCTATGCTGCTCGTGTTTTGCCAAAAAATGGAGGACAACGCGATCAACCTGTGCGACATGTAGAGAGACGAGTGATGGGCCCTAATAACTTGAGGAGTTCGATGTGGAAGAACAAAGCGGTAGGCTACGCAAACTGTGCAATCGAGTTCTACGTAGGCGAAATTTGTTTGACATTTCTAATCGTAAACACAGACACAGCTAGGTTGAAGCCTGCAGTCATGTCACTGATGTAATGGCAGTCCACTCGGCTTACTGGTTTTCGAGAATGTTGCACTTCTGTTTGTCATTGTGCACGAAACTTCACGCCAATAAATCAGAAATATTGCTGGCTTGCGTCTACAAGCGCCCTCTTTACGTTGGTCCTGCAGTTGTTTGTGGATTGGCCTATATTTGGCGTTGAAAATGGAAACGTCTTTAGACATAAAAAATCGATTTTACAATCGATTCAATGAACACTTATGTCTCAAAAATCGAACAGGATTTTTTCACAAAAGTGACAGCCCTATTGGGTAATAGATTGCTTATGTAAATGTTATTTCATGTGAATATGGTTTAAGTCAGTTACACACAAGTAAGTATACAAGGGTTAAAAAGTTATTTATTCAAAGTACATGTAAAGACACAAACAGACATTTAAACAGAAGGTCAGCAAGAATTCTATATATTATATATACTTTACTGGGATTAGTTTAAGAACCCGGGAAACGCCCTTTAGTACCAGGAGATAGGCCTAGGGGGCGCTACATTAAGTATTAAAGTCAGCCAAAAGCTATTAATTAGTCTTAGTTAAAGATCTCCAGATCAGTGATTTACGCATGATCTGATCCGCCATTTACCATTCACAAAAGCTGGTATTGTGTTTCCTGAATCCTTACATTCAGGCATTCAAATTAAATGTAATTAGCATATAAATATTCTATCAGTGTATGATGCTTGCATGAGGGAAACATTCCAAAACAACAGCACCCATATAACTGCTAGGGAGCCCCGGATATGTCTTTGGGGAAAAAAATAATAAGTTGTGGCCACGAAATAGCAATTCGTTCCCACAAAATAATAAGTTGTGGCCACGAAATATTAATTAGTTCCCACGAAATAGTAATTCGTTCCCACGAAATAGTAATTTGTTCCCACGAAATAGGTAATTTGTGGCCACGAAATATTAATTCGTTCCCACGAAATAGTAATTTGTGGCCACGAAATATGTATTATCTAACGTGCACTGGACAGCTGGGTGAGCAAATCGAGCGCCAGTAGAAGCCTGTCGTCTTTTCTCATCACTCCCCACCAGCTCTCAATTCTCTGGTTTGCAGTAGGGTACAACCGGGACGATTGAAACGGGGGACGAATGAAACATTCTGGTTTTCTCCGAGTGCAACGATGATAGACAGACATCATTTGGACAAAACATAGAGCATATTAACCTCCGTTGCTCAGCCAAATGCCTTCCTGTTACGTCCTGTTATCACGGAGTTGCAGGCGATAAACGATTTCTGATGGTCACAAGTTTACTTCATTAGCGGTTTATTTTTTTTTATTATTAAAGAGTGTTTCTCATTTAAAGGTTTGACTTCATGCTTATTCAGTAGAGCATTTAGTGCTCTCCCCAATCCCAGACGTTCACATTGCATGTTTGTTTGTAATGGATGCAAAACAGCCTATAATGCTAAATTTCTATGGGGGGACGATTGAAACACCTATTTGTCCCGACCAGGCAGTAAACCCCATTTATTCTAAGTCAATGCACACATATCTGTGTTTATACTATATTTTATGCAGGTGAGACATGGAAAAGCAGTTTTAGAAAGATGCAAATATATTTGGGGCTATCAGGTAGGGGGTCGAGTTTTGCCATGTTAACCTATGGAGACTGACGGCCTGTGGGTCATGAAGGGCACTTATTTGGATGTGTGGTGGCTTTAACCACATAAAAACAGAGTGAAATAACATTTTGTACTATAGAAACATTATATAATTCGAAACATGCATTATTCTAGCTATATTAATGGCATAGTGCATGCTATTTCCATAACCGCGAAATACTCGCATCACCATGACGGAAATGAGTTGTTAACAGACATGAACCAAGACATATAGCCCAGCAGCAATCTATCTAAAATAACAGATACTTGAAGTACCATTCATGGTATGTTGTCAAATATTGAAGTTGTGGGAAGTTTACATAATTTAAGCTGTATGTTTCTTTCGTCCCCCATGCTGTTTCATTTGTCCCAGCCAGGAGGGACGAATGAAGCATAACGCACGTTCGACTTCTCCTTAAATAACTCTTGAACGGTTTTGTTCAGAGCTGTAAATGCAACTGTATTTGACAGAGGACATATGTAGGTTGCTAGTGACAAAATATTAACTTTCAGTGTTTTACAATGTCTTTGTAAATTACGTTTCATTCAATTCATTCAAGTGTTTCATTTATCCCTTATAAAAAAACACAAACGAGAGAGACACGTTCAAGTCGTACCTACGCCGGTGCAGCGACCTGGCTCTTAATAGTCTGTGGAGATGCCTCTCGCTAATAATGAATCCCTCCAATGCCAGGCTTTTCAAAATGTCTTTGTATTTCATTCCCAGCCTAAAATAGCACTCTACCATATCCCTGTCCATTGTGTGACAGCGACTGTTCCTGTTTGAAGAGTTGCGCTTGATTTGCTCATCCAGCTGTCCAGTGCACAGCCTATAGGCCTACCTATTTCGTGGCCACAAATTACTATTTCGTAGGAACTAATTAATATTTCGTGGCCACAAATTACCTATTTCGTGGCCACAAATTACCTATTTCGTGGGAACGAATTACTATTTCGTGGGAACGAATTAATATTTCGTGGCCACAAATTAGTACTTTGTGGGAACGAATTGCTATTTCGTGGCCACAACTTATTTTTTTCCCCATGACATATCCGGGACTCCGTAAACTGCTGTTGTTTTGAGAAGTATTTCTCATGCATGCAACAATGCAAAAACAATGAAACTATTGTAGGCCTAATTATGACCGCCACGCAGCGAAGCGGCGGTCATATAGGTCGAGTCAGATTTTTTTTTTTTTTTTTTCCGCATGTCCAAATTTCCGTCAAGGATTCCCGGGACACTGAAAGACCGGGGTAGACGAAACGTGGTGGGCATGTAACCCCACATGGATAGCATGGAACCATCGTTTTTTGTTTTGATCTGTAGCCCCCCCGCTGTACTGGACCCCCTGAAAGGAGGGCACCACCAAGCATTTGCATTTGTGCTTAGGGCACCCAAATGGCTAGCGCCGGCCCTGGGTTGGATACTTGGATAGGCCCTCTTCTCTTTAGCCCAGATGAGTCCATGATTTCCAAAAAGAATGGCAAACTTTGATTGGTCTAACCACAGGACTTCTTTCCACCTTACCTCAGTCCACTTTAAACAAGCTCAGGCCCAGATAAGAGGGTGGTGTTTTTTTTTTATCATGTCTCAATTTTAGGTGTTACAATTTTGGCTGCAGTTTTTGAATTGAGTATCAAACTGGGCACATAGACAATGGTTATCAGAGGTTTTCCTGAGCCCATACAATGACAGGTCTAGAAACAGGTCTGGTGTTGATGCAGTGCCATCTGAGGTCCAAAAGACCACGGCCATCCAATTTGTTTTTCAGCTATTTCCCCTGTTTGCAAAGATTTCTCTGGATTCTCTGAATGTTTTAATAATATTATGTCCTGTAGACAATGAACTCCCTAAATACATCACAATTTCATGTTAAGAAGCATTAAAAGGACATTGTTTTATCATTTGTGCACACAGTTTTACACAGAGTGATGAATACCCCTACATCTTTACTTCTAAGAGACCCTGCATTTCTGGGATGCTCTTTTTCATAAGTAGGCTAAAACAAAAGAAGAGATATCCGCACACTGTGTCTAAAGCTCCCAGTTTAATGGTGGGTGATACACAACGTTTCGACCACTCAGGCAAATATGGTTGATTACGAAGATACTTCATGAGAGGCCATTTCCTGTCCCTGGAAATGTATGCAAATAGGGTAGCAGTACACGCCCCCGCACATTTATGCAGTGATCGGACTCCCTTTTTAACATTGAGGTCTATGGCAGAATCCTTATTTTTTTTGAGCAATGGATGCACATTTCGGACACAGTATCATGATCTCCAAACCCTCCTCCCTATTTCAGTAGAATGTCGTGACCGTATGACCCTCCAGTCGGGAGAAAATCAACATTAATGAAGGTGTACACCAAGTTTGTTTTGTACTCCGGCTTGTCTGGCGTGGAACCGAGGCATATGATGACTTGATGACTTCATACATTTGAAGTCATCAGTGACACGCCTCTGCAGGCGGGAACTGAACCAGAGCCCGTCTCTGACTGAACTCCACTTTGCCCACATAGACATGAACTAGGACGACCCATCTTGCTACGCATTCATTATCTTTGACTCAGGTCTTCGTCAGGTGTGATCACACTTGAACACTTGAATCGGTGCAGTGATGACGGATCGGAGTTTGCCATTTAGCCTAGGCTACTCAATGAAGTTATAGTAGGCTAATGTTAATTGGCAGAAACAGTTACAACTAGTTAAGCAAGGAGATGGTTAACGCAGGGTCGGACTGGGAACAAAATTCGACCCTGGCAATTTTCTCCTGGACCGGCCCACCACTGGACCAACAACCCCCCCAATTTTTTTTTTTTTTTAAATAAAATAAAATAAAAAAAATCCCCCCCTGATTTCCCCCATAAATAACAAACACACAGTATTATGCTGTAGCAACACTTCATAAACTGAACCCAAACATTTGAGACCTAGATTTGGACCTATAGCTTAATCACAATAACACGGGGGTCCGGGGGGGTCTCTCCGGACGGCCTACCCCATGCATTAAACCACATGTCAATGCTTGACTATAAATTAAAAATATAGGCTACTGAACTAGAGTGTGGCTACCCGACCCGAGCCCCACGGGACCCGACGGGTCGGGTCGGGTTCGGACAAATATTTAGAAATTGTAGTCGGGTTCGGTACGGGTTCGAACACATCGGGGCGATATGCATTGGAAGCTTTACATTTAAAATTCATTATTATGTTGGGTAACCAACAGGTCTGCTTTACATGATGCAAACGTTTGTTTTTTGAGAATAAAGTAAAATGTAAAAAAGACCTAATAGCTTTCTTCCTGTGTGCAAGATTTGTTTATGCCGCCTGAAATGCACACGCGTCACAATACATAAACAAATGGTTCGCACATATGCACATAAGCACAGTCTTGGGTGACGTTAAAAAATGTTTTTAGCCTATCAGGAGATTTTAAGATCATTTGCGTTGCATACTGTGGTAAAGACATTGGCTACCGGTAGGTCGTCTCGTTCAACTGGATGAGGATTTCCTCGAGTTGCCCCAATTGTCGATGCTGCATATGGATCAGTGACTGAGGCACTGTAGTTTCAACAACTGTTGCAGTTCATTTTTAAGACTTTTCGTCAATGGTAAGACAAGAATTCTATTTCAATAGGCTATGCTTGCTTGGGCCTCTTGTGTTAATGTGCGCTGTGTGTGACCTGCGTGCGTGCACGCTCATCTGATTCTGTAGACAATTTGTTGTGTGTTCCGTTTAATGGGCTAAAAAGACAGGATATCCACAAACGTGAACGTTTATTCACTAGCATGGGAATAACTGAGGCGTCATCTGCGTCGGGCTCGGGTCGGGTTCGGACATAAAAATGAAAATGCCTGTCGGGTTCGGACGCAACTCTGTCGGACGCGGGCTGGGTTCGGACAGAAATTTGCGGCCCGATCCGCACTCTATACTGAACATGGACATCGTCATAGTTGACAGAAATTACATTTTGTGCCAAAATGTTGTAGAAACACAACAACAGCCTTTATTTGGTGCAAATCTTCTCCTTTACTTTGGTTATAGTCCGCGATTCACATTAACTGTAGGCTATCACCACAAGTGTATAGCCTACTAAACGTTTTTGCCCAAGTTTGTGTGCCGTCATCACATTTGGCAAAATTAGGCTACCTTCGTTAATAACCTGCCAGTTGATACTTTTTACTTGCATCGACCTGCGATTGATTGTGCATCTAATGTAACGCTCGGTGGAGAGACTTCACTTTCCAAGTTTCACTTTCACTGTCGTTGTGAGCTAAAAGGCTAGGCCTACTATATGGGAAATACTTTGAAGTTCCTTTTGAGTAGGATCAGCTTCAAAAATGAATGGGTTTTCTTTAACCTGTGCTACACTTTTCCACCAAGCGAAAATTGTAGGCTACCCGTAGTTTTTTTTATGTTGACAGAACCGCACTACAGTAGCCTACATGGTGCAGTAAATGGAAGCTCTTGGTAGCGTGTGCAACTAACGTCTATAAAAACAATTTATGGAATAAAACTAGACCTCTCATTGCTGTTTACGGTTAAACTGCGATGATGTGAACACCAGCCAGCGGAGGGCACTTACACAACCTAGGCTACCATGCACTCGTAGGCTATATTTCCGCACAAACCTAGCGCGCCTGCTTGGACAAATCTACTTGAGGGGTGGGGCAGGGGGGCGCGATCGTAAGCCAAAATTATTGACCTGTCACCCCCCAAGCCAAATGGATGCAACTGCATTTATAGGCTAGGCCTAGGCCTACATGACGTGCCGCAAATAGGCTAAATAACTTTAAAACATTTTTTTACAAATCCCGGAGGTCACCGGCCCACATGTGGAACGGCCCACGGTTGTACAGATTACCAGTCCGAGCCTGGGTTAATTTTATGTTTGTATTAAGGCTGTCAGCCATAACATGTTAATCGCGATGCAGTAAGGACCAAGCATACACGTTAATTTTTTAGAACCCGATTGACACAAAGTGCGTCAAAAACACACCCTTTCTTCTTTGTTACATTGCTCTGCAACAGTAGCCTGACGAGCCAGACCCACATTAAAATGTAGGGTCTGGGCACTCACCGTTCGCAGTGCTCAGTCCGAGGGGCGGGATAATCAGTTGTCTTTCAAACTCCCTCTGCACGCAATAGGACAGCGGCAGCGCTATGAGTCCCATGCGTTTCCCACCAGCGGAGCTAGTTGGCTAGTTCAAACGTTTGCCAACTTAATAAAAGCTTAACTCGTGTCACACTGTTCGCCAGCAGCAACATCCATCTTATTTGTTTTCAAGTAGCAGGGAATTCAAGCCAAACCGTTGCAACTCTGCCATCAATCATTATGTTAAGCCCACCTAACGACTCTATACACGATTTCATTGGCCTGATTAAGTTTCGATTTCTGGAGCTCACAAGCCAACGGAGAGTTGCTAGACTAGCCCTGGCAGCAAATGTAATTTAGGCTACCGCAACAGTTCATTGCAGCGAGATGAAACATTGAGTTACAAAGCAGATGGGGCTTTCCAACGAGACTACGCACTTGTCTGTACGATCAAGTATGGAAAAAAAAAGCATGAAATTAAACCAAATTGCATTACATTACATTATACTTCTCTGCGTTCACCCATTACTCTCGTTTGAATTACTCGCGAACCCGTGATCGCATAGATATGGCAAGCATATCAAATGAAAGAGGAGACACAGGGCTATCATTATACCAAGTACATCCTTCTATAAAATCGACGAAGTGGCACCAAAATAATAACTTCATATAGCTGGACTTACCCCACGTTTTGTCTGTTTTTGTGGCAAAGCATGTTTAATCAACGCTATCGTGTGTTTCTATGGCAAAAAGCATGTTCATAATCCGGTTTTGAGATCCTAGCAAATTCCTGCATGGCATCCAATTCAAGGCTCACATTGCATCCCAATTTGTTCAACAAAGAAACCCCTTTTTTGCCTCTACTTTGTTCATGGCAATGCAGTAAAAAGTTGTTGTAGAGAATCATTATGAGTGCGTACACCACTAACACGCAAACTCGGATCAAGTCAGGTCAGATCAGTTCGTGTCACAGATATGGAGCGCAGAAAGGTCATTTTTCAAAAAAATGCCCATTTATTTCTGTAAGGCGCACACCACATATGTCTGTAAATTGCTCAGCCCCAGAGAATCCTCCCACCATGGCAATGATATTGCCAGATTCAGGACAGTCTGCTCTACACACACATGTAAGGCAAGTCGAGCTGCCAGCTTGCAGTGGTGAGATACATGTCAAAATATAATAATAATACGCTTTTTGTATTTTTATTATTTAACATAATAACCTAATGGCGATATAACATATTGGTGATAACACATGTCGTAGGGCCCCCTTGGAATTTTTGCTTGGGGCCCCCACAGACTCTAGAATCGCCTCTGCTTGCTTCAAGTGTCAAACTGCAGATTTCTGAGTATGAAAACCACAGTTTTGGAGAAAATATTTGCAGCTCTTATGCAGGGAATGCAGTATTTTAGACGCAAAAAACTGCATTGTACTGCATGTACTTTACAGAAATGCAGTATTTTGGACATGAAAATACTATACTGCACTGTAGCCTACTACTGTAGTATAACTGAACTGTTGGCTACTTTGCCAAAACTGCAGTTATTTATTGCAAGGGGATATGTACAGCAAGCATCAAAAGCAAACAGCCCCCTTTATAGGGAAAAACACTATATTTGGTAACTTCCATAGACATCTAAAATTGGGTGGGATGATTGTATTGGGAGCACTGAGGTGTCAGATGATACTATAAAAAATGGTTACATTTTGGCGCTCAGAGTTCAGGTAGGAGGGCCCCATGGAGGTCTGAACCAGCACTGGGTAGGACTATTCAGCATGGAACCAGTATATTACTACATTTTACATGTTTGACCAAATGTGAAATGGAAATATTTTTTTTTCCATAATAATAATAATAATAATAACAATTTTGGGATTATCTGTATATTAATAATATAAGATATTAACAATATCTGTATATTACAATATACAGATGTTAACACAACCGTATGGTTAATTGGGGAAGTGGTTGTTGCATGTTCCATTGTAGAAATATAGCATTGTGTGCCATCAGCTTCTTGTTTCTTTTTTCTGTTCATTGAAATGAAAAATCCATTGCGTAACATTAGCTTCTTGTTCCTTTTTTCTGTTCGTTGAAAAGGAACTATTTCATGGAAAATATCAGTACATTTTGAATTTGATGCCAGCAACACGTCTCAAAAAAGTTGTTAAATGTTCCTCCTTTTGTTGTCTTTATCATTACACAACTTTTCCAGCTTTTTGTTGCCCCCATCCCAACACGACTTTTTGAGACGTGTTGCTGGCATCAAATTCAAAATGTGCTGATATTTTCCATGAAATAGTCAAATTTCTCTCCTTCAACAGTTGATGGACTAGAACCATGGGGATACAAAAAGAGCATCCCAGAGAAACTGAGTCTCTCAGAAGTAAAGATGTGGCGACATTCATCACTCTGTGTAAACCTGTGTAGGCAAATGATAAAAAATATAAGAATACTGTTTCTTATCATGAAATTGTGAAGCCTTTTATGATTTCATCATCTACAATAGCCTACATAATATCATTTAAAAATTCAGAGAATCGAGAGAAACCTTTAAAACAAGGGACAAGGCAGAAACAAATATTGGATGGCTTTTGGACCTCAGATGGTACTGCATGAAAACCAGACCTTTTTCTGTACATAATTGTATGGGGTCAGTAAAAATTCTGATTCCCATTGTCTATGACATGGGTCGGGAACCTGGAGCTCGCAAGTCACCACTGGCTCTTTTGCTGCACTCGGATGAAATGGGTTGGCGAAAAATAAACAAACAAAAACAAAAAAATTTGCAATCAAGGGACGCCTTGGCCTAGTAGAAGGCTAAAATAAGTCAATACTATTTATATTAAAATGACAAGGCTTCATGGTAAATATGTAGGTCTGTCTGAGACATTTAATTTAACTTTCCACCTCACTTGACTCCGTAACCGTAGCCTGCACAATATTGTTGGGCAGGAATGAGACCACATTTCATTCTCAAAACTCTAGCAACTTGTCTCCTCAGTTCCTAAACATTCACAGAATGTTGTTAAAGAAGCCCTATGCAGGTCTGGTTATTCCTTCGCTGTTTCTGGGTTTTTCGCCTGATTTGGGCTCACATTTTTAACGACATAGCTCCACCTGCAGCTTTGGTAGCAAGTGACTGCTACGCTAAACCCCCACTAGCTAGCGAGCTAGCCATCAATAAACCAAGCTAAACACATAGGGCTCACAATAAAACGAGCAAACACATTGTTCAAGAGACTATCAAATCACATTACAAAAATGAAGTTCACCCAAGGGTAGGCTACTTACAATTTCAACAGTAACAAAGCTAAGTCGGAGTCCGTTTTGCAGTCTTCTTAGAAACTACAATCTGACTACATTTTCGAGTATTTCGGCCGAGTTACATCCGGATGTGCTCGGACCGCGACTAGAAAGTTGCATATTCGTTTTTTCCGCGGAGAAGCACTAGGGGGAGACGAAGCACCCACCAAATGACCCAAAAAGTGTTGTAGAACCATCAGAACGACTCTCAACCTGCATAATTAAGGTAATTGTTGCATAGGGCCTCTTTAAATGAAGAGGTGAAGAAACACAGTTGTAAAATGCCCTCATCCCAACTTTTTTGAGACGTGTTGCTGGCATTTAATTCAAAATTAACTTTACAATACAATTTTTCTCCTTAAACAATTCATATGTTGTCTTTGAACTATTCTCAATTAAATATAGGGTTGACTTGATTTGTAAGTCAGCATTCTTTTTTTATAATTACATTTTACTGTTGTCCAAAACAGTCACTTTACAAACTGGAAAATGGTATGCTAAATGGTTAAATAACTGGGAGAATGCAGGCCTACCCCATAAAACAAATTTCATCGCTTGAGTCATTACATGCAAAAGTATTCAACTAACTGTCATAACTAGGCGACAAAGCAGCACAGAGGCGTCGTATGATCATTTAAACGAGTTTTATGACAAGGTTGGTGAGGATGGGGGAAATCTTACACTTCTGTGCAAACTTTGCTCGCCGGCTTTCAAAAAGAAAATCCACACTTCAGTCACATCCACAGCAAACCTGCAATGGCACATTGAACTGAAGCACCTGGCTAGGCTTTCAAGGTATGTGCAAGCCAATAAAAAAATCAAGACAGTCAAGACAGATCCTTGACCCAAATCCCATTAACTGCATTCTATATGGGCTGTGGCAATAATTTAGAAAAATAATAGTTCACAGCAACATGGAAAAAAAGAACTATGAACTAGTTCATTTTTGAAACTGTGAACTTAGTTCAAAATTTTGAATTATGAACTGAACTAGTTCATTTTAAAATGTGTGAACTGAACTTTGAACTAGTTCGAAAAAGTGAACTTTCCCAACACTGGTCTTTGGCAAGTAGCCTACTACAGACACACAGGTGAAGAACAGTCAGCCAGTAGGCTACTAGCACAACCAGACCCTTACAAAAATAACTGCATTATACTTCAAGTGTCAAACTGCAGATTTCCTCGCAGTTTTGGAGGAAATATTTGCATATATAATGCAGTATTTTGGACACAGAAAACTGCACTGCAGTATTTTGGACTTGAAAATACTAGGCTATTGCACTGTAGCCTACTGTAGGCTAGTATAACTGAACTGCTACTTCGAAAAAACTGCAGTTATTTTGTGTAAGGGGATACAGCAAGCATCAAAAGCATGTGTGTGTTGTTTTGTTTTTCTTGCTTTATGATGCATAGCTCATGCTCTTTTATTCACCGCATAAGTGGTAGAGTAAATTAGTGAAATAAAGTGAATCAGCAGTCGTGTAAACTTGTGTTCGTTTCTTGATGTCAACGAATAATCTGAGTAGGCCTAGTAACGTTAAGTTGCTGGCCTAAAAGGGAAGTGAATCCCTTATACTAGCAAGCCACTAATAGATCAGGGGATTCACTTCCCATCCCTTTTAGGGAAATGATGGGAAGTGAATCCCCTGATCTGTTTATGGCTTGCTTACCAGCCTTTTCCAGTACTTCGCGAAAGTTGTGACATAACTGCATATCCGTTTTTTGAATGCCGGCAACATCTATTTAAATGTGTTCATAATAACATGCATGCTCGAGATGAAACTAGTGCCAGCGGGTCTGTCCTTTGGTGCCCTACGCAGAGTGTGAGATGCGCATGGTGGTAGCGGCGACACTGGACACTTTGTTCCAGGTGCGTTTACAGTAGCTTACTATTGCCCATTGACAACTTGACAAGGCCGATGAGGCTGTGATTGGAGCTGTCCCTGTCGGGACAAATCAAAATCATCCAAACTAGATGTACCGCAGAACGGTACAAAATATGACCGCCGCCCAGTCCAGCACATTTTTTCCACAAAAATAAATCACGCTGAAAGGCCTATATGATTCTAACTGTCTCACTAAATTGCATTATCCACACTCAATTCTCACTGGTATCTGCTAGACAACAAGTACCAAAACATGATTAGTTCATAGATTTCACATGTAAAATTCATTTTATACAACCCCACCCCCATCTTGCCTGTTCATAATTCTGAGAAATTCTTGAATTGTGTGCATGTGTGCGTGTACACGTTTATGTTTATGTGTGTGGGTGTGTGTGTGTGTGTGTGTGTGTGTAGGTGCTTGTGTGTTTGCCTGCGTATGTGTGTTTGTGCATGTGCATGCATGCGTACATATGTCTACTGTGTGAGTATGTGTCATACGTATGATTACTGTGAATGTATGTGTGTGCATGTGTATCTGTTTATGCACATGTGTGCATATGGAATGAGTTAACATGACCCCTGGAGGCAAACATACGAAAAAAATTGGTCATCCTAGGCCCTACGGTTCTCGAGATATTCACAGAAAACTGTGTCTGCCCTACCCTCCTTTCGGGGGGTGCAGTCCAGCGGGGGGGCTACAGATCAAAACGAAAAACGATGGTTCCATGCTATGCATATGGGGTTACATGCCCACCAAGTTTCGTCTACCCCGGTCTTTCAGTGTCCCGGGAATCCTTGACGGAAATTTGGACATGCAAAAAAGAAAAAAATCTGACTAAACCCGCTTCGCTTCGCTGCGCGGCGGTCATAATTACGGGATGTCCCGGACAATTCGGGACAGTTGGCAACCTTACTCAAAGTAGCCGCTGATGGAAGATATGAGACACCTGTCTACGATGCACCCTAAACACCAGGCTAGGACATTTCTGCTTGCTAATTAGGGTTGTCTGCCTTTAGAGCAGTGTTGTGCCAGTTCACAGCTTTTCTGAACTAGTTCAAGTTCAGTTCGTACATGCTCAAAGTGAACAGTTCATGTTCAAAGTTCACAATTTTAATTCTGAACTAGTTCAAAGTTCAGTTCATTTTACTTTTTTCATGAGATATTTAAATAAATACTTTTTTTCACACTACGAGCTAGAAATCACTATACGTTCTTTGAAGCTGCTCATTAGACATTTGCTCATGACACTGCAATTGTGGGTTTCTTACCAGGTGATGAAACTTGCAGCAGTACAGACGAGGTAGACCAGTTCTATACTTAGTGCAATGAAATCCAGCCCTCGGCGCTCTCGTCGTTGCCTGCTACGCGGCGTTGCTATGCCTACCCCGCTCTGCTGCAATTCATCACGGGTAACGTTGTGCAGAAGCCAGTATGCTATTCAACTATTCTCAGCCGGACACTACGTTGCCCGCAATGCATTGCGCACACAATGTCAAAACCATTTCTGTCTGGTGATACATGATTTATGCTGCTTTCTAGATGTATCGTAAATGTCTCGTAAATCCGCCGCCGAGTTGGAAAGTGTAAATTACCCAGCTTTCTTGCGCCATTTTGGGCAGGCACGCCCACTTTACCTCGGAGTACTTGAGGATACCCCGAGGTGGACATACGACCTTACAACAAACATGGCTGCGCCCATAGTTGAGATGAGATGACATGTATTTTTTTGCATATGTACTGTGTTGGTCATGTTAAAGTTGATGTAATGCTCTTACACACTAGATTAAACTGCTGCTTCAATCCGGTCGCCAATTCATGCATTGCACGGTCTTGCTGTACCTGCAATACAATGTAACAATTTGTTTTCCAGCCATTTAGCTAGAGGCTACATGTAGCACAAAACAATAACAATGACTAGCCTCCTGCTAATGCCCCTCGTGGCTCGAGAGAAAGGCGTTCCTAAAGCCACTCATTGGTACATGTTCTACGGGTGAGTGTACGATGATTTACGAGACATCTCGAAAGCAGCATTAAGCGGCACCAGCGAGAATACAGGAACTTTCTCTCGTTGCGTTTCAAAAGAGAAAACAGATGTCACTCAGTTAACAAATTCCAACGTTCATTTACAGTGATGTCTGCCGTTCATGACACATAATGTGAACTAATTCACGTTCAAGTTCTTTATTTAAAAATGTGTTGCGTTCAGTTCAACGTTCACGAAAAAATGAGCGTGTTCAATGAACGCGTTCTTTTGAACTCGTTCACGCACAACACTGCTTTAGAGTAAGTACTTCCGTCAAAAACATGTGAGAGATGTGTTGTACAGTTACATCATAACTTCTGCTTTTACAATATGTTGAGTAACATTTTCGTATTTGTTTAATTTCTGCTCGGAACCTCTCAATGTTTTAGAACTTCCTTATCCAGGGATGACTATAAAAGATGGGAGTCTGACAGAGCTAAAGAAGTGTAGCTTAAGGGATCATTAGAAGAATCCTCTGCAGATTGAAATGCAGATTTTGTTTCTGGATTTTTCTTATCACATAGATGAGGTAAGACCGTAGTTGATACTCTATAATATGTTGTCTTTGAACTATTCTCAATTAAATAGAGGGTTACCATGATTTGAACTCTTCTCAATTAAATAGAGAATTTATTTGTAAATCATAGCATTCTGTTTTTATTCACATTTCACACAGTGTCCCAACTTTTTCAGACTTGGGGTTATATGTAATGATGAGTTCTAAGTAATGACAAGTTATTTGAGTAATTTATGATTCTGTTGGAGGATCAAGATAACACAAGCCTCTACCCTATTTGAAAAGGGAGTGGTCTGTATCGTGAAGTTAACATATACAGTAGGCATAGCATAGGGATAGGAAGGAAGGCATACAAAGTTAACATACAAAAACGCTATATCTCCGTTTTTAAAAACATTTTTTTACACATTTTTTTTACACAATATTTAATTGTGTATTTCAGGTAATATCATTAAAATTGCAGTTTTGTTGTTTTGATTGAGTAAAGATAAATCAAATAACAATACCAAATTGGTTCTTTTTGAAATTACTTGGAAAACAAAATGTAAAAAGAATATGAAAATGTACTAAAATGGCTAGCGTTTTGGAACCAAACTCTTCATATGGGCACAGAGATATGAAGGTGGGAAGTAAGGAAGTTAACATAGGCATAGGAAGTTAAAGGAGAATTCCGGTGTGATATTGACCTAAAGTGTATTGAAACATGATACCGAGTGTGAACGTATGTCTCATAGCCCATCTCGGCTTGTCCCCTGCACTCCAAAATCTGGCGCTAGTTAGCCGATGCTACCAATGCATGGATTCCAGTTGCTGCTACTGGAAGAAACTGGAATCCATGCATTTCCACTGAATTATTTTTGGAATCTGATCCCTTATCATACCTGTTCATTCTTACTCGTTGCTCGACTTATCGTGACTAAATTCAAGATGGCTGCAAACGCTAAACTTCGTGAAGATACTGTCTGTTTAAATCGTCTTGTAAGTAAACTACCAGTGCTTTTTCAAAGTTCTCAGTGTCTCGTTTTAAATGTCAGGGCCCTCGGAAGTCTACCAATGAAGTGTGGAGATACATTGAACCTCGTAAATGGGTGTAAAACAGTGATTTATTTGCATGGCTAGCCCGATGCCGAAGCACCACTATTGAAAAAGCTGTTGGTAGCATCGGCTAACTAGCGCCAGATTTTGGAGTGCAGCGGACAAGCCGAGATGGGCTATGAGACATACGTTCACACTCGGTATCATGTTTCAATACACTTTAGGTCAATATCACACCGGAATTCTCCTTTAACATATAGGTATAGGGCCCCAGGTGCGTGAGAGAGAACATGAGCTCAACGCTTACAGTACAACCCGCAATGAGTTGATAAAATAAGATTCACCTACCTGTCACAAAATGAGCCGAGCTAATCTGGACGTTGACAAGATTCTGTCCATCTAATTTGGTTCAATTACACACCACAGATCTCCCGGATCCACACTCAGTTGTTAGTTAGTTAGTTTAACTGTCCTGCTTTGCAACCATGTTTGTGAAAGGCCTACCAGAGGACTAGAGAAGTTCAGTCATTTTAAAAATCACATACAGCATGTGCTGCCTAAAATAGCCTATATAGAACGATGGGATGCCGCCAACTTGAAGACATCCAGAGAAATCTAAACATGTTAAATTTAATTAATAATATGAAATAACTAAGAACAATTATTCACTCAAATTATAAATAATAAAAAATAATAGCAAGTTATTATTTACTCATCTGCAAGTCCTTCCAACTTATGGCGATACAACGGTAGCCTATTTGAGGGGAATAAGTCTCATATAGTGATTTTTGAGAAGGTATACCACCCTAAAATTTGAAAATGCTTTTACATTGCATTTGACATATAGCTTTTTGTGTTTTATCATGCTGTTTATGTCTAAGTCATGTTATATGTTGTTGTAGATGTTATGGAATATATTATAGGTGAAATGTTATATGTTATGTACCTACACTTAGAAGGCTCTGTAATGTGACACACTTTATTCTTAGGACCCTCCACAAGAATGGAGAACAAAGATGAGGACATTGCTGTGATTGGTGTTGGATGTGATTTTCCAGGAGGCATGTGATGTTGTACCCTCTTTTAAGTTAAAACTATTCTATATGAAATAAAGTTTTCTGGAAGGTTTAGAAAATAGCACACACATAAATACACAAATGCATGCACGTGCACTCACTCACACACACACACACACACACACACACACACCAGTGTTGCGCGGCCCGCCCGAAATTAAGCGGTCGAGACCGCTGTCACCCACGGTTATGAGTCATAAAAAAATAGATTTTTATGATACTCGGGTCATTTGCGGGCAGGTCAGTTAAAATTAATTAAATATATATATATATATATATATATATATTTTTAAAAAACTTAAAGTATCACGAGAAGGCTGGCATCAATATTTAACTCATCATTGCTTTTCAAAGATTTCATTGGTTGAAGCATAGGCTACAGTAGACCTAATGCCACATAGGTGGAGACGGTAGAGATGGAGACAGTAGGCCTAAAGAGCTGAAGACGCGAGAAGTTAAAATAATAGACACCCCTCCAGGAAAAGCGATATATGGGAAATATTTGGAAAGGTTCTTAAAGAAGATGACAGTAGTGCAATTTATGTTCTATGTACTTCTTGCGAAGCCATTTAAAAGTATGACAGCCACAAAACAGGCACGACCAACATGCAGTAACTCGTCATAAACCCGGCACTAGACAAACCGAGCAGCCTAAGTGCAATTCCCAGACCTCAATATATGCAATAGCTTGCTTGTGGTTTATATACTGACCCGGAACAGCTTTTTTAGACTAGGTACAAGACCTGATGACAAGTCACTCAGTAAAATAATGCTGATACTTTGCCACCTGCCCATGTTAAACTTTTAGCCTACAGCCGTGAGCAGGTAGCCTGACGAGCCAGACCCACATTGTTGCCGCTAGGGTGCATTTCGGGCGCCTTCAGGAATAAATGTTATGGTACACAGACTACATAGCTATACAGTATCTACCGGTATGCATAGGCCATATAGGTTCGCGCATGCATAAAAGTTACTTTGGTTCATTGTGTCTGTGACCTTTAAACAGTGTATGTGCTTCAGTAAAGCTTTGTGCTTCATTCAGCCAACCAGTTCTTATGCTAACGTTTTGACCAGCCATGTATCTCTCCCTACCTTGCTGCCTTCACCATTTTTGTTTTCAAAAGAAAAATGTATGTCCATGGCCTTGACATCTTGTCTTAGTGTTTAGCTTATCCTTTGCTGGTTGTGTGCATGCTTGCGCTCTTATTCTCATTCTCTCTCCTGCGCAAACATTTTGTCCTGCATATGTGTAGTTAGTTACAGTATACTGCTGCATAACGTTTCGCAAATAAATTAGTTTGTTTTACAGAAACGGCCTACTGTCACACTGCATGGTAGGCTATAACCAAAAGCACACATTTTGTAATTAAGCGGGTCGGATCGCTGGTCGGGTATAATTTTGTCCTAATTAATATTCGCGGTCCGAGTTGCGGTCGGGTTTATTAAAATATCGGGCGAGCTCGGGCTGCTTGTGACCAAACCCGCGCAACACTGACACACACACACACATACACACACACTATAATGTGTGTATTAATATGTATTAATATTTGTAAAATTCAGGTGAGGGCCTTGACAACTTCTGGAAGGTTCTAGTGGAAGGTAGGAATTGTGCAGTAGAGATTCCAGATGAGAGATTTGACTGCTCCCAGTGGTATGATCCAGATGAGAACAAACCTGGGAAGACACAGACTAACAGGGCTGCTCTCATAAATGGGTAAAAAGTTCAGTTAAATATCACAGGACCTCATATACAGTAAAATGTATCTTCAAGTATTTCATTGTTTTTGCATTTTTAAATTTATAATTCATTCACATTTCATGTGTAAATATATTTGTAAAATAGGTTGAATGAATTTGACCAGCGATTCTTTGGCATCACGGATGCTGAGGCTGACCAGATGGATCCTCAACACAAGTTGCTGCTGCAGTGTTCCTACAGAGCACTGGAGGATGCTGGGATTCCCATGGAAAAGGCCAGTGGCACCAGGACTGGAGTTTTCATAGGTCAGTTTGTAGTTTACATTATCATTGCAAAAATGTGCCAATTTACTAGTCTGTACAAATCTGGTCACACGAGGAGACAGGGTTTTTGCATTTAATCCCCTTTTAGAATCCAGGCCTACTCGCTATATCAGCCAAGGTCCTACTTGTTATTTTTATTTTATTTTTGCAGGATTGATGAACAAAGACTTTGAGCTCAACAGAGTAAATCTCCATCATAATGAAATCAGTCATTGGACTGGAACTGGTCTGGCCACAAGCATAGCATCCAATCGTATCTCCTACACCTTCAACCTCACGGGACCGTCCCTCACACTTGACACTGCCTGTTCCTCATCCCTTGTGGCCCTTCACCTTGCATGTCAAAGCATTAGACAAGGTAAGTCTGAACATTTTTGTGGACAATCTTCAGGTTCATACATTGACATTTCTACACTTGCTCAGCTAAATAGTTTTCAGTGATTGAGTACATTTCAAACTAGACTGCATTTCCGGAGGAACTGCGAAAGTGTGCTTGCTCTGGTGCGGTCACTAACGTGAGCAGAAAGTGGAATATGCTACGTTGAACCTGGGTTGATCAAAGAATTCTAACAGTGCCTCATTTTTTTTAAATCGGGCATACAGCTCAAAGGTTACGTACATTAACATACATCCGAAATGCTAAAACACCTTTATGCTAGTTGCAGTGACCTCTAGGCCAAAGGAAACAAAATTATATGTGTGCCCTCACAATGGAGTCCTGAGTCCCTGTACCAAGTTTTATTTTGATAAATGAAAGTGCTTAGATATGAGCTAACTTCCTGTAACTCTAGCGCCCCCTAGTGGTCAAAGGTCACCAAATGTATTGTGTGTCCTCATGAAGGGTACCCAAGTCAATGTACCCAGTTTGGTTTCTATACGTGAAAGCGTTGCTGAGATGTGTGCAGGCTTGGAATATCACCATTTTAGGGGCAAGGCCACTTGGCCTTCAGTTGGGCATATTTGGTGGGGGGCACCAAGGCCACATGTCAGGGCACCAAGGCCAAAGTTAACTGTACAGTAGTAGGCTATAAAAATGATCAAAATTGTATTTAGCCTATTCACAGCAGTAGACCTGGATCACTGTATGAAACATTACAAAAACATGACATATTACATAGAACTGTAAATCATCTGATCATCTAATATTTACAGATATCTAGGCTATATTTAACATTTATTTTATATTTGGCCTGTTATGAAATCATGTATTGAACAATTTAAGCACAGCTCAGCTTTAAGAAACTCAAATAGCCTAGATCAGCGGTTCCCAAACTTTTCCCCCCGCGTACCACCGCCTACATTCCGACTCGGCTCGCGTACACCACCCCCCCCACCCCGTGCGTTGACAACATTTGTCCGTTTCCCGGTTTTAGGTGCGTGCATTTGGTCAGTTAAAAACTTATGAAAAGTAGCCTGCATAGTAGGCTAACTACATCCACATACAATATCTTATAATAGGCCTACAACAACGCCTGACAAGGATGTATTCGTTTGGACAACATTAGGCTGCCTGTTATATCCGCGAAACTTTCCCCCCACGGACCACGGACCATCCAACGCATTCAAAAGTAACGCATTCTATTAGCTATTCCAGGCGTCATGTTTAATAAGCTGCCCTTTTTTTGATGAACACATACAGAGTTTATAAATGATATCCTTTAATTTCATGTTTCCATATCATTATGACCTGATTCGAAATTATGTATTTATTCATGAATTAATTACAAAAGATTTGACATTTTCATTTTACACCTGTCCGCCATAGCCCTTTGTATCTCGCGTACCCCCTAGAAGCAGCTCACGTACCACCGGGGGTACGCATACCATAGTTTGGGAATCCCTGGCCTAGATGCATACTTAGCATTTTGTGATCATTAAGGCTACTTTCACAAACTCTTAGTCAGCTGTATATCCTCTGATTTTAATATTTACTGATATCTAGGCGATATTTGTAACATTTATTTTGTATTTGGCCTGTTATGAAATCATGTAGAAAAATTTAAACACATTGTGAAACTTAAAGCCCAAATTTGGAGCATGCATGTTGAAATTTGCTGCAAATTCAAAACGGATTACTCTGGGATGGCTAACTATACAGGAGACTGCTTTACACCTTTGTATTCGGTAAGGTCTGCTGTTTATTTTTTTTTGTGATCAATTGTTTTTTATTTTATTATGATGGACATATTCACAATCAATAACAAATACAGAGGTATAACACTTTCCAACCGCCCTCCCTGCACCCCCACCCAGTGGTGAGCATCTGCAATCTTACATGTTATGAAACATTTAAAGTACATTGGTATACAATTATAAAGAAAGAAAATAACATATTTTCCAGTAAAAAAAAAAGTTCAATTATTTTAAAGAAAAGAAAAACAAAGAGGGATTTCAAAACAACAGTACACAGCACCTTAGACATGACCATCAGCCATAAAGGTTTCGACTTCCTCAAAAGCATGGTTCCACCTCATTAGAGTTTGTGATCTGACCCCATGTATACGGGCTGTTGAGAGTTCCATAGATATAATATTAAGTAAACTTAGAGCCCATTGACGTCTACACATAACATGTGGGGGGTTCCATCGGCTGACTAACATTTTTTTGGCTGCAGTAAAAGCAGCCAGCAGTAGACTTCTCTGGAAAAGTGTCAATGAGGGGTTGGAATCATCATTTAGAAAAAATAGACTTGGAGTTATAACAATATCAGTCCCAATCAGAGTTGAAATGTCCCCAGTTAGCTGTTGCCAAAAAGGTACCAAAGATGAGCATTCCCCCAAAAAATGTAAAAAGGTTTCTGTCTTTCCATCTGAACACAAAGTACAATTAGGTGAGGTAGTTAGACGTATATGAAATCTCTTAAATGGTGTTAAATATACTCTGTGTGCTAGTTTCCAATGGATCATTTGATGATTAGGGTTCTTAGAAGACATAGTGATCGTCTCCCATGTGTGATCAGAAAAGGTATCTTCCAGTTCACATTCTAAATCTTTTGACCAAACTGCTATTGCTCCAAGAGGCTTGTGTACTTTCATCATCAGGAAGGAATAAATAGATGACGCAGAAGAAGGGATGAAGTCATTGAAATATATAACATTGCGAATACTATGCACTGGTAGTCTCGTGTTAAAAGGAACACCAAGAGCCTTAAGAGCTGATCTGATGCGCAACTAGAAGTAGAAGCCGGTATCAGGGGCTTAGCCCGGCTGGACCGGATGTAAATTTAAAGATTAGCTGAGGATTTTTCATATATATATATATATATATATATATATATATATATATATATATATATATATATATATATATATATATATATACACACACACAGTACATAAAATGTGTTATTATAGTAGACAACAGACTGCATTAGACTGCCCAAATTATTTATTATTGAATTACTAAGTACATACACGTTTAAGTGTGAGGTTGCATGTAATGTATCATTAAGCAAATGTTCTGCACCTCCTTCTGTTGATCTCCCTTCTCTCTCCATCACCTGACTGCTCTTTTGTTGTTTGATCTATGCCAGAGATCTACCAAAAATACAGTAAAATGTTTGATGTTAAAATGGGATTGCACACACACACAGAGAGAGAGAGAGAGAGAGAAAACGCATCATAATCACCTCTTGCTATTGTTTTTTTTGTCCTTATTACTAGCTGTTCTCTTCATCACTCTCTGTGGTCTCATCAGTTGCTTATGGTTAATCAATTACTCTGTCTTTCTCACACTATCTCCCTGCACTAGTCTTTGGCATCACTTGCTGTTTTTTTTCTCATCAGCAGTTCAACTGTTCTTGTCCTTCTAGTAACTTGCTGTTTTGCTGTAATAACTTGCAGTTTTTCTATCTTTCATCACTTCCTGTTTTCTCTGTCATCATGCGAGTTGGTTGCCCCATCACTTGCTGCTGTGTCAGTTCTGTCTCAGTCTGTTTACAGTATCTGTCCGTTCTTATCACTTTCTCTTCTTTCATCACTTACTGCTGTCCTTCTCATAACTTGCTGTTGTCCTTCATCACTTACACTTTTCTCTTCTCCTTCTCTGAATAATGGTTACCAATGTCCATGCCTGATCCTGACATAAGCCTATCTGCTCCTGCTGCTGGCTCCTCCTCCTCTATTTGTAACCCATCTTTGCTGTTACCCTCTACAAAATCATGGGATCAGATCAGTGTGTGGCAAACCAACAAAAACATACTACATTGCAGGATACAAAGAACTTTTGAGATTGCAATTTACAGCTCTAATTACAAATGCTTTGCTTATGCATAGGGCATTTGCATACATTTCAGTGGACATTTAAACACATTCCCGTGAAACATGTTCATTCCCATGAAACTTGGGTTTTTTAATGCTGTTTTATGTTTGTCACCAGCTTTGTAATCACTTTGATGGTTAAATGGCTCATTACAGGGTGAATGAAAGCTGTCTCAGCCCCCTCTAGATATTTAATGGTTTATAGTTTGTCACTGTTAAAACATCTCCTCCCTTACAAAAAAATCCTATAGTAACTCCCCCTATTTCCACCGGTCCCGTATTTCCACCGTCTTGCGTGTATGTGTCACTTAATATCCATTTCTATACAAACCAAGACAGCGGACTCCTATAGAAACGCAACCACCCACAAGATAGGTGTATCTAAATTAGCTATGTACCAAAAATGACATTTGACCGTGACTCGAGGAGCTGTAAACAGTGTTGTAAGGCTGCGTGTACACAACCGCTTGGAGCTCCAGTGGAATTTTAATTTCACGACGAGAATTCTCGGTCTAACCGTCCATGTGCCGTTGAAACGGTGTAAATAGGCGACCCATCAGGCCAGCACTATAACTCCGAGCGTGGTAAACAAAATCGGATATTTCAGGCAGTAAATGCTCCCGTTAAGAACCAAACCAGATTTTGTTCAAATCTACACAACTATGGCTACTGAAAAATGTAAGGTTCATTTAGTAAATGTTATTTTGAAGTGTTAAAAAACATCGTTGTTTTAGAATTTCTGAACAAAAGTGGTGATAATTGGGGGTGTTACGATATATGCTATAGTGTTAGAGAGTGTAACATCCTCGTCTGCTCCTCAGAACATCACTACAAATGTTCCCTTCTGGCTAAATTTAGTTATTTAAAGCTGAGTGTAATATCTCTCTCTCGCTCCCTCTCTCAAAACCAGCACTGAAATGTGTCGTGCCAATTTACCTGACCAGATGCCTTGCAGTTGCCTAATGCTTGCTTAGCCTACTAGCAGGGTTCTAAATTGCACCAGACAAATGGTGGTAAATATTGAAGTTGGCTAGTAGATTTCAGACAGAAAATGCGGATTACCTATTGAATGGCTGGTGAATTTCGCCACTTCATTTGTCAGTGACTAGTAGATATTCACATTTTAAAAAGTTAATTTTGACTCCTGCTTAGTGTTTACTAAGGATAGCTTGCTACCCAGCTAGCTAGCGACAGGATAGGTAAACAACACTAATAGCTGGCCTTTATGGAGTCGGTCGGACAGGACTAAGCTTATATTTCAGTTTGCAAACATGAATTATTACCCTTTGCCTTTCATTTGAAAAAGCCAAACAGTTTCAGTTGTTTTTTGCTGACCATGTCACATCTGCTCTCTCAACGTAGGGTACTGCAACCTATGACGCTGAACCACCCAGTGACTAGTTGACAGCAGTAACGTTAGTTGTGAGCACAGATCCACTGATCTCAGACCAGACCGCGAAGCAACCAGCTCTCCAGCCACCCCCAGCCCTGTCCGGCCCGGCCCGTTCTGCTTCTCCTTGTCAGAGTTTAGTGTTCGGGATTCGCTTCTAACAGGCTACAAGGGATAGAACGCACAACTTTAAAAAAAAAACTTAAATAACAATTTTGGCTACCCGGGCTGAGCTCAATTTACCCCGGGCTGAAGCCCCGGTAAAATCGGCTGGCGACGCCCCTGGCCGGTATATTGTACTTAAATCTTAAATCCTGAAAGGTTCTCAAGCCTTTGTCATCATACAGGTCTCCAAGAGTTGTAATGTTGCATTCTGCCCATTGCGAAGATCTAAATGGGGTACTCCCAGACAGAAACCCATTATTATTAAAAAGTGGAAAGTGATGATGCCATTTTGATATAGATCCTGTTTGTCTTTCTACAACCTTCCAGGTGGATAATAAATGGGCTATGATTGGACCAAAACGAAGGGCACATTGTCGAATAGGAACCTTGCAAAAAAACAAATCTCTTAAATTATAGGGGGTGACCATTGATTCTTCAATGGCTCTCCATGCCACATTTTTATTTGAATCAATCCAGACTGATATGGGGCGCAACACAAATGCTTGGGCATAAACTTTAAAGTCAGGAAAAGATAAACCACCATCCTGCCTAGAGTGTTGCATAGTGGACAGCTTAATCCTTGCACGTTTCCCATTCCAAATATATTTCCTTATTGTGGAGTTGATATTGTCCCAAAAGTGTGCAGGGTGTGGCAAGGGTATCATTGCACTATAAAAATTAACTCGTGGTAAAACGTCCATTTTGATGACTGAAATTCGTGCATATAATGACTTGGGCAAAGATGACCAGTTTGATAGATCTGTACTGACTTCAGAAAGAAGTTTTTACTTGTGAAAGTAATTGTGGGTGGATATAATTACTTGACAAAAACACAGCAGACTTCGGCAGAATTCCAGATATCCAAGATTCAGGCTTTACTTTACAATAACGCGCGTCAAGGGAGAATACAGTCTTCAGCTCAGAAGCATCGACTACCATTCTAACTACTACTGACTGGCCTTTTATGCTCAATTTGCAAGGGTGTGGTTCAAGAGGACGTCATACTGTAGGTACAACGTCCTGTGATTGGCTTTCTCTTCCCGCCGTTCAGTCAGCCACACCCAAACACACCTACACACACCTATTTTCCATTAACATATTAGGCAGGCTCCTCAGGTAGAAATGTTATACAGGATGTTCTTAACATTCTTACACTTAAATCATTGTACTCCTTGTACTGAGACTATAAAAATGATACCAAACATGAATACATTTACAGTTAATAACACAAACATATAATTCAGCTAAGTTTTAACCCAGGGTCTTTGTCTACCCAAAGATAGAACAAAGGAGTTTGTGGAACAGATGGTATAAGCAAAAGGTGCTCAGTGGGGAGCATTTCACACCTACATCTGCATTGAATAGATCAAAGCAAGGAAGAGAGAGTACACTTTCAATGTAAATGGAGCTAAGCCTCCATCTAGTCTGGGGCAAGAAAATGTCATGAAAATAATTCCCATCACTTGCAATATCATGCAATGAGGGATATATGTCTATACCTAAATATTTAAATGATGTTACAATGGGTGCAGCACTAGGAAGAGGCACAGAGACGGGGTCAAAGTTTAGTGGTAGAAAACAAGATTTGTTCCTATATATCTTGTAACCTGAAAGATCACTAAAATGATGAACAATGACATAAGTCTGCTGTTTATTTTGATATATAGTTTGTCATGTGTTGAACGAAGGGTTCGTGAAGTATTCCACAGAGATGAATAGGGTAGGGAGATAGGAGCAGAACCTAGAATTTATGATTTCATTTAATTATATTATTTACTCGCGAACCGTTCACCACAGCAACTAGCGAGACAAAGCTGTGATACTTGCCGTGCACGGTCACTTTCTCCACTGCATAAAAGACTAAATTAATTTGTGCTGTGAATGCTAAGATTATTTTGACAGGCCATAGGCTAATAAATTACGCTATTAGTTGGACGCAAACCAGAATATTGGCCGTCGTGGCCGCCGTGAAATTCCTACCCTGGATGTGAGCCTACCTCCTGTGATTATAGTGCCTCCTAGTAGTCAAAAGACGCCAAATGTACTGTGCGTCCTCAGGATGTGGTCCCGAGTCTATGTACCAAGTTTGGTTTTGATATGTGAAAGCGTTGCTGAGATATGATAACCTGACTCTCGCCAGATGAATTTCGTTCTGCCTAGCTCCACTCATCCATCTGGGATCAATCCATTGGAGTGGTGCTTCAGAAGGCTGGGCCTAATCAAAAAATGCTTGCATATGATTGGATAAGCCACTTGTCCGTCATCTATTGACGTGCTACTTCAACCACTCACATCGAAGCCAACCTGTGACGCTGAGAACAGTCTTACAGTCGCTTCTACGCTACGTCACATCTATGAAACTCCCGCCCTACGTCCTGATTGGCTCTACCATACAAACTGATGCCGAAATCACTCTCAACGGAACCGATCCCAGATGGATGTGAGTGGAACTAGGCGGAACGAAATTCATCTGGCGAGAGTCAGGTTAGAGATATGACCCTACTTCCTGTTTGGCTATGCCGGCAATTTAGTTTGGCTGTGACGGACAAACGCTTTCGAAAATCAAAAATCCTTCTGGTAATTTCTGCTATGACAGAAATTGGGTGTGATTTTATTGTACTGTTTTACTGGTTTATTTGACAAATAATCTAAATGGACCTGGGGCCGTATTCACAAAGCATTTTATCTTACCGCTAGGAGTACTCCTAAATCGCAATAAAAGTTTTTAGCTAGGAGTTTTCTCTTAAAACCTATTTACAAAGCCGCTCAGACCTACTCTTAGTAAGGAAAAATTACAACTTTTAAGATAAGAGCTCCGTAGCCATGGTTGACGTCATTACTCATGCACAAGCTTGATTGAAGTGACCACCTTGATTGGCTGATGATTGTAACGTGGGAATGATGACAAGTTTGCAAAGAGGAGAAACAGTTTAATTTGATTTACAGTGAAACGTTACATTTAGTTTACATGTTGACAATGAATGGTTTTGATTGTTGTTGGTGGCGTTATTGCATCACTTAGTTACAATGCACAATTATTCCCTCGTGATTGGGAGCTCTTGTAGCTGCATTCACATTCAAAACATTGCAACGTGAAATTCCACAAAAGCGGCTTAGGATTGTTTGTGAATAGGTCTTAGTGGGTTAGGAGTCCTATTGACTTTTTCTAAGCTGTCCCAGACTTAGGTGCTACTTTTAGGGCTACAATGCTTCGTGAATTACTCTTAGTTAAAAAAAATTAGGAGTCCTAAAGTTACGAGTGACACGCCCATTATTTTTAGGAGTTTCTCCTAAATTCCTCAGTTAGGTGCTACTTTTAGCCTTAAGATTCTTTGTGAATACGGCCCCTGCTCTATAAGCACCTTATGTCTGCTTGGAATTGTTTTGATGGCCTATTGATGCATCTCAGAATAAAGGAATGTCCACAAGCTGCATGTGGTGAGCTTATACAACAAGGCTATGGGTCAATTTACACTGAACTTGCACTTTAATAATAAGCATGATAAGCAAGTTGGTATAAACAGCCTTTGGAAATAGAAGCATATAATCGCATGATGCTAGCTAGACATTTTCTGTTTGCAATTAGAAGTGATATATGAGCCTGGTAGCCACCTCGCTATCTGAGTGGAATGTGTTTCAATCAGCATATCTTGTCACCAGTCTTCCCCAGCCTTGTCTATGTTGCCTTCATGATTTCCTTTTAAAAAGTTTCTTATATTAAAAAGTAGATATCAATTATCAACAATGACAAGCCAGCCAGAGCCTGCCACTCTCCCTATCCCTCTCATGCACATTCAGACGCGTTCACAATTAAATGGAGTAGCATAATGTTCAAGTTAGATCTGCTGCAAGAGAACCCTAAAAGTATCATCCTTATGTAACATGCTGTTCTAATGTTGACATTGTAAACATTTTCTAGGGAGGGTGAACATTTTTTTGCAGTAAAGCTAACCACAACGTCGTCTATCACAGGAAAAAAAGAGCAAGCAGCCTATGATAAACTAATTAAATGCCTTGCGGGCTGGTTTAAAGTGTGGCGGGCCATAGTTTGCCAACGAGCTAGAGGGAATCGGATAACTCCGCAATCTCCTCCAGCCTCGTCTTTGTTGCCTTTGTGATTTCCTTTTAAAAGTTTCTTATTAAAAAGTAGCTATCAATTATAAACAATGACAAGCCAGCCAGAACCTGCCACCCTCTCACTCCCTCTCATGCGCGCTCAGACGCGTTCCCAATTAAATGGAGTAGCATAACGTTCAAGTTAGATCTTAATGGAGATTGAGAGAGAACCCGGAAAGTATCATTCTTATGTAGCATGCTGTTGGTGCATATTGACATTGTAAACATTATCTAAGAAGATTAAAAATCAGTTCACAGTAAAGATATTTACTGGCTAAAAGTTGGTTCCCCCTCTGTCTCTTGGTGCCCCCTCTCTCTTGGTGCCCTATGCATAATGCGTAATGCGCGTGGTGGTAGCAGCAGCACTGGTACTTGTGAAGGCTCACATTTCTATACCATAATTCTAATGATTTCACCGTATTTAGATGTAAAATGTAATATAACGTTGCCACCTAGCGTTCAGAGGCATCAACATCAAGGTGTGAGGTGAAATCTTTGTCATCGAAAATTGTAGAACAATTATGACAAGTATGAATTTATTTGTCAAATCAAAATCAATTTGTAATTATGTAGGCCTACAGGTTTAATCGTTATTGTTTGGTTTTCTCGGTTCTTGTTCATATGGAGTAAATAAAACAAATGACTTTGCTTTCTAGTTTTTGCTTGATTTAGTTGTTAACGTTTGAGGGGGGTATTTGCATAAGGACTTAGAATGGGTTTGGGGAAAGGGGGGTCGCCAGACCTCGCCATACTTTTTTGTGGGGTCGCCAGACAAAAAGTTTAAGAACCACTGCTCTAAGGAATATAACATGATGACAAACTTTATAATACATGTAAATAAGTCAGGGTATTCAGGTTTGAACTGCATTTTCAGAGACCATTTAACGTTGGCTAGTAACTTAAACGTATACTCCATAGCTAGCTAACGGAAGTTAGCCCATTTAATTGTTTTTCTTAGTAACATGATGCTAATCGCGATATATATGATAACAAATCTAAAGCATATTTAATCTTTAAATTTAGACATGCAGAAATAGCAGTATTAACAGCGGTATGTGGGAGTTTCCCTACCAGTTTAGCTGCTCTGAACTCTCCTGCATATTTCAGTTAGCAGCTAAAGTGACATTTCCTGCTTGTTCTGTCGTGAACTCAGGGTTGCCAACTTTGGGCGTTTGGCTGGAGTGAGATTTTGTGAAGCCATAGTGCGTGTGCGTTACATTTTTCCCTAAACCTAATTATGACCGCCGCGCAGAGAAGCGGCGGTCATATAGGTTTAGTCAGATTTTTTTTAATTTTTTTTTTTTTTATTTTTCGCATGCCCAAATTTCCGTCAATGATTCGGGACACTGAAAGACCGGGGTACACGAAACTTGGTGGGAATGTAACCCCACATGGATAGCATGGAACCATCGATTTTAGTTTTGATCTGTAGCCCCCCCGCTGGACTGGACCGGACCCCCCGAAAGGCGGGTAGGGCAGACACAGTTTTCTGTGAATATCTCGAAAACCGTAGGGTTTAGGAGGACCATTTTTTTTTTGTATGTTGATCTCAAGGGGCCATGTCAACCCATTCCATAACCACTCATTTCATGTATAGCGCCACCTAGTTAAACACAAAAAAGTAAACATGAGGTGTTGTAATTGAAGGTATCATAGTCATAGTCAAAACTGCACGAAATTGGAAGTGTAGGATCATTATGACACCATCTGTATGCAAGCCAAGTTTTGTGGAATTCCGTTCATGGGGGGCCACACAATAAATTAATTTATGTTACTATACACCAACTGGCCTGTAGGTGGCCGGAGACAGTTTTCTGTGAATATCTCGAGAACCGTAGGGCCTAGGAGGTCCACCTTTTTTATGTATGTTGGTCTTAAGGGGGCATGTCAACCCATCCCATTACCACTTATTTCATGTATAGCGCCACCTAGTTAAAAATTAAAAAGCAAAAAATTAGGTGTTTTCATCACAATATCTCTAGCTGACAAGGTCAAAACTGCACGAAATGAAAAGTGTAGGATCATTATGACACCCTCCGAATGCATGCCAAGTTTTCTGTACTTTCGTTCATGGGGGGCCTTACAATAAAATAATTTATGTGTACATTTAGTGACGTACACCAACAAGGATTCCCGGGACACTGAAAGACCGGGGTAAACAAAACTTGGTGGGCATGTACCCCCACATGGATAGCATGGAACCATCGTTTTTCGTTTTGATCTGTAGCCCCCCCGCTGGACTGGACCCCCCGAAAGGAGGGTAGGGCAGACACAGTTCTCTGTGAATATCTTGAGAACTGTAGGGCCTAGGATGACCATTTTTTCCGTATGTTTGCCTCCAGGGGTCATGTTAACCCATTTCATGTGCACACGTGTGCACAAACAGATACACACACACACACACACACATACATTCACAGTAATCATACGTATGACACATACTCACACAGTAGACATATGTACGCTTGCATGCACAGGCACATACGCAGGCACACACACAAGCACGCACACACACACACTCACACACACACATAACATAAACATAACACAAACAATCAAGAATTTCTCAGAATTATGAACAGGCAAGATGGAGGTGGGGTTGTATAAAATGAATTTTACATGTGAAATCTATGAACTAATCATGTTTTGGTACTTGTTGTCTAGCAGATACCAGTGAGAATTGAGTGTGGATAATGCAATTTAGTGAGACAGTTACAATCATATAGGCCTTTCAGCGTGATTTCTTTTTGTGGAGAAAATGTGCTGGACTGCTATGTACAGTATAATCCCTGATTTATGTTTTTTTATTTAAAAAAAAACCTAATAGAATGGAAAAGTTTCTTCAAAATGTACAATTAAATTATTCATTGCACTTGAAAACAAGACCAGTGTTTTAACCCTGTGGCATGGAAGGATTATGAGCCACTGGGCCCCTGGGCACAGACATGAAAAGGGCCCCCCTGCCCACCTGAAAAAGGTAGTAGCTCAGTAGAAAAAAATGAAAAATAACCCCTTAAATGATGACTTCTGGCTAGTTTTGTGGAAAGAAATGGACAGATTGAGACGTATGAATGTGTGTATGAGTGTACATATGTATCAGGGATGGAAATAGCCTAAAATATTTTTCCACCTACCATTGTGGCTGGTGGATTCCAAAGTCTACCAGCCACTAGAGATGAAAATTTGATGAAAAATCATGACCAAAATGACCACGGTTATTGGTATTATTGCAATATGATTAAAATATGCTGACTTTTTTTCTAAACCTACCATCAATGTTGGACAGAACTCATTGGCCTGCCCTTCATGCCCAGTAGCAACAAATCTAAAGGTCAACAGAACAGCTATAGTGTCATAAAAGTGGTGTGGCTCCTTTAAGACCCAATCCACTGGTGTGAGTTCTGGAGCCATCCAACTTTATCTAACTCTATACTATCCTACATCATCTGATTTTAATATTATGTCTAGGCTATATTTTAACATTTATTTTCTATTTGGCCTGTTATGAAATTATGCATTGACCAATATAAACACATTTTTTTAAGACACTTAAATACATGCATGCTTAGCATTTTGTGAAAACAAATCATTATGGCTACATCGACAAACTCTTAGCCATGAGCTGTATATCCTCTGATTTTAATATTTACACATATGTAGGTATTTAAGCACAGCTCAGTTTTAAGACACTTAAAGCCCAAAATTGGAGACCATATAGAAATTTGCTACCATTTCAAAACCGGATTACTCTGGAACGGCTTATTGTACAGGGGATTGCATTACACCTTTGTGTTCGGTAAGGTCTGCTGTTTATTCTGGTTTACGGTTTGTCATGTGTGGAACGAAACGTTTGTGAAATATTCCTCCTATATGAATTGAAATGAGCGCAGAGCTATAGTAGCCTAATATGATTATTTCTTGAAAGTTAATTTTTTCGCGAACCGTTTATCGCAGCATAAGTCAGCGAATCAACAATCAGAGAAAACTGCGCTGAGAACGTTGTAGGCGGATATTAGACCTACCTGCTGTTGGTCTAGACATATGTATGCCTTAAACTCGTATCCTGTCATTTAGAAACAATGCTGTGGTCTAGATTAGTCATCAACAAAAATGAACGGATTGCAAAAAAAAAGAATGGATTTGGCTTGAGTGTGTGTGAGAGCGTGAGATTGGCGCTGAAAGCGTGAGTGTCACGCCAGATGCGTGAGAGTTGGCAACCCTGTGAACTCCAGGCGGAAAATACTATGCTTTGAGGAAAACAACCATTTTATCGTTAGTTCCCTCTTCAGTGAGCGATACTAGCTCGTTCTTGTAACAGAGATGGTTGTTTATTGTCCCTAGGTTTACAGAAACACCTATTCATATTAGTATGGAAATCAAGTTAAATGCTGCCTACCACTGCTTGTCTATTACATGGTCCAGAATGCCTTGCATTACAACAAAACAACACAATACATAATTTCCCGTAAACATATGAATTTGCATACTTTTTTTAACATTACATTTCTCTCCCATCATGACATTTGACAATAATTAAAATTTACACCATGAATGGGAAAATAACTGTGTCAGCTATGTTCTCCTTGCAACTTCAGTTTGTAAGTCCATAAACACCCATGGCAGAGCAATTGATGAGCAGGGCCGGAGTGGGTAATTGGGAGAATTCCCGGTGGGCCGCTCCACTTTTGGGCCGGTCGAGGGAAAAATATTGGCATTTGTCACGTTAATCTATCTTCTCTTAAAGTTGGCTACACACGTTCGCATTCTATGCCTAACACCGCAGCCTCTGCATGGGTTGTTCTCCCCTCCCAAGAAGAGTTAATTGGTTGGGTCCATATACTGTAGCCCGTCTTTCCTAAAAAGTTTTCTCAGATACCAGCCGGGCCGGCCCTACTGTAGTGATAAGCGTCAGGGAGGATGGATGGTAGAACGATGCCATGAGGGACTGAAAAGGCCAGGTAAAAAAGACGAAAAGTATTGGAGGGAAATGCTGCCAAATGTGCCATGCTTCCAATTTTTTTTGAAGAGGACAGACATAAGTGGCAACTGGTAAAGAGATAGCCATGATTATAACGGCGTAATTGGGCTAATAACCTACTGGACGTTATAGCGTTGTCAACCAATTCGCAAGTAACATATTAAATTAATTAAAATATTAGCATTTTGGTATCATCCAATATGGCTATTCATAGACTTTGCAAATATTATGCAAATATTGATAACAAAACTCAAGCTTGATCTGTGTATGCAGTAGCCTATAGGCCTAAAAACAAAAGTAGCCTGAGCAGCAGATCAGCCAGTCCCCCGCTGAAAATGATGAGCCCGAAATTAACTATGACTATAGGGACAAGTAGAAAGGATAATAGAGTTAACCATATGAATTAAAGTTATTTTATGGAAGAAAGAACAGTAGGCCATGACAGCAGTATGCTACATGATCAACCTATATGGCTTGTTTGCTCAGAAGTGGGTGTAGTAAAGGAGCAAATCACCAAACAACAACATGATAGCTGACCCATGCAGAAAAAAACATGTAAACAATACAGTAGTTCAATATGCCTCTTAGTGGAATTGTGGGATACATTTCAAATACTTTATTTTTTCCTTCCTGTTTTTGTTAACTTATCAACCTATCCTTGTGGAATAGTGGAATATTAGCCTATAATAAAAACTATAGGATATTAAGAGCTGAAATGTTGCCTTATTTATCCAATTTCCACCACCACTAAAAAAGTGGGCCGGTCTTGGGCCTGAAACTCCCGGGCTGAAAAGTGGCCCCACTCCGGCCCTGTTGATGAGTGTAGACAGACTCTGTGGCATTGTGACAGAATTACAGCAGCAAAGGTGAAGATGATGAGGATACCAAATAGCTGGGGGGGGGGGGTGTTGCCAAATGATATGACATTTTGAAATGTTTTTCTTTTTTTATCTTGTGCATCCTCACATTGGAGCCTCGAGTTAATGTACAACGTTTTGTTTCAATACGTGACAGCGTTCTTGAGATAATACCTAACTTCCTGTTTCGCGGCTACGCCGTTGATTTCGGCAAACACTTCCGAAAATCAAAAATCCTTCTAGTAACTTTTGTGAGGCTTGGTCCAAGGATCATGTACGCCAAGTTTTGTGAAGTTTGGACCAAATTTGTGACCTGTGAAAATTTTATTTCGCTTTCTGTTCAATCCAATATGGCGGACGACCGATGTGGATCCGTGATGTCATCTCCGCGAGCAACTTACACGGGTTGGAACGGTGTTCCTGTCTGTCTCAAAGGGCCTAGGCGCAGGAGCTGGCCAAAAATTAGGGAGACGGGAATAAGAAAACTTTAGAAGAACAATACTGCTTTCAGCAAAATAAAGTTTAACATGTCCATGTATCATGATACCCAGTACCTAGTTTTGTATTGACTTTTGTGTAATCTTTTTAAACTTTATCATTTTTTGCATAAGACATTTCATGCCCTGTATTTCTCAATTCATTATTTCTGGGCTATCATGTTTACACCAAGATAATAAATGATATCACAAAATTAACCTTTCCTTTAATATATTCCAAGCTCTCAATGTATTTTTGTTATACCAGTAGATGTTTACCCTTTTACATAATGTAAAAGCAGTCCTATACAAATATGTGTTTTATTATAACACCCACTTTTTTTATTCCACAGGTGATTGTGATATGGCTGTGTGTGGAGGAGTAAGCTGTATCATAGAACCAAGAGTTTTTTTGTCTCTCAGCAAAGCCAAGATGATCTCACCTGATGGCACTAGCAAGCCTTTTTCCAGCAGAGCAGATGGCTATGGCAGGGGGGAAGGTTGTGGAATTGTTCTTCTGAAGCCTTTCAAAAAGGTACACTTATAACCATTTTGTGTGCGCACGCATGCGTGTGTGTGTGTGTGTCAACTTGATAGAAATGTGATGTAAATGGAAACATCTATATCCTGTACCAAACCTACCTAACATGATAAATATACTGTATACTTTACAACCCATAACTGGTTTACAACTTCTTTTTAATACAGGCCCTTCAGGACTCTGATCATATCTGGGGTATTATCAGCAAAACTGCAGTCAATCAGGATGGTCACACTGCTTCTCCGATGACCAAGCCATCCATGATTCAGCAGAAGGAGCTTCTGAGTAAAATCTACTCTACAGAGAGTGACCTGACCAGTGTCCAGTACATAGAGGCTCATGGGACTGGAACACCAGTAGGTGACCCCATAGAGGCAGGTAGCATCTCAAAGGTCATTGCCAAAGCCAGACCACCAGGGTCAGAGACTCTCATTATAGGTTCTGTTAAAGGTAACATTGGACACACTGAATCAGCTGCAGGTGTAGCAGGACTGATAAAGGTTCTACTAATGATGAAACATGAGACAATTGTGCCCTCAGTTTTCTACTCAGATGACAGTGCTAGTATAGATGCAAATGCTCTCAATGTCAGAATACCCACTAAGGTAGAGAACTGGCCAAGCTCTTACCCAGCTGGAAGGGTGGCAGGAATAAATAACTTTGGTTTTGGTGGCACAAATGCCCATACAGTTATCAAGCAGTACAAAAACTCACAAGTTGCAGTAGATGAAGATAGGACATTTCAGAGTCAGCAGTATTTTGTGCTCTCTGCAGCTTCTGAAATTTCACTTACAATGATGATCGCGGATATGATTGATGAGATCGAAAAGGAAAGTACTGAGAGCTTTCAAAATCTTGCATATACATCGGCATGCAGGAGAAGTCATTCAAAACACAAATATAGGAAAGCTTTTCTTGCATCATCATTGGCAAATCTGAAAGAGCAGTTCCTGTCTGTTCTGACCAAACATATGAAGCCATCCAAGCTAGATGCCACTTTGGTGTTTGTGTTCTGTGGTAATGGTGTTACCTACAGAGGCATGTGCAAACAGCTTATCAAGCAAGAGCCTATTTTTAGACAAAAAGTAAAAGAAATAGAGACTCTTTTACAAAGCTACAGAGATATTACCATTGTCGACAAGCTGGAAAATGATACTGATGAAGGCAATGATTTCTCAAGACCAGACATGGTTCAGCCACTCCTCTTTGCAATTCAGGTTGCCATTTTCTGTCTTTTCCAACACTGGGGTGTAAAACCAGATGCTGTTCTTGGGCATTCTGTAGGAGAGGTTGCAGCAGCTCATTGTTCTGGTTTGTTGTCTCTTGAGGATGCTGTCAAGGTCATCCATTACCGTAGTGCACTGCAGAACAAGGTCACTAGCGGGAAGATGCTGGTTGTTGGGAATATGGGTGTCTCAGAGGTCTTAAAACTCTTACCTCCATACTCAGGGAGGGTTTGTTTGGCTGCTTTCAATAGCCCGCAGTCTTGTACACTGTCAGGCAATGGAGATGCTATAGACAAACTACAACAGACCCTGGGCAGTTTGGAAGGTAGTGATGCCCTTTTTCTTCGTGCCTTGGATGTTTCTACTGCATATCACAGTCATCATATGAACCAAATACTTTCAGAGGTGGAAGACACCATACATCTTCTACAACAAAGAGATAGAAAGACAGAGTTGTACTCAACTGTTTCAGGTGCTGCTGTTTCAGATGGTGATTTTTGCACTGGTAAATACTGGGCTCGGAACATACGTGAGCCTGTATTATTTGAATCAGCGGTGAGGGCAGCAGCTAAAGGCAAGAAGAATGTGGTCTTTGTGGAGATAGGACCCAAGCGAGCTTTGCAGAGGAACATCATCGAGACGCTGGGTACTGATGTCACAGTGTTGTCTTCTGTCCAACCAGTCCGAGATCATGAGACAATGCTACAGGCAGTAGGAAACTTGTTTGAGAGAGGGTTTGATGTAGACTGGAACACATTTTACAGAGGATGTGAGACCCCACCAACAAATCTGCCAAGGTATCACTTTGATGTGGTTAAAAAACCTATTACTTTGGAGGCCAAAGCAAGTGGCAGTACAAGTAATCATCCAGTTCTCATCAAGACAGCAAAACATGGTGCAGACTTTTGCTGTGATCTGTCTTCAGACTCAGTGTCTTATCTACAAGACCATAAACATAATGGGTTGGCCATTATCCCTGGTTCATTTTATGTTGACCTCGGCTTATCATCTTTCATGGCAAGTGCAAAACCCAGGGTACCGTTGAATACTCTGGAGCTCAGTATCAGGTTTCAGAGCCCCTATTTGGTCAACAAGAACCCATCAGAGATGAAAGTAAAACTTGAACCATGTGAAGATGGCACCAAGTTTAAAGTTTATTCTGACACAGCAACCTTTGCAACTGGAGATATATCATGCAGAAAAGGCAGGGTGGCTGGAGAGCCCTACATATCTCTAGAACACATCTATGAAAGATGTACACTTGTGCAGAGCTCTGATGAAGGATATAGGAAACTCCGTCTTGGTGGGTACCAGCATAGCTCTGTTTTCCGAAATGAAGGATACAGCCACTATGGAGAGGAATTGAGAGAAGTCGTCACAGTTGTAACTATCCCTGAACAGCTCCACTCTCAGTTGCATGACTACTGCATTCACCCAGTAGTTTTAGACTATTTTATGCAACTTCTACCTGTTGCAGTTGGTCCTAGATATATAGCAAGACCTGGATTTCCAGGAAGCATTGGCAGTCTGACCATTTTTGAACCTCTGCAAGATGAAATGGTAATTTATATTCGGGCAACAGAGCTTGGAGTTAACCATTTTGAAATATGCGGTTGGTTCACAGACAAACAAGGTAAGGTCTTAGTTGAGATCAAGCAAGTGGTGGTCAAATATCTTGGAAGCCCCTCTGACATTGTTGAGCAATATTTTTACCACAATAACTTTACTGAAATTGTTGAGGAACCAAAATCAGTTGAGGCAAAAATGACCTTGGTGTTTGCGGATGATTTGGGAATTGCCCATTCCCTGCAGTCCCATTTGAGCTGTAAATTTGTATATGTGCCATTTGTTTATGGCACGGAAGTGCTGAACAATGGGTTGCAGGCACTGATGCAGAAGTTGAGTCTCTCAGATAATATGGATGACTTTGAGGACATTTTGTTTATGTGGGATGTCACAAATATTACCACGTACTCAGTGGATGCAGTGGTGGAGAGTGGAGTTACCTGCTGTGAGATTTTTCGTAAAATCATTGTAGACCTGAAAGCAATGAATACCATGAAATCCATTAGGACAGTGACTCATGGATGTGCAGACAGCACAATCGATCACGTCAGTCTTGGATTTGTGCTCTCAGGAATGACGAGAGCATGTGCTGCTGAGGTACCAGATCTCTTGTTTCAGCTAATTGACATCAGCTCAGTCTCATCTGAGAATATCAAAGCTCTGGCTCGGGTCTTAAGATCATATCCCTGCAGCAAATATCCAGAGCTGTGTATAAAAGATGGTCTGGTTTATGCACCAAATATAGTCCACACACACCCTGCAATTAGTATGGACCATCAAGAGGGAAGGGTGCAACGTCTGGAATCACAGAATTTCTGTTTAAAGACTGCTGACCCTTATAAAATTATGCATTTGAAAGCCAGTCTTACTGATGATGAGGTCAATGAGATTCCAGAGGGACATGTGGAGGTCCAGCTCAACAAAATCTGTGTGCATTCCGCAGATTACTTTCCAGTGAGCACATCTGCCCTCAAATTTGGTGAGACAGTGTACTGGAATAAATATACTAAGCAAGACCACACACTTCTAGCTCTTGACTTTAGTGGCACTATCACAGCAGTGGGCCATGGCGTGACCAGACTTAAAGTGGGTGACATCATCACATCCTGTTGTCCTGTGGCAGCTACCTCCAAGGTTGTTTTCTCGGAAAAACTGTGCTACTCAACCAATGAGGTGTCATTTTTGAAGGATATTCCATGTATGTCCTATTTTGCAATTGCATGGAACATATTACATTGTACATTACCTAAAAATGAGGGGGAGGGGAGGCTTGGCATTCTCTCAACTGTTACAGATTCAAGCTTGAGTAAAGTCCTTGTCCAGACTGGTAACAAATCAGGATGGAATTGCACAATAGTTACAGAAATCAATGGTTGTGGTGCTGAGATGAAATTTGATGCCTGTGTTTTGTTACCTCCATTTGATAAATCATTGTTGCAGAGTGCTTTCAGAGCTCCTGGTGTGAGGCACGTTGTGATTCTTTGTGACAGCCAGGCTTTAGTTTTTCTCTCTGAGCGTATTCTTAGAGCTGGTTATGACAGCATTTACATCCACATACTTCACTTGCCTCAAATTCTGGTGAAGGGACAACTCACAGAACATTGTAGTCACATTGAGAATTGGCTTAAGGCTTTACACATTGACAGACATTTATTGAATCTCTCAAGCATTTGCTTTGAAAGTGTGACCCCTGACAGTAATGGCAATCGACATGCACAAGAAGGTGAATCCTATTTCAGCACCAGGACCATATCTGTGGTGAAGCTGAATAAAGAGGGTGATGACAAGTGTAAACTTACCGAGATTCCACTGCTACCAAAAGAGTACAGGCTCTTCAACAAAAACTATGTGTACATTGTAACTGGTGGTCTCACTGGGCTGGGGTTTGAAACAGTGAAGTTCATTGCTGAGAGAGGCGGAGGGTACATTGTCATTCTCTCCAGGAGGAGCCCCAGCTCTGAGATGCAACAGGAGATTGATGCTGTGAAGCAGCAGTGTGGGGCTTCTATTGAAGCTTTGCAGTGTGATGTCTCTGTAACAGAAGAAGTAGAAGAGATTATGGGTATCATTAGACAGAATTTTCCTTTCAGACCTATTAAAGGGGTCTTTCACAGTGCTGTTGTACTTCATGACGGCATCCTTGAATATCTCAACAGGTCTCTTTATGAAAAAGTCATGAAGCCAAAAATGAACGGAGTATTAAATTTGCACCATGCCACCAAACACTGCAACCTAGACTATTTTGTTTGCTATTCCTCAGTTGCTTCTTTCATTGGGAGTCCTTCTCAGTCTAACTATGCTGCAGCCAACTCATTCCTGGACAAATTCTGTCATTACCGAAGGCGTCTTGGGCTTGCTGCACAGTCCATCAACTGGGGTGCCCTAAACCTTGGACTGTTGCTAAATAAAGATCATCTGCAGAAAATCTTAGAGACAAGAGGAATTATGCTCCTGGAGTTGAATGAAATACAGCAAAGCCTTCAGGATTGCCTGTTACTGAACAAACCACAGCAGCTTATTTGTAAGTTTAATTTCAAAAATATTGGAAGTCATTTTTATTCACAAAATGCATCTCTAGGGTTGCGTTTAGCCCCACTGGTGAAGGAGAAACTTAGGAACAGTAAGGGACCAGACCCAGTTTTTGAGCATGCCCATCAGTCCCCAAGTGAATATGTCAGGACTGTTTTGTCCGAGACACTTGATGTTAAACCTGAGGAGATATCTGAGGACACACTCCTCTCAGCTCTAGGCATTGATTCTATGCTGGCCATGACTCTTCAGAATCTATTCTCCAAGGGTAGAGGTGTGACCATTCCACTGGTCAAATTCTTGGACCCAAACAGCACAATGGGCACTTTGGTGACAATTCTGAACCAGCTTGCTGACAAAGCTTAAAGTCTTCTTTATCAAAATGATTATCCTATTTGATACACCATTTAGGAAATATGCAGTGGCAAGTTAAGGCGATCAGTAACAATTGAAATATTTGCAATGCTTTTGGGACACATCATTTATTTGCAGACCCTCCCTCCCTTCAAAGAGTGAATGGGGATGGGGTATCAAATACTGTATATCACTGACATAAGTGAAGTGACACCCATGATATCAATATTGGCAGCATAAGTGTAGTAAAATTGGTTAAAGGAGTGATTTGTAGGATTGTTACCGAACGTTCTGTAGGCCAAAATCAAAACACTGGTGAACGTTCTCAAGACTACCAGACGCAAGCCTCTTCTGGGTTGCCAGCTTTAACGTTTCTCCAACCATGACCCAGCTACGCATTACAGAAACAGTGAAAACAAAAAATACCTCTCTAACCAACGTCTATTTAGCTGAAGTTAGCTGAAGATAGCTAATATGGCCAGCTCTGTGTCAGACTTATTCTTCGTTTGACGAAGACGTCGCCGTCTCAAGAAGCACCTCCGATGTCCACTTAATTTGTTTCTTGTTTTAATTTTGCAAATTTGCCTGCCTCTCGTAGGCGTTCATGACTACAATTGACAGCTGTTGACAGTTGACCTTTGCTAATTTGGCACCCCAAATAGGAGGATGCGCCAGCCCATTATTAATATGCTATTCTAGAATTAATCATTCAACATAAACGAAAATTCCAAGAGATTCCGCCCCGTAACACTTTTTTTTTTCACAGGTTTTACGGGGTTTTACGGGCTATAGTAATATTGTCAAATAAGCCATTACTTCAATTCATTGTGTTTCCTTATTCTCTGACGACATATGGTGATAATTTTTGGAATGGTTACAATTTATTTTCCATTATTTCCTACATACTGGTCCTTTAACTCATTGAATGCCAAGCTGTTTTCAGAAGCTTTGTCCTAGAGTGCCAGCAATCTAGACCGTTAAGGAAAGGATTCATCTGTTGAGATTTTTGGTCAACATTTGTATAATATATTTTACATGTGAAATGTGTAATTATTATAACTTGACAATATGCTTGTAGTGTGTAATTATGTAGTTGCAATATGTGTGTAAATGGTACATAAAAACATTTAGCTAAATTACTTTATTTGTATGCAGATTTTATAATGTTTACAATAAACTTTTGAATATCTTTGCATACTGTGTGGCCAATGTTACTGACTGACTGAATATTTATGACCGCCGCTAGTGAAGCTAGCGAAGCGGTCATATAATGATTGTCAAAGTTTTTATTTTTTATTTTTCCCAGTCATCTCTGAATTTTTGGTCAACGATACCCGGGACACCGAAACACCGGTGCACATGAAATTTGGTGGGTATGTAGCCCCACTAGACTTTTACGGAAGTCTGCCCCCCCGTGCTAGGCACCCCGAACCGCAAAAAAAGCAGTTTTTCCCTAAATAACTACCTGAACTGTGGCACTGAGGATGAAGAATCTTTTATGGTATGTTGGTCTCAAGGGCCCACATCAACCTGGCCCATAATCACTCATTTATAATAATAATCACCCCCCCCCCCCCCCCCGGTAAAAAATGAAAATGCAATATTATTCTGCTTTAATCGCACCTATCTTCAGTTAAGATGTTCAGAACTGCACCAAATTTTATGTGTATGATTGACCTGGCACCCACATACTATCGGTATTAGAACGGCCGATACATAATTACAAATTCAGTAGGATTAAAAGAAAGCCAAATATTCATCATCATCATCATGGCTGCATGGCGATAAGTAGTCGTTTGTCCACTAGATGGCGCATCGTTGCAGTGAGACGTAATTTTGTTGGAAGTTAAAAGTGGGTTGGAAAAACAATGGACGCTTCCTACAAGGACTGTAGTTTACCGGAGAGAACGTCTAATAAGGATAGGACGATGTTCACATGAAATGTAATTCCCATTTCTTCTTGAAGCCGAAATAAATCTGAGGATGTTTATCGGACATGCTTGGTTTTTACTGCAGGTACGTTAATCTTATAATATCAATAAGGACCTAGGTAATGTTACCGTTAGCGTTGGTTGAGTGATGGAGGCCAATTTGATTGATTGCATTTGTAGAAAACTATAAATGCGGTTATACCAAGCAAATTGATAGCAGCACTGTAATTGTATCTTTCGACTGTCATTTGTTGCACGTGCTACAAAAATCATTCTGTGCAATAGAAGATTTACCAACGTTACACCGGTCTGATACAGTTTTGCCTATACATGCGTGAGACTGAGACGCCTGTTTATTTGTTTTAAGTGCGTGCAGGGTGTGAGAGGGGAATCGATGTGCTTTGATTCCAGCTTGGCAGTTGTAGTCTGTGAAATAAAAAAGCACGTGTGTGTGAAGTATCCAAACAATGACACCTTCATTTCATTATGGCTGCTTTAGCAACACACCTTAAGCTACTGTGTAGTGGGTCCCATTTAGAAGTGGCTAATTCATTTGCGCTTTCCTTGACTCATGGAGCTGCGTGAATTTTATTACAACTTTTCGCCACGATATGGCAATTTAAGTCCGCTTGATACTGTAAGGCGTAAGCCATTGGTTTCCAAAGGAGATTTTATCTGTGTCGCCAGCATAGCCTATTGGCATAGCCATAGCCTATAGGCCTACCTTATAAGCCTACCTGTAGCTTAGGGAAGCTAACAGCTTTCTATTAGGATCTAGTTTGTTAGTTACAGTTTTGTCATAACTCCCTGATGCATTTTTGCATTTAGAATAGCCAGAGTGTGGATATCTCAATCGGAAAATTAAACAATATCGGGTGCCTATGGACTAGGCTGGGTGAACCCAGCCTAATCTGCCCACTATTTATTTTTTGATTTCTTAAAAGATTGAGCTTGGTCTGGTGAAAGCTAGACTAGCCATGGACCTCAGTTACACAATGCAAGGGAACATGAATCAGCCTATATTTGCACGAACAATAACGGACAACAGCTCTTCAACTTTGGCCCGTTAAAATGTGTATGAACAGTCTAGCAACGCATTTCATCAAGGCCCATTTGGACATGTCAGTTATTTGCACCACTGGTTAGATGTAAAACAGCATTACGTTTCAGACTACTGTTACTTAATTTGTGCATTGACAATAAAGTATCACATGAACTAAAGATGACTAAAATCTTATGTAGAAGAAGAAACATTCACAAAAAATCCATCCATCCAAAAATGACCTTTGTTTTTGATAGCTGTTGAAAACAGCATGACAGATGTTTTTGTTTATAAATAAATAAATAAATAAATAAAATTATGCTGATACCTTTTGCTTTTCCCAAATACAATGTAGCCTACAGGTGTAAGTGACCTTTCATCATTCCAGTTGCAATTGATGAACTGTGATGAACTGCCCTACTTGTTATTGTTTAGAGATTTTAAAGGTTTTATAACAATGCTACATCTTCTTTGGCTATTCTACAATCTATTCACCTTTTCAGCACCAGTAGGCTACTTTCTGTGCAGCCGCACACACACACTCAGGCATGCCAAACAAGCATACACAAAAGTTTCAAGAGTGGGGGATGGAGTAAAAGATGGAGACAAATTGAAGTGTGATTTATTTTCGCGGAACGGATGTACAGGACTGAGCGGCGGTCATATTTTGTACCGCTATGCGGTACATCTAGTTAATTCTATATTTCATCACTTCTTTACAAGCTACCATTTTAGCATTGCTAAGTAACAAATCGGCCACAAGGGGACAGTGTTTAATGATGTAACTCACATCTCAGCAACTGCATGGTCAGAATAACATTTCTTACTTCCTCAGATTGTACATAAATTGCTGAATGAAATACGCCTGCAACCACCAAATTGTTATATTCTATAACTGCCACTTTTGAACCCGACATTGGCTGTGACTTCTGCTCTGTAGTTGCAACTGCTACAATGCTCTTTGGACTCCGTTAATCACAAATTATATTTACAGTTGTTTATTTCTCTGCCATTTAGTTGGCCACCAAACCTGGTAGGCAGGTTTGTCAGCTATACACACACTGTAACATCAGGAGAGGTTGTTCCTTAAAAATAATGTATGGCAGTATGGAAGCTAGAATGGGCTTAAACAGAAAATTAGGTAACACTTTATAAGGTACACTTTATTTGACAGTATCGACATGAACATATGAACCCTAGCCCTAATCCTAACCTCTAACTCTAATCCTAACTCTAACTTGTTATGACAAAAACCAAATGTCACTTAATAACAGAAGCGTTATGTCATAAACGTTTATGACTTGTTTATGACACATTCATGACAGTGTCATGTTGTGGTGAGAATTACAAATGACGTGGAAGCAAAACCGTGCTGAGATGTGTTTAGAAAGGGAAACGTTCCCAGGTTTATTACAAGCCGGCTCGGAGGAGAAACATGAAACAAGTTGCCTCAAGTCACCTCCCGAACATTGTCCGTCACAGCCTTATATCTGTTAGTAGGTTCTTTGTCTGCTGCAGTGGAAAAGTTCAGACACGCCCCGGAGATATGCGTGCTTAATTAGTGCCGATCACCTATGGTGAAGTCTGGCATAAGACAAAAGCTGGGCCGTTGTACATGACAAAAGACTTGATTTGCAAATGGTCGAGGCGTCTTGACCAGGCACAGCAGTTAATGCAAATATGAGGGAGACAGGCTGATGATGTTAAAATTACATTTGTATACAGTATGTTACATTTGTATACAGTATGTTCTTACAAATAATTTTTACTACAATGTCACTCTTATGTCGATACTGTCAAGTAAAGTGTAACCCTTTAAACTGGAGATGTAGCTGGCCTAAGAACAGCGAGGGCTAACCTGTCCCAGGGCATCAGGAAGGCAAAAAAGGATTACACAGACAAAATAACAACACACTTCAAAGACAGCAGAGATGCACAGAGCCTATGGCAGGGCATACAGGCCATCACTGACTACAAGCCTGCGCCACGGAGCTGTGAGAACAACACCTCTCTGCTAAATGACCTGAACAGTTTTTTCGCCCGTTTTGAAGCACAAAATGACACTCACCCACAGAAAACCCCACCTCCCCCCCACGACCAACCCCTGTACCTGTCCTCTGCCAGCGTGAAGAGGACACTAGCCACCATTAACCCACGCAAAGCAGCAGGCCCAGACAACATACCAGGACGAGTGTTGAAGGACTGTGCAGAAGAGCTGAAGGATGTTTTTACAGACATTTTCAACACCTCTCTGGAGCAAGCAGTCATCCCATCACTTTTCAAAACTGCCACCATCATACCCGTGCCAAAGAAATCATCACCATCATGCTTCAATGACTACCGTCCTGTAGCACTCACGCCCATAATCATGAAGTGCTTCGAACGGCTAGTCATGTCACACATCAAAGCCACCCTACCCCCCACCCTGGACCCCTTCCAGTTTGCATACCGAGCCAAACGATCCACGGAGGATGCAATCTGCTCTGCCCTCCATCCAGCCCTCACCCACTTAGACAATAAAGACTCATATGTGAGAATGCTGTTCATAGACTTCAGTTCAGCATTCAATACCATAATACCACAACAACTCATCAGCAAACTGGACAAGCTAGGATTCAGTACCTCCCTCTGCAACTGGCTGCTGGACTTCCTGTTGCAGAGACCACAAGCAGTACGTGTCGGGGACAACACCTCAAGCACTCTGACCCTGAGCACGGGGGCCCCTCAAGGGTGTGTGCTCAGCCCCCTGCTCTTCACACTGCTAACACATGACTGTACAACCACTCACAGCTCCAACCATCTGGTGAAGTTTGCGGACGACACAACACTGGTGGGCCTCATCACTAAGGGCGATGAGGCTCACTACAGAGAAGAAGTAGACCTGCTGGCTAAATGGTGCAAAGACAACAACCTCCTGCTAAATGTCAGCAAGACCAAGGAGATTGTTGTCAACTTTCAGAGAGGCCACAAACAACTGCCACCACTGTCCATCGACGGAGATGCTGTGGAGAGAGTGAGCAGCACAACATTTCTGGGGGTGCACATCAGCGACGACCTCTCCTGGACCACCAACACAGCATCACTGGCGAAGAAAGCCCAGCAGCACCTCTACTTCTTGCGCAAATTGAAGAAGGCAAGTGCCACGCCTCCTGTCATGACTACATTCTACAGAGGGACCATCGAGAGCATCGTCTCCAGCAGCATCACAGTGTGGGGCGGAAGCTGCACAGATCAGAACAGGAAGACCCTCCAGCGCACTGGTAACACAGCTAAGAGGATCATTGGAGCACCACTCCCCTCCCTGCAGGACATTTACACCACCCGCCTCACCCGCAAAGCACTAATGATTGTCAAGGATACAACCCACCCTGCACACAAACTGTTCAGCCTCCTGCCCTCTGGAAAGCGGTACAGGAGCCTCCGCTCCCGCACCACCAGACTGGCAAGTAGCTTCATCCACCAAGCAATCAGGATGCTGAACACTCTACCCACTCTCCCATCACTGACAGCCCCCCCCACCCACCAGCCAGCCAGGAACCTAGGAAACTAGGATCCTGTCTACCCAAACCCGCCCCCCCCCAACACCGCCCTGTGGAACTGCACTGTGACTGCGCAGCCTAACGTGTTGCTGCTTCACATCAAGCCTGATATACTTGAAATTACTGCATACTGCATATCAATGTAAATATACAGGTCACACAAGCACAAGTTTAAACTTCATGTAACTGTTAAGACTATATAAATATACAACACAACTACCTCTATTTTTTAATATATATATGTCCTATATTTCTATTTTGATACATACATGTTCTATATTTCAGTCTTGCACTTTAATTTAATGTTTATTGTCTATGGCTATGTCTATAGTATGTCTACAGTATGTCTGTATTTAAAGTATGTCTATGTCTGCATGGGAAAGTAAGAAACAAAATTTCAATTCTTTGTATGACCAGTGCATGTAAAGAAATTGACAATAAAAGCCGACTTGACTCGACTTGAATGCCAAGCTGTTTTTGGAAGCTTTGTCCTAGAGACCCACGAAAATGGCCTGGTTTTGAGTTGACGTGCATGCGTCACTGATTCGACCCAAAGCAGCAACCGAGTTATGATAAAATGTCCAGATTGTGCATTTTCATGAGTTTTCGATCGTCATATATTTAATTTCCATTCATCACAGAGTTCCCAAAATCACATATAAGGTTGTGTTAGTGTCTAGTTTCGTTAGAGTGTTAGAGTGTTTTTTCATAAAAAAAAAGCTAAAAACTTAATATTATGTTTTTGGCACTCAATGAGTTAAAAGTGATGAACACCTCTCCTTTACTGTCTGTACGTATGTAGGTTTACACCCGTTCGCCACCTATTCAAAGGTGTTCATCACTTGTAAGTGTCCCCCGGAAACACTTCCGTTGTGTTGTGAATATTGCAGCGCGTTTCTGAATTGCTGTTGTGAATTGGCAGCTCGTTTCTGAAATGTAAATGTTTTCTGAATTTGCAGTGCATTTTCTAAATTATGTGCAAGTGTTGTAAGATGAAGATGTTTTCTGAAGTTCTTTGTGTTTTGTCTATTCGCATGTGTTTTGTTGATTTGCATCTGTTGTCATAAATTGCATGTCGTTTGCACCGGTCAGCCACCGTAGCAAACAAACGCTGCATCGCCATTGAGATCACATAAGGAGCTGGCTATCAATGTGGTAACCATAACAGGCTATTTGACATCTTTAGAACACTAAACATATCGGAGGTGTCAAATGTTGAGTTACTCCAGTCTAGATTTTTTGACATTAATCACTCCTATGATGTATTGCTATTGTCTATCCGAAGTAAAATGCCTGTTTCAAAGTTAACTGATGGTAACAAAGGCTATCCCTTCTGGCTTGTTACAGCTACTTAAGTCCTCTTTGTTATGCAATTAATATTACTCTCCCTACACTTTCTCTAAATGGCGTTCCAATTACTGACAAGAAGTGCAGTAACAAACATATTGGAGTTGTGCTTCAGGCAAGAAATAAGATCTCTCCTAGGGGGAAGTCTTCTGGGGTGCAATAATTGGGCCCATTAACTGGCGTAAGTCCTGGTTAACTCCCTTTAGGTTTTGCATAAGTCAAAGAAGTGCACTTTAAAATCTTGCACACAATATATCCAGTAAATTTTCTTGTTTCCAAATATTGTGATACTGAAGATATATGTACATTTTGTAAGGGTCATAGCGAAACTTTGACACATTTGTTTCACAGTTGTCCAATAACTACTAAGTTATGGGCAGACATTGTGAGCCACTCTCAGGGAAATCTTCAATTGAACCCTAATCTTCAATTTTCTTTGAAAGATGTCTTTATGTACTATGAAAATGAGGAAGACACTAGCTTAGAATTGATTTGTAATCTTGTTATTTTGATGACTAAGTTTTATATACACAAGCAAAAATTTGCTTTAGCTACCCCAAATGTAGAACAATTTAGCGCTGAACTTAAGTCCTTTCTTGAAATTGTTAAAAGATTGGATAACAAAAAAGCTACAACATTGCTTAAACATTACAATATTGTGCTTGTTAATTCCCCTTGTTAATTTGTCTTTTTTCTTTTCCTGTTTTTCTTTTCATTTATTTACTTATTAATCGTTGTCTTTGTTTTGTGCAACTTGTAATTTTATTTTGTATAATTGTAACCGTACTGTTTCACTTTTATATTATCTTCATTTGTATTTGTATTATGTCTTTAATAAAGAAAAAAAAAGTTAACTGGTGGTCAAATAACCAAATATCCAATTGTTTGCACCTCCAAGTGGTCTGTGACTTACGTCTGTAGTTACGTCTGTAGAGTTTGTGTGAAAGAATTACCAGACAAATAATAACATGTAGCAGGTGCCTGGGCCCGCCACCGCCATTTCCTTCTGTGCCACGTTATCTGAGAACAGTGAAGCAGGAAGCAAACGATGCGGTGAAGGAAAATGCAGCACGGAGGCCAGTGATGCAAACAATGGATGGTGCGGCGGCCAGGCAGGAGTGAGTGCGATGTGATGTGGCAGAGGCAGGGGTCCAGGCGTCCACCTGGGCAAACGCAACCTACCATTTAATATAGTAGCCAAGTATACCTATTGGCTAACCAATTAGGCAGCCATTATGGGGCGCCCCACCCATTAATCCTGCTACACTAGCAAGAATTATCCCAGTAGCCTAGGTATCAGGTCACGAGGCTATCTGATTTGCATCCTCTGGTCATTCTTGAAAACGACAGCGAGTTACAGGAAATGTTGGCAACGGGCAACCATTTCGTTTATACGACATTTCCCTCGCTAAACTGAAACTTTTTCGGACAGTTGCAGCGCATGGATACTGGATAAATAACCACTCATTTTGTAAGGCTAGTTAGAAACGAAACATGTCTTACTGTAACACAAACTGCGTTGAAAAGCCTGTTGCCGCTGCCTTTAAGGTACTTGGGCGTTGCATCGGTAAATATCCGTGGTTGTTTTTCATTCTTCCTCTGATGATATCGTGCGGACTCGGAGGAGGATTTTACTTTCTTCATCAGAGAGAGGTACATAACATTGAGGACCAGTTCACGCCACTAAACGGCCCAGCGAAAGAGGAGAGGGCGTTTGTCAAACAACATTTTCCTCCAGGCAAAGATTTCTCCCAATTGAAGCTCTATACCGAGGGCGTGTATGCGTCGTTTATCCTGGTGAAGAAGCCTAATATACTCACTGTAAAGGCGTTTCAAGAAATAATGACATTAGACGAGCGAGTGAAAAGTCTCAAGACAAGTACAAACAAGACATTTGAAAACCTGTGTGCTAAGAAGAAAAACAAATGTGTCTCGAATGACGTTTTAGATATTGTAACGTATAAGGCTAGCAACATTGACAATATGACTATATATTACCCATTTCATGGAAAAACATTTTTTGGAACAGTTATTGGCGGTGTTAAATATAGACCAGAAACTAAGGAAATTCAGAGCGCCGATGCGATACGATTGTTCTACTACTTAGAAGAAGACCTCGGAAATGAAACTGATGCCTGGCTGAGTTTGTTTATTGACACTTTCTCATCGGAGACAAAATATGCTGAATGGGTAAGAAGATCATGTGTGAAATTTGAGTCTTGTTGCATGTGGGAGAAAAACGTTGATGGCTTTGTGTACAGTGGCAATATGAAACTATAAGGGAGACACGCACCTATGTCCGTTATTTATGACTGGCGCGCTGCGAAGCGGCAGTTTTTTTGTCTTCTTTTGTCTGATTTTTCTTCCGGATTTTTTTTTTTTTTTTTGTATGTTGGCCTCCAGGGGTCATGTCAACCCATCCCATCATATCCACTCATTTGATGTAAAGCGCCACCTAGTTACAAATGAAAAAGCAAAAACGAGCCATTGTAGTCGCAGGTATCTTTGGCTGACAGGTTCAAAACCGACAGCATTTTTAGTGTAGGATCATTTAGACACCCTCTGAATGCATGCCAAGTTTCGTGGAATTCCGTTCATGGGGGACCATACAATAAATGAATATATGTACATTTAGTGACACACTACGCATGCACATACACAAACACACACATAAAGATACATGCACACACTTGTAGGCACAGACACACACATAAACACACATACGCATAAACACATATACACACACACGCACACAAGCACATGTACGCACACACAAACATACACGTACGCGCACGCACAAACACACACATGCAGGAACATGCACATAAACATACATGAACATTACACTCTATACACATGCACAACATACAGAAAATCAGGACTTACAGTAGTACCTGGCCCAAGATGCTACCCAAATCCTGGTACAGGCCATAGTTATCTCTCGACTCAACTACTGTAACGCCCTCCTGACACGTCTCCCAGCCTGCAACGTGAAACTACTTCAGATGATCCAGAACGCGGTCTACAACCAACCCAAAAGGGCACATGTTACCGCGCTGCACATCCAGCTACACTGGCTACCTATGGCCGCTCGCATCAAATTCAAGTCTCTAACGCTTGCCTGCAAAGTAGATTCCGGTTCTGCTCCCACCTACTTGAATGCCCTCATACAGGCATACGCTACCTCCTGACCGTTGTGCTCCCCAGACGAACGACGTCTGGCTCTGCCACCGGTACACTCAGGCCAATCCAAACTTTTGTCATCTGTTGTTCCTCGTTGCTGGAATGCGCTACCAATTCCTACTATAGCAGGGACATCCCTCTTCATCTTCAAAAAACTCCTGAAGACCCTGCTCTTCAGAGAATCTCCTCGTAACACTACTTACAACTAGCCTTGCTATTTCTAACACTTACACCTGACTAGAACTGACCCTGGACTGCATAAAAACAGCACTCACTGAAGCACTTTTTCTTATTGTACGCTACCTTTTTAAATTGGCTTAAATGGTTCTAGAATTGTTGAGAGAATTGTTTTAAAAAGCTTTAAACTGTTTACCATGTTGTAAGTCGCTTTGGCTTAAAATGCGTCAGCCAAATGTAATGTACCTTAATGTAATAAACACACACACACACACCCCATTACCCCTACACAACCACTCACAAGTGAACACAGACACGCACACATGCAAAATGTTTTGCATGGATGTGCGCTGGTGCACGTTCCTGTGGATGAGAGAAGCAGGGTGCGTTATGCACCCGCCCATATAACTGTTGATAATGCGCTCTTAAAATAACATGTAAACAACTCGCCATGGATTTCTGATCAAGTTTCTCTTAATGCGGCGTTATGCGTTTCAGGTAGTGTATGATAGCGATTTTAGATAATGCGCCAGACCACACCTTAGGTCGTTAATTGCCCCACCCCTGAGTGCATTGTTTAATAAAAGAGACGCGCATAGCGCAAAACTCGAGTGTAAGATAGGAATAAACTTTGCGTTGGGATAATAATCCGCCAGGTTTTGCGTCAGGCCTAATGCCTTAGAGGAGTCATAGAATTAATTTGTTGAGTATTTTACGGTTCTCTGGCGTCTCCAGGTGTGGTCAAGTTGCATCATTCACACAAATTAAATCATGAATCACTCTTCTGGGAAAAAGGCCCAAACTACAGAAAAGAAAAGAATTTAGAATTTCAAAAGGAGCATTCCTATTTAGTAATATCAAAGTAGTCAGAAAATAAATGATAGCAAGTAAGTTTATTGGTCATTTGTGGAGATGGAATGCTCTGTAAAAATGGAAGGCTCTGCTTTTTAAATATAGTTTCCTGTGAATGTGAATAAATTCCTGTAAATGAATCCATTTGATATAGAGTATGTGTCTGTTCCATGTGTTTGTTGCAGGGCTCTATATCCATTTTCACATCATTGTCAAGAGAAGAAGAGCTGAAAAAGAATAGCAAAAGTGTGACCCCCTTGTTTTCCATCACATATTTTTTGGCCATCAACATATCTATTCTTTCTTGCCTAAGGTATGTCATCTCTTATACAGTATGCCTACCACGGTTTAGAGCATTTGTTCAGATTATTCCAGAAATGAATTCCCATTGTATGGCAGATGATATCAACTGATGGTGGTTAAGTGTCTGTGTGGTAAGTACCTGTCATCTATTCCCAGGTTGGACTGTGTGAGGAACAAGGTATCTGTGGCCTGCTTTGGGGTGTTTTCTGCAGGGCTGTCTGTGCTGTCCAGTTTCGGCCTGCTTCTGTATTGTGGGATGCCATTTGCAATAACTGTGACGACCTCTCCCTTCCTGATTCTTGGTAAGGCTCATTTTGTAAAACTTGACACATGTTGGGACATTGCACACATGATTGCCTATTCAGATGTACATCTGTTACGATACAATTCAAACGTGCAATTTAAAGCTAGTGATTCTCTTTTCGCACATTAACTTTAACAGGCTAATCTAAAATCCAAATGTACTCCCAAACTGATCTACATAGTTATATATTTCCTTCTAACCCAAAAGAGAAAAAGGGCATTCTCTGACAGTCATCTTTAATTGATGATCATGACGTCTTCTCTTGTTACATATTACCTTTCCAGACAACAGGGGGGCACACCTCAGTCTCAGGCCATTTCTGAAATGCCTGGCAATACTAGTTTTCATACATGGAATCACCTAAGATTAAGATTAAAGGGGAACTTGGCAACTATTTCAACGTAATAAACCCGTTTAGAAATCATTCGGATGGTTAAATGACCTGTTCCGGTGAAAATGGTGACTTTCCCCGCTGCGCCTAGTGTCCCCAGGCGGAAAACCAACCTTGCAACATTGAGACTTACCGTCCCGGAAAGAGAAGTGAGAAACAAGAAACTCGTTTTAAATCGTGTTTCTTACCTTGTAACATCCACATAGTTCTGCCAAACTTATGCTAACTGTTCGCTATCTTGTAAACAAATCCATGTGCTTTATCGTTACCTTTTCCCACAGTTTGAAATAGCATAATGCACAATTTCTCCAGCAGAGGGGGAAATCCTGCCAAGTTTCCCTTTAAACTCAGTAAAAATCAGAAGCTGCTCCAATAGCTTATCATCATGATCATCTTGGTGAACAGTTTTCCCCGACGCATTCTACTATCAGTGACTGACGCGTGAGAAGCGTTTCTGTGTTCCATTCATTCATTTTCACTGGGGGCGTGCCCTGCCATGCTTCTGTTAATTTGTGGCACAATTGAATGGTATTATGGAACCGGGGGTCGACAGAAAAAGAAACTAAAACTTTCCCCGATCAAGATATACTTTTTAATTTGGTGTCATCAAGTAGGCATAAATTTTTGGGGTAGCCTGTAGTGTACGAGAGCCCATTGAAACTGAACCACTCGTGCGTAGGCCATTAAGCAATGGCATTTAAAACAACGAATAAAGATTCCTGTAACTGTCCACGAAAAGAGCTAGCCTAATCCACTGCACGAAAAAAAATGGAAATTGCGACTAGTTGTAGGTCTGACAGTGGTAAATATCATAGCAAATAGCCTATGGCAATGACAGCTTTAAAAAAACATTTATTTTGTCTCGCTGGAGTGAACGCAGAATGTGGGCTGTTGTGCATATGAATGAATTAGGAAAATGATCTGCATCTCTGTTAACTAAAAGCTAGTCTTCCTAACATCTCCATTGTTAACGTGAAATATGTCTCCATGCAAGGTAGTGTCAAGCCATGAAGAGATAACCTTCTGCAGGTAGCAATGTTCACAACACTGCCTACAGAGCATAGCCTACCTTAAATTGTAAGTGGTCAGTAACAGCATAATGTAACTTAATCAGAGCCGGACCGCCCTCTACGCACACTACACACGTAGGGCCCTCGCCTCTCCCTTGCATCAAGAGTTATATTGTTGATTAGAGGATGAGAAGAGAAAAAACTCTATGCAAGTGAACTGTGTCCCTCTTCAGGTTTGATGTCAACAAATAATAATAGCTGATCTGCTGACTTGCATCTCTCAAATCTGTGTCTGTAACCTAGGCAATGAAATTACGTTCACTGTTGGTTTTTAATGACAAATGAGTAACAGGCTACGCAACTATTGGCAAACTTTTACATACCCTCCTTCTAGCCATCAGTTAGCTCACGCCATGTTTGCTTGTCAACTGCTCACCAGAAATAAACATTGCATAACACTCCTGCGATCCAAGACAGGTTCTCTTTGAGTTTGGTTTTTCAATATTTATTTAAACTAATCCAATAGCAAACATCCTGACTTACATCCTCATATGCACATCTCATTTCCAAATTATAGCCTATAGACACGGACACAAGTTACTCTACTAAATGAAAGGCACAAGGCGCCTAATTAGATTTACACACAACCGATACAATGTAATCATGACTTTAAAGGTAGGTGTTAAAAAAGTTTAAAATATGAAATGTTTAAATGTCAAATTATTTTAGGCTATTAAGGAACTCCAAAATATATGAATGAAATATTATATATATATATATATACAATATAATATATATCATATTTTACACCTAGGCTATTATACATAGCTCTGCGAAAACAAATAAGAGATCCATGCACATTTTTCTGATGTTATCCTGTTCCTGTTGCCTGTTGCTGAGTGACATGCATAATGAGTATACTATATGGCAGGGGTCTCAAACTCAAATGAGCTGGGGGCCACTTCGGCCAACATCATCTGATTGGAGGGCCACATCAGTGTTAAAGAATAATACAAAAAAGAACGGCTATTTTTTCAAATACTACACAAAACTGCAAAGAGAAAGTGCAAATCTTTTATCTCCTTTTAGACACCTGTGCTAACAACCTTAGTTTATAAATAAAATAATGATAAAATAAATATTAATACAAATTATAAAAAACAAAAAGCATAAAAACAGGTATGTGTGTGTTTCACTCCAAATAAAAAATATTTTCTTCTCATAACTTATTTAAACCTGCATGGCAAACTTTAGGCACCAGGGTTAAGAAAACAACACTATTGGATTTTGACCAATGGCTTGAAAGTGGTCTTTGTAAGGCTTTGTAAGGCTTGAAAGTCCTACTGTGAATCTTTGAGTATAAAAAAAAGTTTATGAAGGGGGTAAATGTATCTAATTTGCCACTGGATGGCAAGCACCTCAAATTATGCACCTTTCAGTAAATACTGGATGTTGAACATATTTGAGCAGGTTTACAGGTTTTGTCATATTACCCACATAACAAATTAACAGGAAAACAGTAGGCCTAAGATGTAAACCAACAATAGTAAACTATTACTAGCCTATATCCACAAACCGTTATTATAGGCCTACAATAAAGTAGCCTGGTCAAATCGGTTCCTATCGTGGGTGACTGTTCTTTAGAGCCCTATTTTTATTACCCCTGCTGTCTGTACCACGTCCATTACGGACACTATCATCACGATTACCACTGCCACCCCCAGCTATGTTGGGCAGAGGGTCGAAATAAGCATGGTAGGGCCTATGCTTAGTGGACACCGTTGTATACACGCAAAGACGCACCTTCATTCACAGACGCACTGTTACTATCACCGTCAATAGACGATCGATCATAATCTCCAAAAGGCAGATATTCTCCTTCAGAATCAGAATCTAGGTGAATAACATAGCCTACCCAAGACTTCACACGTGAACGTTTTTTGGTGTAGGTCTATTTCTGCTTCAATTTGTGCAAAACTATGGCCTGCATCACTTCCGCGTCATTACAAACAAATGCACGTCTTTGTGTTTCTCACGTGTAAATACAAGCTCTTGAATCGAAGCTCTTTAGGGGCAGCCGTGGCCTACTGGTTAGCAGTAGGCACGGCTGAAGTGCCCTTGAGCAAGGCACCTAACCCCTCACTGCTCCCCGAGCGCCGCTGTTGATGCAGGCAGCTCACTGCGCCGGGATTAGTGTGTGCTTCACCTCACTGTGTGTACACTGTGTGCTGTGTGTGTTTCACTAATTCACGGATTGGGATAAATGCAGAGACCAAATTTCCCTCACAGGATCAAAAGAGTGTATATATATATATATATATATATATATATATATATATATATGGATGCCTAGCAACTGGTGGAGGAGAGTACAAATGGGATTTGTCACCGTACTTGGATCTATTGGTTTTTTAATCAGTGTAGTTGTTTGTCGCAATTAAAAAATACCCTCAAGGGCCGAATTACATTATTATTTTGACATTAGGCCCGGGCGCGGGCCTGAGTTTGAGACCCCTGCTATATGGTATATAAGACTGTAGTGTTACAATGTAATAGAGGCAATCACAAAGAAAATAGGTAGGCTTCCTGCATGACCCATTCCGAATGAATTGTCTCTGATATAATAAATACAACACATTGGACTCGAAAAGATATTTGGCAATACTACTTTCACACAAGTGATGGCACCCTTGCGTACTACGTACTGTACTACTTTTCAGTCAAGATCAGTATATTAGCAGTGGTACGTCATGTTCGGGGGAAAAACAATGCTGTCTCTTTGTAAGTCATGCAGACGTTGCTTTGGAGAATTAACTGAACAAAATTCTTTGTTCTGCACATCTTAGGAAAAGTGTTATCTATTTTATAAACACATTATAAAATCAAACTCTTGAGGAATTTTGCTTTGTTCGTGCACAAAACCCTTTCTATAGGTATTGGTGTGGATGACATGTTCATCATGATCTCCTGCTGGCAGAAGACGAGGGTTCATGACAAGGTTGAAGATCGCATGGCAGAGACGTACAAGGAGGCGGCAGTCTCCATCACCATCACCACTCTGACTGATGCCTTGGCCTTTTACATCGGCCTCCTGACTCCTTTTCGCTCTGTGCAGTCCTTCTGCATGTACACCGGCACAGCCATCCTCTTCTGCTACATCTACAACATCACATTCTTCGGTGCTTTTCTGGCCCTGAATGGACGACGAGAGGGAAGCAACAGACACTGGCTTACATTCAGGAAGGTTGAAACTCCAAATCCAGACAACAAGGGCAATGCCTGCTCAGTTGGAGGAGCTTATGATCACCAAACAGGTGCAGAGGAGGAAATGCCCATCAATGTCTTCTTCAAGAAGTATTATGGTCCATTCTTAACTAAAAGATACACCAAGGTCTTTGTTATTTTGCTCTATTTTGTATATGTGGGTGTGAGCATGTATGGTTGTTTTCAGATGAAAGAGGGTATAGATCTGAAAAACTTAGCTACAGATGACTCATACGTAGTTAATTACTATGATAATGAGAATCAGTATTTCAAAGACTTTGGACCGTTTGTTATGGTAATTATAAAAGACAAAACATTTGAGTATTGGAATAAGACTGCACAAGACAATCTCATGGGTTGTGTTAGACAGTTCGCAAATTCAGACATGGTGCCCAAAAATGTGACTATTTCATGGCTTGATGCCTTTGTGGAATATGGAAAGGGTACTGGTTATGATTTCTCAGACCAGAAAACATTCATGAGTTTTTTACCAAGCTTTCTTAAACTGTCAGGCTTCAGTGAAGATGTTGATATTCAAGATGGTGTGATTCAAGCTTCCCGAATCTTTATACCAACAGTTAATGTCAGGACTGCAGTAGACGAAAAGAACATGTTGAGTTTTTTTAGAGACACCGCTAGTAAATGTGGTGAATCTGCAAATGGGGTAAACTTAATGGTGTACCACCCAACATTTATTTACTTTGATCAGTATGCCGTCATTGTCAGCAATACCATCCAGAACATCATAGTGGCTACTGTCGCTATGCTTGTCATTGCCCTTCTGCTGATTCCACACCCTCTCTGTTCTCTGTGGGTGACCTTTGCCATTGCCTCTGTAATAGCAGGCGTAGCCGGTTTCATGGCTTTGTGGGACGTTAATCTGGACTCCATCTCCATGATCAACCTGGTAATCTGTATCGGCTTTTCTGTTGACTTTTCTGCACACATTTCTTACGCCTTTGTCTCAAGTGAAAAGAGAACAGCCAATGGAAAAGCCATAGATGCTCTCTATAACCTTGGGTATCCAATAATCCAGGGAGCTTTATCAACAATTGCTGGGGTTATTGTCCTGTCAGCAGCAAAGAGCTACATCTTCAGAACCTTCTTTAAGATCATGTTTCTTGTCATCTCCTTTGGGGCTGTCCATGGACTTGTGTTTATCCCAGTGTTTTTGACATTCTTTGGGGTTTGTGGAAAAAAAGTAAGAACAGAAAGTGACAAATCCATCACCAACAATATAGAACTTAAAAAAATGAACGATACATTAGAGCCCGACCAAAATGGCATTTTAAAGAACGATACAGATTTCGATATTTGAGGTTTCAAAAACTGATAACCGACATATCGGTCGATAGACATCTTTAAACAACACAATATACAAATTCTCTCCCATAGCCAAGTTCTGATGAAGGTGGGATATTATGTGTTTAAAAAGGCCTATCTGCTATCTTAATGAAAGGCTCTTATACAGTAATCTATTAAATAATTATTATGAAATAAATAGTCGGGTCTTTGATAACCACCATTGCCACAATCTACGTTGTAGGCTATTCACAGTTCATGCCTAATGACGCTATCCCTTCATGTAAGAAAAGAAGAAGAAATTTTACAAGTACGATCTGTTACTTTTACTTTTAGCCTTTTTAAACCATGCACTTCCTTACTTGGTGTAAACACCTTGTTGAAATACAAGAAATTGAAGACTGAAACTGTTTTTTAAGGATGCATCATAGACAGGCATCTATGCCCTGCTGTTATTTTAAACTGGCATACCATGGCATTAGCTAATTCTGGGATGACAATCGAAGGAGACAATTACTGTGCTATTATCAAGTTACTTGGTACCTTTTGACGTAACATTAAGATGATGACCAATGGCTCTAAGGTCAACATTAGGCTATTGCAGTACAGTAAAAACGAAACATGTCCGATAAACACTCAGGTTTATTTAGGCTTCCAGAAGAAATTATACATTTGACGTGAAAATATCCTTATACCATGAATACACAAGCCACTCCACAAAGCTATGAAACAGCTTTGTCAGTGTAGTAAGTAGAACCAAATTAAGCATGTGTCTTGCAGCAAAATGGTGGATAAATCACACAATGACAATACTAGTAGAATTTTTAATGAAGGATCAATGTTCGGTTTTCCTACACTTAATTAAAAAATATTTATCATACGTTATAAATGCATATCAGTTGTCAAATGCAAAAACATCTCAGGTGCGGTGCCCAGAGAGGTGAGGTGCCCAGCATTTAAGTCTCTGGAACAGGGGCTCGCCACCAGGATGGGACCATGTATTTTTTAACAGAGCAGACTGTTGTGTATGTCTTCATTGTATTGTTTGCTTAGTCTTACATATATGTTTTTAATGATTATAACTTGTTCAGAGTCGATAGGAGTGGGAGAGGGGGTGATGTGGCAAACTACGCCAAATCAACTCTCCCTGTAATGATTTTAAATGCTTTATCGGTTCAACATAGCTTTAAATTTGTTGCTGTTAACATTATTTTAGGCTCTACCTCTATTACTGTAGCAGGGGTCTATCGACCCCCTCTGCTGTCTCAAACTCATTAGATGCCTTTGCAAATCTGCTTGTAAAGCATTGTAATGGGGAGCTTCTGGTCTTCGGTGACTTTAATATCAACTGGCTTAACAACTCTTCTGGCTACCTCAAACGGGTTAGGCTAAACCTGTCAGACCACAAGCACAAGATAGCGTAGCACAAGATCCTGGGCCCCTGCAAAGGCAGTCCTGATGGGCCCCCAGGCAGTCCTGATGGGACCAGATCTCACATGGTCACAATGAGAAATTTTAAATCTTTTAATAGCCAAGCTTTTTTATCTGATGTTTTTTTTTATAGTAATTTATATCTTACTTCAGAAATGATGGATTTTGAACTGACACTTGATTTCTTTATAAAAAAAATTGTCACTGTTATAAATAAGCATGCTCCTTTTAAGACACTACGGGCTATATCTTGCACTTTAACGCAATTGACTTTGCGCAAATCGCTTTGTGGGCGGATGGGCGCTGTTTCTATTTTACTGGCGGAAAATTGACTGTTGCGCACATTATTCATGGGTGTGGTTTGGGCGTAACGTGCAATAAACCAATCAGAGCGTCATCTCACATTCCCTTTAACAACAGGCACGCTTGTTCCATAGCGGATTGCTATTATGATGGCGGATTTGCCAGGCGCAACCCGGAACGGTTCACAGTGCTATAGTCAGTTGTGAACAGTTTGCTATTGATTTTTCTTCTTGACAAAATGTAATACAGGAATGTCACTTTCCGATGTTTTGGGATCACTCTCACTGAATCACAAGCTTATGAATACATGGTGATATTTTTGCAATGTAATCTAACATTACCTCACCCATGGGCGTAGATTTAGGGTGGGACGCTAAGGACTAGTCCTAATCAATATTTTAAGATGACAGAATTGTCCGCACCAATATTTTAGCGAACTTATTTGTGCTGCTGATCATTCAGACAGCCAGCACAACAGTGCAAAAAACGTCGTCATATGATTTGCTGAAAAACAGAGGGGGAAGGGCTATCTGACATGCACGCTACAGTAGGCCTACACGCACGGAAAGTGTCAAAAGACTATTGTATTTGTTTGCACCGGCAGTCAAGCGAGCGGGTGTGTGAGCGGGGACAACGGTACGTTAGGGCTGTCTGCCAATACATAGCCTATCCCAAAAAAGGCCAGAGTAAAACATTGTGATATTCCCTTTGCCCTTCAGCATGTACATCTTTGCCCCTTTTTGTGGTTTGTAGATCAGCTTTGCCACCCCAAAATAGGAAGCTTTTTCATTGCAGTTTAGGCAAAATAATTAGCCATACAAACTGGCAACTGGTGACCAGGTTTTCAAATGCGTATTTTACTGTGTGAAATAGCATTAGCTGTTAGGATATTACCCATGATATTGTCACAGCTAAGCTATCTTCTGTAATCTTTCAACCATGTCATGTTGAATAAGGGTGTGCCGCACGGACAGTCCCATAGGCTATAAGTCACCATCACTGACTGTTAATTGGGCTACCAATCTTGCAGTCGCAATAAACAATGGATCCGAGACATTTTCCTGTTCCTATATTCTGTTTATATAGGCTAATGTATTTGTGAATGTAGCCTGCACAATGCAAAGAAATAAAAGATAAACTGGTGCATTTCCATACTCATAAATGAACATTGCGAGACACTTATCTCTTCTATGATCTCATCCCAGAAAGATTTCCTTTGACTTGTTAGTTTTTTTAAAATGTATTTTATCTAATGACATAGCAAACATGCTGAATTGAATCCACATATCCCTAACTATTTCACGTTCAGTGAATTCACGTTCCTCTTAAAGTGACAGGCATTCAATTAGATTTACACACCAAATGTGATGATATAGACAAGTGTAGTCTAATAATTTAAATATCAATATGATGTAATCAAATTACTAAATATGTTTAGCTATTAGTAATCATGTAGATCATAAAATACTATAAATAATTATCAATATAAATGTATAGTTTATATGAATTCCAAAATATGAAAAAGAAACCTATGACAACCATCACTTTCTATGTGTGTGTGTGTGTGTGTGTGGAGGGTCAATCAAATTCTATGATTACCACTGATGTGAATGATCTCACAAATTACACAAATCAAATTTTAATCTTTAATCTTCACTTGCTATTGGTATTGAAACAATAATGTTGGTATCGTGACAACAGGAGTTGTGGATGTGTCCCTACCAAAGCTGAGACCAAACCTACGCCCTTGACCTCTCCCGTGCTGCTGCTGGGGCATTTGGGTTAAATGGAATCGGCATGCAGTTCTCATTAAGTCCTCTAATATTTCCTAATTTATGTCGTCAACACATCCATGATTCGTGGAAATGTGTTCTCAACACAGGCGCCCAAGCAATCGCTCCTGCAGGTGTAGACTACGGCTGTACCTTACCAACAGGCAACGACTTTCCAAGTTGACCTAACTTTCCAACTCTGCACAGTATCCCATTAACTGCATGACAGTGGGCTATTTACAATATTTATTTTATGTAAAGTAGAGTTTGTAAACACGTTATCATCAACTTAATGCACGCAACTTAATGCAACTTTTGTTTGAGCAGGAGAGAGAATAACAATGAATGGACGCAGCAACTACAGAAATTGTAGCGAAGGCTACTTGCTGCTTTCTTTTACCATCTTTGGTTGCTGGTTAACAGCACATAATAAGCTTATTTAAGCGAATTCACAAACTCAAGACTTCATGGATATAAAACATTTTTTGAAAACAACGAAAGGATGGAGTGAACATAGCAATGTTTGGAGTTATTTCAGATGGGCTACAACAAGGTAGGCAAAATTGTGGTGCTTGTCAAAACCTTAGCGCAGCTGGAATAATGCTTATAGGCTGATGTTAAAGTGCACACGATGTGTAAAGCCATACACAACGGTAAATTGGAACAAAACTAAAGGTAACTTTAGCCTTTATAGGGCTGTATAAAGTTGTCCAAATTAATATTTCGTAATTAGGCGTTGTTGTTGTAAAGATATTGCATGTCGATGTACTATATAGGCTACTAAATTTTTAGTTGACCAATGCACGAACAAAGCCGGGAATTGGACAAATATTATCAAGGCTTTGAATGTTTCCATCTGTGCACAAGGTGTCTGTAGATCGGTGTGCATAGCATTCATTTCTGCAGGCCTGTGGCCATGCATGCGCCCTTAAAATAGCATCTGAATTTGCGCCACTGACTTTAGACCAGGAGGTTCCTGTGGGGTATTCCATGTACATGGTTTAGTGGCAAACCTGGGTAAGTTAACTAAGAGTAAGTGGTAAACCTCTTACAACAAGAGCCCTATGGCATTGTTAGGAGATTAAAGCCATACAGCTCTTCTATTAGGAGGTTTACCACTTACTCTGAGTTAACTTACCCAGGTTTGTCACTAAACCACGTACTTGGAATACCCCCCTGGTCTGTGGCAGAATTGTTTTCTGAAAAATATCAACAGGGACCATTTGCGCCGGAACACGCCCCCTCTTTTCGCTGAAACGCCCCCGTGGGCGCACATGTACCTGTGGAGGGAAAATTCCAATATTGACTGCAAAATAGGAAAGACAAAAACGCGAGTATACAAAGTCAGTTGCGCTGGTGTGCAAAATAGAGCCCTACAACTTAAAGACAGGGTAACCCCATGGTTTATGCTTGAATTATTAGCCCTCCTGAGAGAAGGAAATATATCCTGGTCTCTTGCAAGAGGGTCTGGAGACACATCGCCCTTGTTAGACTTTAAACAATTACGAAATATTTGTACTTCCTCTGTGAGAAAAGCTAATTATTACACAACCCTAATAGAAAGCTCCTCCTCAAATCCGGCAAAACTCTGGAAAGCAGTACAATATCTGAACTTTGTCTTTTAACTTTATAAATGATTTTGTTTCTTAAGTGACAGGCTTAACGTTTTTTGTCATAACTGACAGTTTTGACTGCTGACCCTGCAGTCATCTTCAGAAGAGTCACGCGATGTTGCTGTGACTGGGGACACCGTCATCCCATCAGACAGGTGGAATGACACAAACTAATTATATCACACACACAATAGATGTCACAGCAACATCGCGTGACTCTTCTGAAGATGACTGCAGAGGTATGACAAAAAACTTTAAGCCTGTCGCATAAGAACAAAATCACTTATAAGTTTAAATAGTAGGCAAAATGAACTTGTTTGAATTTTCTTTTAAGTTATATCTTATTGTATTTTAGCGTGCATTCCTCTTCCTCTACTTGTATATTTAATTGGTTTGTGACCATGTAATCTCGGCATCTTTGTAAATGAGGGATTCCCTCAATGAACTCTTCGAGAAACTAAATAAAGGTAAACAACTAATAATAATATGTTTGTCACAGCCTTGCATTGTATCAGTCTTACATGTTTGTCACAGCCTTGCTTTGTATAAGTCCTACATGTATGTTTGTCACAGCCTTGCATTTTATGTTTTCATTGTATTGTCTGCTCAGTCTTACATATGTTTGTTGCAGCCTTATGGATATGATGTGAAGTTACAGTGAAGGTACTTTTTTCGCCCAAGACAAATTTCCCTTATGAAGGACAGTAAAGTTAATCTTATCTTATCTTATAAGGTAGTTTCATAAAGGTACAACATATGACATTTAATTAGGATTCCTAACATTACATCAGTGAGAAATATTCAAGTATTTTTAATCTTAAATTCACCTGATTTATCTTAGTTACCTTTTTATAATGTTTCATTATTTTTTCAAAGTGTCATTGAAGATTGTTGCACAGCTGGTGCTTGTTATGTTAATATCATTTTCATTACTGACATTATGTTACTGACATTACATTTTTACATTACAACTCCACTCACAGTTGCATAACTACTGCTTTCACGCAGTATTTTTAGACTATTTCAACTTTTACCTGTTGCAGTTGGTCCTAGATATCAGAGGTGGAAAGTAACGAAATACATTTACTCATGTTACTGTATTGAGTAGTTTTTTTGTGTATTTTGTATTTTTTAAGTAGTTTATAAAATCGGTATTTTAAATTTTACTTGATTACATTTTGAGTGAAGTATTGTACTTCGCTACATCAAAAATCCCATCCGTTACTTGAGTAAAAAAAAAGACTATCGAAAACGGAAAGGGAGAGAAAGAAAATCGCGCCCTAAACCACTAGCCTAGTGATAATGATCAGCATGTAGCCTACAACAGCACATGAATTAAACTGGCGCCATGCAGTCTTTCTGAAAGTGATGGAGACTGGATCACGAAATGCATCAGATTAGCCTAACCTATGAAAGTGTATTTTCCGCTATTCCAATCGGTTGTCTCAGTTCGTTTTAGCACTAATAATTGCGGAGATATTTAAGCAAACACCATGGGATTTCGTGTTTTGACATTTGTGCTCACCTTTCTTTGGAAAGAAGTTTATTAGCAGTTGTTTCCCCTCATTTTGATGTCTCTCTTTTTCCTGTTTTGGGCTTTGTTTTTAGTAACCTGACTTGGCTTTCTTGGAGAAAGACATTGCACCAGCAGCAAAACAATTAGCGGTCCACTACTAGCGATGCTCAACTAAATAAACAAAAGATAGACTACCTTATGAATCGTGCAGGCGGACTAAACCATTTAGCTCTTTAGCAAGGGAGAGTGAGAGTGACCTTACACAGTTTTCACTATGTTTTGTATACAAAATCCACTCAGTCAAACTTTAAATTTCGTCTGACATTCATTTTGACATTTAATTTGGAAGTTATAATATTCAGGTAAAATAAATATATGGTGGAAATAAGTATTGAATGCTTTTTTTTTTTTTTTTTTCAGTAATTAGCCTAAACTTCCAGTGAGTCTATTTGAAATTTTCACCACACATTATATTAACACACATATAAAAAATCCAAACATAAGAGTTTTGTGTATTAAAGTGGAATGACACAGAAAAAAGGATTGAATGTGCCTACTGAAATTTCTTCAATACTTTGTGGAAAAGCCTTTGTTTGTAAAGACAGTTTCAAGACATTTCCTGTATGACAAAACTTATTGGTCGCAGTATCAGGTCTGATTTTGGCCCATTGTTCTAAACAGATTCCAGGGGTCCCTCTTGTGAATCCTGATATTTAGTTACTTCCAGAACTATTTAATTGAATTGGCTGCCTTCAAGTCTTTCTGGAGCTTTCTCCGAGTGGTCCTTGGCTCTTGGAATTGACTATCCTTCTGACTCCCTGGTCAGAAATATTACGAGATCCTGTGCATGGCCGGTTGATGATGCAGTGATGTTTCTTCCACTTGCAGATAATGGCTCCCATGCTGCTTACTGGAAGATTCTGATGTTTTGAAATGCATCTGTAACCAGTTTCATTGATATGTTTTACAACAATAAGGTTGCAAAGGCTCCCAAGACCTTTGCAACCTTATTGTTGTAAAACATATCAATGAAACTATCAAAAAAGCTTTTTGCTTTTATCCATCATGAAATGTTTCTTGTGTGACACCTTGGTAATGAAAAACCTTTTTATAGCCCATCAATATGTAGGCTAATAACCAAGCTTATATTAATTTGCACAGATAGAAAGGATAACAACCAGGGTAGGAATTTCACGGCGTCCACGACGGCCATGGCCGTCGTAGCCCCTTGCGTTGGCCGTGACGCCCCTTTGAGAATCAGAGGTTTACAGGCCACGGTGGCCTTGGTGCCCCCTTTTCAATATTCTGCTTTGCGTCCTACTAATAGCGATATATATTTAGCCTATGGCCTGTCAAAACAATCTTAGCATTCACAGCGCAAATTACGCAGTGGAGAAAGTTAGCGCAAGAAAGAAAGTGCATCCAAATTCACCCATTCTTCTCAGTTGAACTAAGTAGCCTACTCATCACACAGACATCACAAGTAAAGAGCTTTTTCTCCGCTTTTAAATGATGTCAGCCGCTAATTGCTGTGGTGAACGGTTCGCGAGAAAAGTAAATAATATCATTCAATTTAATCATAAATTCTACTGAAGGTTTTGCGTCCATCTCCCTACCCATTCATCTCGGCGGAATACTTCACGAACCCCTCGTTTAACACATGACAAACCATATATCAGAATAAACAGCAGACCTTACCGATCACAAAGGTGTAAAGTGTAAGGTGTAAAGGTGTACAGTCCCCTGTACAGTTAGCCGTTCCAGAGTAATCCCGTTTTTAATTTGCAGTAAATTTCAACATACATGGATGTCTCCAAATTTGGGTTTTAAGTTTTACACTGTGTTTGTTTGTTCCACATTATTTTATAACGGGCCAAATACTAAATAAATATTACAAATATCGCCTAGATATCGGTAAATCAGAGGACAGCTGACTAAGAGTTTGTGAAAGTAGCCTTAATGATCACAAAATGCTAAGCATGCATCTAGGCTATTTGACTTTCTTAAAGCTGAGCTGTGCTTAAATTGTTCAATACATGATTTCATAACAGGGCAAATATCAAATAAATGTTAAATATAGCCTAGATATCTGCAAATATTAGATGATCAGATGATTTACAGTTATATGTAATGTGTCATGTTTCATTTTTTTGTAATGTTTCATACAGTGATGCAGGTCTACTGCAGTGAATAGGCTAAATACAACTTTGATCATTTTTATAGCCTACTACTGTATAGTTAACGTTGGCCTTAGTGCCCTGACATGTGGCCTTTGTGCCCTCCACCAAATATGCCCAACTGAAGGCCAAGTGGCCTTGCCCCCAGAATGTTGAAATTCCAAGCCTGATAACAACTCTCTATACAGATTCCAGCTCGTTCCTTCCCTTTCCTTGCCTTAGTGCTTTTTCTTAGCGTGTTTAATACATTTCCCCTGTGTTATTCCACTTCATTACATGACTATACTTATGGAGTTGTTTGTTTTTATGTGTGGATTACCTGAGTTATTACTAATGCCTGGTGAAAATGTTGTGCCCCCTGTATTTTCACGGGCCCTCTCCTCCATTGGGGCCCTACACTGTCCACCCCCCCCCCCCCCCCCCCCAGTACGACGCCCTTTAATCTGCTGAACCTTCTGCTCGTTTCCAAATATTAAAAAAACTCTCTGCAACTCAATATTGGCCTGCCTGCCTCAACTGCCTGTGAGGGGCTTTTCAGTTGTGCTGGATTACTGTTCACTGCAAAGCGACCCAAGGATGACTGCAACTAACTTTGAAAATTAACTACTGCTCAAACCTAAAGGAGAACTCCGGTGATTTTTCACATAGATCTCCATTTCTCAACGTCCTTTTCAGGCAAGTACCTCCACTCGGCAGCCATATTGCAACAGTTTTTGGGCACTTATCGTGCATCTATTTCAGCAGAAATGTGTGTGCGTAAGGCTTCACAACACCAATCTTGCTCCAGCAGCGAGATCACAACAGATGATTGGCACGATGTCTTCAGTGCACCCCACATGATTGGCTCAATGTATTTTACAACACACCACATGATTGGCTCAATGTATTCACATGTCGACGTTTTGCCGCGGAAGGGTTGTGATATGTGTAGACATATGATGTGTAGACAGCTGCCATATTGGCGTTACAAACTGACCCCATGCATTACTATGGAGGATTTTTTGAGTGCTGTATCTCCTCATTAGAAAGTCTTTGGTAAAACTGGTTGTTCTGGTACCCCCCCAAAAAAAAAAAGTAACTAAGTAACTTTTACTTGAAGTACATTTTAAATTAACTACTTTTTACTTTTACTTGAGTACATTTTTAGATCGGTATTTTAACTTGTACTTGAGTAATATTTCATCAAGGTATTGGTACTTTTACTTGAGTACAATATTTTCGTACTTTTTCCACCTCTGCTAGATATATAGCAAGACCTGCATTTCCAGGAAGCATTGGCAGACCGTTTTTGAACATCTGCAAGATGAAATGGTAATTTATATTAAGGCAACAGAGCTTGGAGTTAACGATTTTGAAAAATGCGGTTAATTCACAGACAAACAAGGTAGGTCTTAGTTGAGATCAAGCAAGTGGTGGTCAAATATCTTGGAAGCCCCTCTGACATTGTTGAGCAATATATTTACCACAATAACTTTACTGAAGCTGTTGAGGAACCAAAAGTTGAGGCGAAAATTACCTTGGTGTTTGCAGATGATTTGGGAATTGCCCATTCCCTTCAGCCCCATTTGAGCTGTAAAAGTGTATACGTGCCATTTGTTTATGGCACGGAAGTGTTGAACAATGGGTTGCAGGTGTTCCAGTTTAGATGGTGAGCAGATTAACTGGTGATATTTGCATAAAATCAGTGAATATTCAACAAGACCCTGCCTACTTCTTTAGAGCGTTCTGCTTTGCCTCCGCCTAGTGCAGGTTTACATTTTCACAAAGTGTTTCCAAGTGAGACAATAACGGATATCGCTGAAAAGATCACCAGTGTATGTCTAATACATGTCTGTTTAAGCATTATCCACACAAATATGACACATACTGAATGAATGGAAAAAAATAAAACTAGCGATCTAGCTGGGATTCGAACCATGCATGGACAAGAAAGTTGATCAGATAAGCTTCTACATCGTCTATACCACTACACTACTTTAACATGGGCATATGCCAGGCTCAAAACAACAAAGTAGGTTCATCTTTGCCTCACATACCAAAACCTAACTGATGTTCTATTACTGCTAGCTTGCTATTTTAGTGAGCAGTTCGAGGCCCACAAGTGATATTCATAATTTTTGCGCACAATGTGTGTTTCTGCACAAAAAACAAACAACGTCTGATGGGGTCATGCCAGTTTGTAGCTGTTTGTGATGCAAAATTAGAGGCAAAATTCATCTGCATTATTCAAGGCATGCATTTGCTGTGTTTGCTCATGTCATAGGCTATCACCAGTTAACATGGACATCAGGATAGTAAACTAGTTGACTAGTCTACTAATGACAAGCGTTGCTCTCTGGCGTATTGGTGATAGTGCTTGGTGCTTGGAACATTTTGCCTCAGTGAGACTCATGTTCAAAACCCAACAAAACCTTTGCTGATTTACTTTGACACATTGATGCTCACCATCTAAACTGGAACACAGGCACTGATGCAGAAGTTGAGTCTCAGATAATATGGACAACTTTGAGGACATTTTGTTTAAGTGGGATGTCACAAATATCACCACTCAGTGGATGCGGTGGTGGAGATTGGGGTTACCTGCTGTGAGATTTTTCGTAAAATCTTTGAAGAGCTGAAATCCATTAGGACAGTGACTCATGGATGTGCAGACAGCACAATCGATCACATCAGCCTCGGATTTGTGCTCTCAGGAATGACAAGAGCGTGTGCCACTGAGGTACCAGATCTCTTGTTTCAGCTGATTGACATCAGCACAGTCTTATCTGAGAATATCAAAGCTCTGGCTAGGATCTTAAGATCATATCAAAATTTCAACAATTAATGGAGTACTAAATTTGCACCATGCCACCAAATACTGCAACTTAGACTATTGCTATTCCTCAGTTGCTACTTTCACTGGGAGTCCTTCTCAGTCAGTCTATGCTGCAGCCAACTCATTCCTGGACATTCTTAATTACCGAAGGCATCTTGGGCTTACTGCACAGTCCATTAACTTGGGTGCCCTAAACCTCGTACTATTGTCAAACAAACATCATCTGCAGAAAATCTTAGAGACAAGAGGAATTATGCTCCTGGAGTTGAATGAAATACAGCAAAGCCTTCAGGATTGCCTGTTACTGAACAAACCACAGCAGCTTATTTATGACCGCCGCTAGCGAAGCGGTCATATAGGGATTGTCAAAGTTTTTTTTTTTTTTTTCCCCCGTCATCTACCGAATTCTTGGTCAACGATACCCGGGACCCCAAACCACCGGGGCACATGAAATTTGGTGGGTATGTAGCCCCACTAGACTTTTACGGAAAAAATTCATTTCGTCCCCGGGGGCCACTCCCCCCCCAGTGCTGGGCCCCCCGAACCGCAAAAAAAGCAGTTTTTCCTAAATAACTACCTGAACCGTGGCACTGAGGATGAAGAATCTTTTATGGTATGTTGGTCTCAAGGGCCCACATCAACCTGGCCCATAATCACTCATTTGTGATTTGCACCCCCCCCCCACCCCGGTAAAAAATGAAAATACAATATTATTCTGCTTTAATCGCCCCTATCTTCAGTTAAGATGTTCAGAACTGCACCAAATTTTATGTGTATGATTGACCTGGCATTCTTTGGGGGTATGCCAAGTTTCGTAGAATTTCATCCATGGGGGGGTCTAAAAAAAATTAGGTTATGTGTACATTTAGTGACTGTACACTCATTGGCCTGTAGATGGCGGTGCACACATATACACATGCACACACACACAGGCACCCACATACTATCGGTATTAGAACGGCCGATACATAATTACAGATTCAGTAGGATTAAAAGAAAGCCAAATATTCATCATCATCATCATGGCTGCATTTCCAGTATTGGCGATAAGTAGTCGTTTGTCCACTAGATGGCGCATCGTTGCAGTGAGACGTAACTTTGTTGGAAGTTAAAAGTGGGTTGGAAAAACAATGGACGCTTCCTACAAGGACTGTAGTTTACCGCAGAGAACGTCTAATAAGGATAGGACGATGTTCACATGAAATGTAATTCCCATTTCTTCTTGAAGCCGAAATAAATCTGAGGATGTTTATCGGACATGCTTGGTTTTTACTGCAGGTACGTTAATCTTATAATATCAATAAGGACCTAGGTAATGTTACCGTTAGCGTTGGTTGAGTGATGGAGGCCAATTCACCCTTCGCTAAGTCCCGCCCTCCTTAGTTACTGTTGCTATGCCTGACAAGCTTTAGCACCCTGCACGTCTAATACATAGGGGGAGAACCGGGACTTTTCAATGAAATGTAATTTACAAAGACATCGTACCACACTGAAAGCTAATATTTTGTCATTAGCAACCTACATCTGCCCTCTGTTAAATACAGTTGGAATTTCATCTCTGAACAAAACCGTTCATGAGTTATTTAAGCAGAAGTCGAATGTGCATTTTGTTTCATTCGACTCTCCTGGCCAGAATGAATGGAACAGGCATGGGGGACGAAAGAAACATACCATTTAAGCTATGTACTTCCCACAACTTCAATATTTGACAACATATCATGAATGTACTTCAAATAGGTGTTAAATAGATTGCTGATGGGCTATACATCTTGGTGAACGTCTGTTAACAACTTCTTGCCGTTATCGTGAAGCGTGTATCTCGCGGTTATGGAAATATCATGCAATATGCCATTTTTTATAGTTAGAACAATATGTGTTCCCAATTATATCATGTTTCTATAGTGTAACATGTTATTTCACTGTGTCTTTACGTGGGTTAGGGCACCACACATCCAAATAAGTGCCCTTCATTACCCACAGGCCTTCAGTCTCCACAGGTTAACATGGCAAAACTCGAAAAGCTTGTCAGACCTCCCGTGCCTAGTGACGGGTTGCTAAGCCACGATTGGCCTGTGGCGGTTTTCGGGTGTGGCTTAGCGAAGGGTGAATTTGATTGATTGCATTTGTAGAAAACTATAAATGCGGTTATACCAAGCAAATTGATAGCAGCACTGTAATTGTATCTTTCGACTGTCATTTGTTGCACGTGCTACAAAAATCATTCTGTGCAATGGAAGATTACCAACGTTACACCGGTCTGATACAGTTTTGCCTATATGCGTGAGACTGAGACGCCTGTTTATTTTTGTTTTAAGTGCGTGCAGGGTGTGAGAGGGGAATCGATGTGCTTTGATTCCAGCTTGGTAGTTGTAGTCTGTGAAATTAAAAAGCACGTGTGTGTGAAGTATCCAAACAATGACACCTTCATTTCATTGTGGCTGCTTTAGCAACACACCTTAAGCTACTGTGTAGTGGGTCCCATTTAGAAGTGGCTACTTCATTCATTCGCGCTTTTCTTGACTCATGGAGCTGCGTGAATTTTATTACAACTTTTCACCACGATATGGCAGTTTAAGTCCGCTTGATACTGTAAGGCGTAAGCCATTGGTTTCCAAAGGAGATTTTATTTGTGTCGCCAGCATAGCCTATTGACAATTTATGTTGTAAATAGGCCTACCTTATAAGCCTACCTGTAGCTTAGAGAAGCTAACAGCTTTCTATTAGGATCTAGTTTGTTAGTTACAGTTTTGTCATAACTCCCTGATGCATTTTTGCATTTAGAATAGCCAGAGCGTGGATATCTCAATCGGAAAATTAAACAATATCGGGTGCCTATGGACTAGGCTGGGTGAACCCAGCCTGATCTGCCCGCTATTTATTTTTTGATTTCTTAAAAGATTGAGCTTGGTCTGGTGAAAGCCAGACTAGCCATGGACCTCAGTTACACAATGCAAGGGAACATGAATCAGCCTATATTTGCACGAACAATAACGGACAACAGCTCTTCAACTTTGGCCAACTTTTCATCAAGGCCCATTTGGACATGTCAGTTATTTGCACCACTGGTTAGATGTAAAACAGCATTTCGTTTCAGACTACTGTTACTTAATTTGTGCATTAACAATGACGTTTCAGACTACTGTTACTTAATTTGTGCATTGACAATAAAGTATTACATGAACTAAAGATGACTAAAATCTTATGTAGAAGAAGAAACATTCACAAAAAATCCATGATCCAAAATGACCTTTGTTTTTGATAGCTGTTAAAAAACGGCATGGAACTGACAGAGATGTTTTTGTTTATAAATAAATAAATAACTAAAATTATGCTGATACCTTTTGCTTTTCCCAAATACAATGTAGCCTACAGGTGTAAGTGACCTTTCATCAATCCAGTTGCAATGGATGAACTGTGATGAACTGCCCTACTTGTGATTGTTTAGAGATTTAAAGGTTTTATAACAATGCTACATCTTCTTTGGCTATTCTACAATCTATTCACCTTTTCAGCACCAGTAGGCTACTTTCTGTGCAGCCGCACACACACACACTCAGGCATGCCAAACAAGCATACACAAAAGTTTCAAGAGTGGGGGATGGAGTAAAATATGGAGACAAATTGAAGTGAGATTTATTTTCGCAGAACGGATGTACAGGACTGAGCGGCGGTCATATTTTGTACCGCTATGCGGTACATCTAGTTATTATTCGGATGAGCCAGTAATGTAAATCTGAGTCTGAAATGTTGGGTACAAACAGTCTATACTGCTGTAACTGCACTGCTCCTATTATTAATTGTTAACTTCCGGGAACTATGAGGCTTCCATTAGCCGCCATTGTTGGAAAAAAATGGAACATTAGCGTCAATGGAGTTGTCGCAACTCTCTATCTATAAGCTCTGGTACATGCTATATCCACTGGATAATTGTGAAATGGAACCATATGACATGAAAACTAGATGTTTAAAGACAATTTAAATTGAAGAGGCAAGAAAATTGAATAGGCAAATCAATTCTAAATTAGTTTTGAAATTACACTGTATACTGTTTTAACAAGTCAATATTATTTTATATGCATCCTCTATTCTCTATTTTCTTTTACCTTTATCATGTCAGCATAAAGTTTTGAAAAATATCAGGTTTTGTTGTCATTCCATATAAGGGTGCTCTATATGCTCTGATAAGTCAATTGTTCAGCAAATGAATGCTTATTAATTTGTTTGATTTCATTAGGTTTGATGAATCGAGACAATGAACTGTCCAAAGTGAATGCCAGCCCAAACATCATAAACCACTGCACTGGCACTGGAATAGCCATGAGCATCGCTGCCAATCGGATTTCCTACACCTTCAACCTCACCGGGCCCTCCCTGTCCATCGACTGTGCCTGCTCCTCGTCTCTTGTTGCCCTTCACTTTGCATGCCAGGCCATAAAACAAGGTTTATTATCCTCATGCCTTTCCCTAGCGTATAGAGTATGACTCATGTGACCTTCCCTCTTTGCTCAATGAGACTTTACATCTCATTGACATGACACTTGAAGACACAGCAGATAAACTTGAGAAACAGATCATAGCTGATCTTCAAACTTTAGCATACTTTACTCACTTTAAGCACAGATACAGAAAGGCCTTACTCTCCACCTCACTGACAGATTTAACTGATCAATTTAGATCTGCTCTCAATAAAAAGATCATCCCAACAAGGCCAGGCCCAAATTAGTGATTGTGTTTTGTGGCAATGGTGTAACGTACAGAGGCATGTGCAGACAACTCCTTAGGGAAGAGCCTGTTTTCCGTGAGAAAGTACAGGAGATTGAGACTCTTTTCCAAAACTACAAAAGCCTAAGCATTATAGAGCATCTAACCACAGAAGCAGATGGTGAAGATGATGACTTCTCAAAGCCTGACGTCATTCAGCCCATCCTGTTTGCCATCCAGGTTGCCATTGCGACTCTCCTAAAACACTGGGGTATAACACCCGATGCTGTCCTTGGGCATTCTGTAGGAGAGGTGGCTGCTGCTCATTGCTCATTGAGGATGCTGTAAAGGTGATTCATTACCGCAGTGCTTTACAAAGCAAGGTCACTGGAGGGAAAATGCTGGTTGTCAGCAATATGGCGGTGTCAGAGGTCTTGAATCTCCTGCCTTCTTACTCAGGAAAGGTTTGTTTGGCAGCCCGCAACAGTCCTCAGTCTTGTACAGTATCAGGAGATGCAGAGGCCATTACCAACTTACACCAACAGTTAAGCTGCAGCGACAAATCCAAAAATGTTTTTCTTCACATTTTGGATGTTCCTGCTGCCTACCATAGTCACATGATGGATCCAATTCTGCCTGAGATAGAACATCACATAGGAACCATGCAAGAAAATGCCAAGGAGACAGAACTCTTCTCAACAGTGACAGGCAATGCCATGTCCCTTACTGATTTTGTCAGTGGCAAATACTGGGCTCAGAACATCCGTGAGCCTGTATTGTTTGAACAAGCTGTGAGGGCAGTGACCAAAGACCGCAAGCATGTGGTCTTTGTAGAGATAGGCCCAAGACAAGCTTTGCAGAAGAACATCATTGAGACTCTGGGTAATGATGTAACAGTTTTCGCCTCTGTGCACCCAGAGAGAGAACACAAGACCATGCTCCTGACAATAGGAAAATTGTTTGAGACTGGGTTCAATGTGGACTGGAATTTCCAATGTATTAGTTTGACAGTGTTAAAAAGGATGTAATTATTGAGTCAGCACACACTACCAAAGCTAGCAGCCATCCTGTGATATCAAAGTCCAGGACGGACTGTAATACCTTCACATGTGATCTGACATCTGACTCACTGTCTTATTTGTATGATCACAAAAATAACGGTGTTGCAATCATTCCAGGGGCCTTCTATGTTGAGCTAGGCCTTGCTGCATATATGGAGTATGCCAAACCAAAGGTCCCACTCAACACTCTGCAGCTCAGTATCAATTTCCAAAGTCCATTTGTTTTCAGCCAGAACACCCCTGACATTGAAAGCACAGCTTGAACCAGCAGGCAATCTGACCAATTTCAAAATCTTCTCCCACTCAACCACCTACGCCTCCAGGACTGTGGAGCACAGACAAGGGAGGCTTGTTGAGGAGCAGAGAATATCACTGGACAGCATTCACCAGAGATGCCAGTCAGTTGTCAATGCGGATGAGTTTTACAAGAACCTCTGTCTTGGGGGGTTTGAGTATGGTCCAGTGTTCAGGAACAAAGGAGATGTGCACTACGGAGAGGACCTCAGGGAAGCCTATTCTGTTGTAACCGTACCTGAGGAGCTGCTTGCTCAGCTACATGATTACTTCATTCATCCTGTTGTGTTAGACTATCTAATACAACTGGTGCCCGTCACAGTTGCTCATGAATTCCTTGCCCGGCCTCGGTTTCCCTCAAGGATAGGGACGTTAACCGTCATGGAGCCTCTACAGAGTGAAATGATGGTCTATTTGCAGGCAGTGAACGTGGGAGTGGATGATTTTGAAATCTGTGGGTGTTTCACAGACAAAGAGGGTGTGGTTTTGGTTGAGCTGAAGCATGTGATGGTCAGATGCCTAGGAAGTCGCTCTCGAGTTGTGGAGTTCTTCTACCATAACAACTTCAACCAAATTAATCCAGACAGTGAAGGCACTGAATTACCAAGAGCTCTGGTCTTTGCTGATCAGTCAGGGGTGTCTGAAACCTTAAAAAGTTATTTGAGCCCAGCATCCAGGTCTGTCTCCTTCAAAAGTGCCAAGGCGTTGTTAAATCATGGGTTCCCACCATTACTCTCAGAGCTGAAAATTCCCAACATGAGAAAATCCTTCATAGAGATTCTATTCATGTGGGGTCATGGAGACATTACCAACCACAAAGTTGATTTACATCCTTGAGAACATGGCCTGTTGCTTTGAAATTCTAAGGCAGATTGTTGCCAACCTTAAAGCTATTCATTTCGCACATTCCATCAGAGTGGTGACTTATCAGTCTACTGGAGATAGAATAGATCACATAAGTCCAGGGTTTGTGCTGACTGACATGACACGAGCATGTGCAGCAGAGATCTCAAACCTCTCCTTCCAGCTGATTGACATGGGCTCTGTCTTAGCAGAAGACATCAGGGCCCTTTCTCAGGTCCTGACTTCCTACCCCTGCAGCAAATACCCAGAACTGGTGGTGAAGGATGGGCAAGTTCTCCAGCCACAAATTACTCGCACCTCAACAACAGCCTTAGATAGTCCAGAGAGAAAAGTAAATTGTTCACAGGCAGACTGCTTTACTTTGCAGACGGCAGATGACCAGATTGTCAGCCATTCCATTAGAGAGAGAGGCTGGTCAGATGGATGAGCACTATGTTGAGGTTAAACTGAATTAATTGTGTGTGCATTCTTCAGACTAGATATTGACTTAGATTTTGGCCAGACAATATACTGGAATAAACACACATCTCAAAACCACAAGCTCCTGGCTCTTGACTTCAATGGCACTGTCACGGCTATGGGGAAAGGTGTGAGCAAACCTAGAGTGGGAGACCATGTTGCAGCCTGCTACCCAATCGAAGCAGCTTCAAGAGTCATTATTCCAGCAGGTGTTTGCTACAACACAAACAAACTTCCCATCTTCAAAGAAGCTCCATGTCTGTCACATTTTGCTCTTGCATGGCAGGTCTTGCATCATGCACTACCAAAGGCAAAACAACATAGCCATCTGGGCATTGTCACTACTGCCCCTAACTCTAATCTTGTGAGGGTCTTAATGCTCACAGCCAAAAAATCTGGATGGAATGTCACAGTAGGAGCTGATCCTAGTTCTGGTTTTAACAAAATCCATGCGATTGTTCTACTTCCTCCATTTCATGAATCTATGGTGGAAAAAGTGTGGAAAATTCCAACCTTCACAGAGGCCATTATCATTTGTGACAGCCACACAAACACTTTACTCACTCAAAGGGCTTACAGAGGTGAAAAGGTTTGAACACAGATTATCTGCATGTCCAGCATTATGCAGAAGTTGTCCCTGCAAACACACAAGCCACATATCTACCAATGGCTCAGATTAATGCTGCTGGACAAGAAGTCACTGGCTTTTATGAAGTGTATATTTCAAAGGAGGAATTCTTGTAGCATAGAATTCCTTCCCACTGAGGAATCAGAATCTTACTTCAGTTGTAAGACGTTGAGGGTGGTGGCGTTGAAAAACACCAATGCCTGATATTCCTTTGCTGCCAAAGCCAAAAACACTGTTCCATAAGAATGCAGTGTACATTGTGGCTGGTGGACTCTCTGGGCTGGGTTTTGAAACAGTGAAGTTCATTGCCCAGAGAGGTCACATTGTTGTCTTGTCGAGGAGCATGCCCACCGCACAAGTCCTGGAGGATTTCAGCAACATCCGAAAGCAATGTGCTGCTGTCATTACTAGCCTCAAATGTGATGTGTCCAATTCTGCAAATGTCCAGCAAGTAGTTGCTCAGGTTGGTCAGAGTTTCCCTGCTTGTCCAATCAGAGGAGTCTTTCACAGTGCTGTTGTGCTTCAAGATGGTCTCATTGAAAACCTCAACAAGTCCCTCTATGAGAAGGTCATGCAGCCAAAAGTAAATGGTGTTTTAAACCTGCACTATGCCACCAAGCACTGTAAGCTAGACTATTTTGTCTGCTACTCCTCCATCACTGCATTCCTGGGAAATGCTTCTCAGACAAACTATGCTGCTGCAAATACATTTATGGACACATTCTGTCAGTATCGCCGGAACCTTGGACTCCCTGGCCAGTCCATCAACTGGGGGGGGTCTGAATCTTGGTCTTCTCCTCAACAAAGAGCATTTTCACAGGTTTCTCGAATCAAAGGGGATTATGATGCTGGACATCACTGAAATCCACAAGAGCCTAGAGCAATGCCTCCTGTTAAACAAACCCCAACAGGCAGTGTGTAAATTCAACTTCAAAAATCTTAGGCACAGTGTGCTCTCTCAGAACACTTCCCTAAACATGCGCATGTCAGCAATAATGGAGGACAGTCTCCGGAGAGCCAAAATGTCTGATCATGAATCAGACCCTATGTCTTCTATGTCTTCGTCAAGTGAATATGTCCGGTCTGTTCTCAGTGAAACCATCTGTGTTGAGTATGATGATCTAAATGAGGAAACATCCCTCTCCACTCTTGGTATTGACTCCATGTTAGCCATGACACTCCAGAATCTCATCTTCCAGGAGAGAGGTGTAAACATGCCTATTGTGAAATTATTGGATCCTAACAGTACTGTTGCTACTCTAGCAAAAATACTGATAGAGCACGCTGAAGATGATCATGAATATGATCATGATGACACAAAGTTGTAAGTAACCTTGAAAAGAAAGTAGTGAGTCGAGTTGAGTAATGATTGTTTATGTTGTTAAAAGAATTATCCGGAGTAAAATGCACTTTAGATCGATTTACGTATGATTGGGAGTACATACGTTGAGTTGACATCCAAATCATGTCATTCGGATGTGTTTTGAGAAAGTTTGATGTTACCGTTTTTAGTCAAAGCTCGTTAGCGTGGAAGTGAGAAGGGTATATTATTTCGCCGCTACAAAACGCTATTTTTATACCTCTTCTACAGTTCCAAACAACATTGCACTTACGTGGTAGTGTACAATCTCTTACATCTCATTCAAACTGCATACTTGCAACGTGCATTAAACTAGGATTGCTGGGTTTTTAGTTACACCATGCTCCATCCGACAACTTCTGCTCTGGTCTCGTTGCTGATGACATCATACTGGCGCGCACGTTCTACAAGGATACAAGGATACAAGGAAGTTTATTGTCACATGCATATAGTTACTGGAAGTAAGAAATGCAGTGAAATTATGTCTGGTGTCAGCCTATTTGTGCATTAATGGGGGGGGGGGGGGGGTAAAAAGTGCAGTAGAAGAGGGGTTTAGTAGATTAAGTGGCAAGGGCTGCATAAAAAAAGGTGGGGGAGGATTGGGATTGGGTGGGGGGCACCAACAAGGAGCACCCAAGAGCAACAGGGGCAAGGAAAAACTCCCTTACCAAGGAAGAAACCTTGGGCAGATCCACGGCTCAAGGGGCTAACCCAAATGCCAGGGGTCTTGGTGTGTGTGTTGGGGGGATGACAGGGGAGATGGGATAGTGTGCTGTGTATGTGGGGAGAGGGCAGTGTGCAATATGTGTGTTGGAGAAGCTTCCTCATGAGACAATGTGCTGTGTATTGGGGGGGGGGGGGGGGCAGTGTGCTGTAAGTATGTTGGGGATGTGTGTTGGAGAAGCTTCCTGATGAAATAATGTGCTGTGTATGTAGGGGGGGGGGGGGGGGGGCAGGGACTTACTATTGCAAGCAGAGTACTGTATGTAATGTATGTGAGTGATGACAGTGAAGATGTGTGTGTGGGGGGGGGGGCAGGGACTTACTATTGTAAGCAGAGTACTGTATGTAATGTATGTGAGTGATGACAGTGAAGATGTGTGTGTGGGCGGGAGGGGAGTGGAGCAGTGACTGTGTGTGTGTGGGTAGGTGGGGGCAGTGTGCTGCAAGTATGTAGAGGAGGCTTACTGTAGCAAGCAGTGTGCTGTATGTATGTGAAGTGATGACAGTGATGATGTAAGTGTGTGTGTTGGGGATGGGGGTGGGGTGGGGGGTGGGGGGTCAGAAAGGCTAGGCAATCAAGGACATGGGTAGATGGAGGAGAAATCAAAAATAATAAATAAAAAGTGTGCAAAAGTTGGAGAAAGTCAGATATATGTGTGTGTGTGTGTGTGTGTGTGTTTTGACGTGTGATGAAATAAGAAAATAAATAAAAGGTCTGTAGCATAGGGAGAGGGATGTAAAAGTGCTAAAAGTCTTGTAGGTGTGTGTGGGTGTGTGTGTGTGTGTGTGGGGGGGGGGGGGTCATGAGTGCTGAGGAGTGAATGAGTGCATACTCATTCTCATTCAGTTCTTAAAGGGACCTTGTGTTTTACCCTGAACACCATATAGCTGTACAGCAGATTGCCCATTCTAAGTGACCCTTTCATCACCTGGCTACATAAATGCAGTATACATTTAAGTAGTTATGTGAATGTTATCGTCTCTGTATCTCAAATCTTAGTCATTTTAAATTCTGTAAATCATAATTCATATTGTATCAATTTACATTTAATATACATTTTAACTCTGAAATTATTGTACATTGTAAAATAAATAAAAAGTGGTTATATTTTTGTTGTGCTGTTGATGCTGTTAGCGTGATGATAATGTTGAAGCTGCTGTGTTGGGAAATTCATACTGTAGCTACACAATAGATCCACATATTAAGAAGTTGACATTTGTGGTCATAAGGTCATTTTTTAATGGGTGGATAGATATACTGTACCTGACTGATCTGCACATCAGTTTAGGATATCAGCTGGACTTAACAAAGTCAAGTTGAGGGAAAATTAGTGTGCTTTTTATTGTGTAAAACAAAACTGTATTTACACCTTATAAATGTGAGAAATTTAAAGTCATTTTACCATATACATCATTGGTGCCTTGTGCCTGCCATATCTTTTCCGATTTATTTTTATACACATTAGGTCTAAATCACTGTACAATGATGGCTCACTGTATTAGGATTCTTGTTTGTAGAGGGAAACAAACTGTCAATCACTGCAGCCTTTGCGACATATGACCTGGGGCCGGTTCCCAGATAACGCTCACTCTTAGCGCGCTAAAAAGACTCAAAAGATATATCTTACCAAAGTTGTTTATGTTCCTAAGTGTGTTCCCCGAAGTGTCCCTTAGGAAGCTTCTTAACACACTGCCTCTTACGTTTGACGTTACAAAGGCACTGTCCTAAGTGAAGGTGCAGAATTAGTTGGCATTGATTGCTCAGGAATCGATTTTCCACTTCACGCAAAGGTGCATGACGGCGTTAAGAAAGACAACACGTTCTATGCAAATGAAACATTCCTCAAATTATTCCAGTAACATTTATTTTAACATAGTGTAGTAGTAACAATGTCTAGGTCAAGGTACACATAGTAGCCAAAATCATAATTCAATCACTTCCTGAAATAATATTTGTTTTCAGTCCCATCCATAACTCAATACTGTTGTATTAAAACCTGGAATATGTAAAAAAAGACACCATTTTGGTCATTGTTTTATCATAAGCCATTACATTTTAATCTGAATTCAGCTAAACTCTGACAAAGCCATTTTATTCCAGGTGATATGGATATGATACACAAAATATTCCCATTGGCTTCCCGTGGGGACTATTTCTGTGGTCTCATCACGCAAAAGTGCTATATTACGTGTTGCCACTACAGATTTCACTCTTAGGAGTTCGTGTTCATTTTACAGATTTCTGTGAGATCAGGTTGAAGAGATCATGGCTCAGATGTGAGGCGTCCCTGATGATCTTGGTTGCTCGGTTCAAGCTGCGTTCAGCATATAGAGAGTGGACTGATGGAAGGTCACAACCAGTGATGTTGGAGGCTTTGGTGACAATTTCCTCTTGGTGCGACTGACAGCTCCCATACCAAACAGTGATTTAAGATGAGATGATGCTTTCAATAATGGTTTTGTATAAGAGCACCAAAAGGATTTTGTTGACATGAAACTTTTTCAGTTGTTTTAGGAAATAAAGTCTCTGATTTGCCTTTTTGATAAGGTAGGTGGTGTTAATGTCCCATTTCAAATTGTGGCTGATATGCAAGCCAAGAAATTTAAAGGAGTCAGTCAAGGTTATAGGCTATAATAGGCGGGGATTTGTTAGGCCACCTTCTCATGTCCACAACCATTTCTTTGGTTTTGGAGGCGTTAAGATGAGGCCAATGATGATGGCGTCATCTGCATACTTCAATACTTTGACAGAGTGATGGTGAGATCTCATGTCAGTGTAGATAGAGAACAGAAGAAGAGATAACACACAGCCTTGTGGTGCTCCAGTGTTGAGGGTCAAAGGGAATGATGTTGTATTGTTAACCTTGACTGGTTGAATTCTATTCCTCAGGAAGTCCAGTGTCCAGTGACAGAGCTGAGTTGATGTTCATGGCTTGTAACCTAAAAAAGAGGATGAGTGGATCAATGGTGTAAAAAGCTGAGCTAAAGTCAGTGAACATCATGCGTGTGTAGCCAGTTCACCTTGTTTCCCTGTCTTTTCCCTATGTCTCCCTGTTTTCCCTACATGTTCCACACTGGCCTGCTCCCGCTAACTAGGGGGGTGTGGTGATTAGTTACAGTTTGTTCGCACTGATTAATGGCCGGACAGTATAAAACCACCCAGGTACGAAGAAGCGTTGTAAGCTCTGCCTGTTTAACCCCCTAGCGTGTTGGATTCAGTCATCAGCTTCGCGGTCACCGGCTAGTCTTCTCCTGCTGCCCGTGTTTTAGACACCATCCCTTATTCATTCTACAGCTGAACGTGGGTGAGTGCTCTCCATACGGTGCTTTGTGCACTAATCGTAGTTACGAACATAGGTAGCGCGGCCCTTTCCATCTACGTGGGGTGCTTAGCGTAGGTCGTGCTGCTGTCTTGTCTGTGGTTAGTTTATTTTGGTGTAGCCTAATTGTGTGCCTTTTTTAAGTAAGGTCCGTGTCTGTTTTGTTTTCTTTTTGTGGGCATTAATTTAGTGTCTACGTCTGCCTGTGTTCTTTGGGTTTATTTGGCGTTTATATGTTGCTTGCCGCATTAGTAAAGAGGAACGGGGCATAAGTGGCATATGCTTCATTCTTGTAACTGCTTATAGTGCCTGTCTGGTGCTGGCTGTCAGTTGCGTGTGTTTGTATTTCTTTTGTCCTGGTCTGCCTGCATAATCTACCGTAACGTCTGTATAGGCCTACTGTATTTTTGCCCTCTTGTGGTGCTGTTTTATTTGTTTGTTTGGCAGATGTGGGGCCCTCTTTGAGGGAGGCTAGTCACCTGGTGGTGGGACCCTGTAGCTGCACGTTTGTGGTGTCATTGTTGCTTGCGGTGGGCTGCTGTGTCACTGGTAAGTCACTTTCTTGCAGTGTGTATGCATGTGTGATGGCTGGAACTTAGAACACACCTCCAGTTAGTCTGTCTCCCTCAGGTAAGCCCCCATCTGCTGTATCTTTTTAGCTCCAGTGGAGCCTTGGCCCCACTTTAGAAATCACCTGTTCATATTGTATTATAATAAAAGATAACAATAATAAATATTTTTGTACTTTCATAACCTCTGACTCGTTTCAGGTATTATTGCAGGACGCTCCTCCCTTCCCCCCTTTGGTAATTTAATAAACTTTTATGATTTGACTGGAATTCGCGTTGTCTGCTTGGTGCTTTCGGACCTGTGTCAAACCTTCCCTAGCAATTCTCTTAAAGAAGTCCCTGGGTAGCATTGTCAGGCTACTGGGAGTGGCTCATAGCCTCTCTCTCTCTCCATCCTTACTCCTCTGGTCACACGTGCATAGGTGTTGCTTGACTCCAGGTGTTGCAGTATAGAGTGAACTCCTAGGTTGATGGCATGGTAAGCAAATCAGCAGTGATACGGTGGTTTGCAGATGAGAGAGTACCACACGTTCAAATCCACATAGCCACTGAAGTGAGGGCAATGGGTCTGAAGTTGTTAAAGGAGAATTCCGGTGTGATTTTGACCTAAAGTGTGTTGAAACATGATACCGAGTGTGAACGTATGTCTCATAGCTCATCTCGGCTTGTTCCCCGCACTCAGAAATCTGGCGGTAGTTAGCCAATGCTACCAACAGTTTTTCGTTGGGGGTGCCTCGGGCATCGGCCTAGCCATGAAAATAAATCACTGTTTTACACCATTTACGAGGCTTAAAGTAGCTTCATACTTTATTGGTAGACTTCCGAGGGCCTTGACATTTAAAACGAGACATTGAGAACTTTGAAAAAGCACTGGTAGTTTATTTACAAGACGATTTATACAGACAGTACCGTAAGGAATTTTACAGTTTGACGGCATCTTGAATTTAAGTCATGATAAGTCGAGCGACGAGTACGAACAAACAGGTATGATAAGGGATCAGATTAAAAAAATAATTCAGTGGAAATGCATGGATTCAGTTGCTTCCAGTAGCAGGAATTCTCCTTTAAGCCCAGTTGTTTCACTCTACAAGCTGGGAGACCCATTAAAAGTTTGTTAAAGTGTGAAATGACCAGGTAAAGAGTTGTGTGGCATATTGAGATAGACATGGCCTGCTTTTTCTCATACTGAATCGAGTAAAATGGGATCTAGTGACAGAGGCGATATAGTCAAAGAAGGTAAGTTGGTCATCAATGATGACACCCAGGTTTCTTGGAAACTGTGTGATATAAAATAGATTTTTGATATTGTGATCTGCATGTAAGGACTGTGATCTACATGTAAGGATGTTGATATTGTGATCTACATGGAGGACTAGCAGTTTAATCCTTACTGTACAGTATGTACACACCGACTTGAGCGGCAAAAGATTCAGGAAGTCATTCATTTTCAATGGAAGCCGGCTTCTCTCAGCTGCAAAAAGTGGCAAATCCGTCGGCGTTGCGTTTTGGGTGTCTTGGGCAACATGAGCGTCAAGAGCAGTGAAAGTTAAAAGTTGGTCAACTTGGTAATATGGTATGAGCTTTGAATTTCCCCTTGAGGATCAATAAAGCATCTATCTATCTATCATGACGCGGTTCAGTGGCCAACGACCAGCAACGTACAGTAGTAGAATGCTGCCACGTCAGAGTGGCCAAAGCGTCAAAAGCTCCCCCGTACTTCTTGACAAGCGTCCTTGACAGGGCGGCCAGAGCTTCTTTTGCAGCTCAAGTTGCCGGCGGTGTGTATGTACAGTTACAGGTTCAGCTGAGGGTCATGTTCCTTCATCTACATTTGTGGATACACACGTCAGGATATCTAATTGGTGTTCAAAATCAAGAGGTTTTTTTCCCTTCTTTATGCTTCCCCATCTTTATGCTTTATGCCCAAACCAACTCTGAAGCTATGCTCCTGCATCTGTTGAGTTGAGCCTTTGGAGCTACCCCACCCCATGCGAGCAATTCTATTTGGTAGTATAATGCTTCTGTTTGTCCTATAAAACAGTGTGCAGGCAGACCATGCCATGAAATAAATAACTAATGCAGCCTATTTAGGTGTGTTGAAAATGTTCCACATTCTCCAATGACAAATCTCAGTCCAAGCTGAACTCAAAAGTTGGAAGCCCTGTCTTAGTTTGTTGGCCTGTGAGATTTAATGTACATAAAGTACAGCCACCATAATATTATCAATCAATACTTGTGATTATATATTATATAATGTATATTTTTCCGACTAAAAGATATTCTCTACAATGCCACATCCAATGATGTTTTCTAAAATTCTGTCATAATGTTTATTTATATGAATACATTGTAGTTCCAGATGTACAAAGTTTTAACAAATTTTACCCAGGTAAAGGGACATACAACAATATTTTACATACAGTCTTCCAAAGTGAATTAAATATCATTTAAAGCACTGACATTTACATTGAAAATACACACAAATTATCTAAAAGTTAGTTACATTATGTCACAATATGATTAATGACCATACTATGTGCAAGTAAATCACATATTCATATTAACACTTCCAAAATAAAATTTTCTTGTAAATCATTTTTACAAAAGCTTTTTAGATGAACCTACAGCTTAAACTTAGAATAATACAAAAAAGAATGGATATTTCTGAAAATGCAGTGTTTTTTTATTTCAAATATGTACAAAACTGCAAACAGAAAGTGGAAGTTTTTTTTATCTCTTGTTAGATACCTGTGCTAGCAACCTTAGCTTAAATAAAATAATGATGAAATAAATATTAATACAAATTATAAAAACAAACAAAAAAGCATAAAAACAGGTAAATGTGTGTGTTGTGATGAAATTGTTTTTTTATTTTCTAAAATTAAATGTTTTTTTATTATCTGAAAATGTTGTTTTCGTAATTATTGTGGGGGTAAAAATAAAATAAAATATCAAGTCGCGGGCCGGACTTGGGCCAGACCAGGCCGGTAGTGGCCCACGGACCGGGAGTTTTAGACCCCTGCTTTAAAGTCACTATCACCATTGCCTGGACATATAGACCTGTAGTCTATAATGGTGTGTCATCATTCCTTTCTTCTATATCATCTTGTGAATGTTCCATTAGTATTGCTGCCAAGATTGAAATATTACAGTTAGGATCCAGTAATTTGACAAGAGGGATGTTTACACCTCTCTCCTGGAAGATAAGATTCTGCAGGGTCATGCCCAACATGGAGTCAACACCCAGAGCTGAGAGGAATATCTCATCATTCAGCTCATCATACTCAACACCCAAGGTCTCACTGAGTATGGTCCTGATAAACTCATTTGGGGAAGAGAACGATTCTTTGTTATCAGCCGGCATATCAGACATTTCTGCATCAGTCAATTTACCTAAAACTAAAGTGCCCAACCGTTTAGAAAGAGAGGGATTTTGTGAAAACCCATGGTGATACATAACTTTTAAGTTGAACTTGCAAATGACTTGCTGAGCTTTGTTCAACATAAGACACTGCTCTAGGCTCTGAAGGATTTCTGGACCATGCATCACCATCAATCCTTGGGCCTCTAGAAATTTTTGCAGATGGTCTTTGTTCAACAGAAGGCCAAGGTTCAAGGCCCCCCAGTTGATGGACTGCGCTGCAAGTCCGAGACGCCTTCTATAATGACAGAAGGTGTCAAGAAATGAGTTAGCAGCTGCATAGTTTGTTTGGGATGCATTGCCTAAAAATGAGGCAATTGATGAGAAGCACACAAAATAGTCAAGCTTACAGTGCTTTGTGGCATGATGGAGATTCAGTGCTCCATTCACTTTGGGCTTCAAGACCTTCTCAAAGAGGGATTTGTCAAGGTTCCCTAAAACAGCATCATGAAGCACAACTGCGCTGTGAAATATCCCCTTTATGGGGCAAGAGGTGAGACTTTCCTCAATGTTAAGGATGGCCCTTTTCACTTGTTCAGGGATGGCAATGTCACATTGCAAACTGACAATCACTGCCCCACACTGCTGCTTCACGGCATCAATCGCTAGTTGCATCTCAGAGCTGGGGCTCCTCCTGGAGAGAATGACAATGTACCCTCCACCTCTCTCAGCAATGAACCTCACTGTCTCAAATCCAAGTCCTGTGAGTCCTCCAGTCACAATGTACACACAGTTCTTGTTGAAGAGCCTGTGTTCTCTTGGTAGCAGTGAAATGTCAGAGACTGCATGCTTACCTTTGCTTTCATGTAGCATCACCATGGGCATAGTTCTGACACTGAAGTAGGACTTTGGCTCATCAAAGGGCAATATGTCAATGCTTCCAGTTGTGCTCCTCTGAAATGTAATTGTTGGGAGAGCTAAAAATATTTTGTCAAGGTGCAGTGCCCTCAGCCATTTGTAAATCTGTGGCTGGTTTGCTCGGATTGAGCCTTTTGCCAGAATGCTGGAGACCTCAATGGTCTGAATGCAAGCAACATCATTGTCTTCTCTGAGAATGTTTTGGGAGCCAATAGTTGAAACCTTACTGTCACCAACAACAACAATATTTTTGACACCAGAGATGGTGCAAGCTTTGACTAATAGAGATTTGTCAAATGGAGGCAGTAAGACAAGTGCATCAAATTTGTTCAGATCTTGCAGAGGCCCACTCAGCTCAGTTGCAACAAAGGCATTCCATCCAGACTTATTTGCAATCAGAGTGAGAGCTTTCACCAAACCTGAGTCAGGGACAGAGGAGAGGATGCCCAACTTGCCATACCATTTCAGTTTGGGTAAAGTTGAGTGGATTATCCTCCAGACTACTACATAGTATGAAACACATGGGAGGTCACTCAAAAATGGAAGTTTCTTTGTTCTGTAGCAAACATCGTCTGGTAATACAATTTTTGAGGAGGCCATTACAGGGTAACATGCAGCAATGTGGTCTCCAACTTTTAGTTTCCTCACACCTTTCCCCACAGCTGTCACAATGCCACTGAAGTCAAGTGCCAGGAGCTTGTGATTCTGATTTGTGTGTTTGTTCCAGTATATTGATTGGCCAAAGTTGTGGTCAGAGACACTAACTGAATAGTAATCTGAAGAATGGACACAAATTTGACCAAGCTGAACCTCAACATTTTTGTCTGGTATTTGTCCAACTTCCACATCAGAGGGAACGGCAGATATACTGGTCATTCTGAAAGGGTCTGCTGTCTGTAAAGTGAAAGCCTTTGCTTGTGAACTGCAAACCTTCTTCTCTTGATTTACCGTGACAGGCATTGTTGTGTTTACAATTTCTGGTTGGAGAATCTGACCATCTTTCACTACCAACTCTGGGTATTCGCTGCAGGGGTAGGAGGTCAGGACCCGATTGAGGGCTTTAATGTCCTCAGTTGAGACAGAGCCGATGTCAATCAGCTGAAATGTAAATTCAGATATTTCAGCTGCACATGCTCTTGTCATGCCTGAAAGCACAAACCCTGGACTGATATGGTCCACTGTGGTCTCTGAAGATCGATAAGTCACTACTCTGACAGAGTTTGAGTAATTCATTTTCCTCAGTTCTAAAAGTATTTGGCGCAATTGTTCACAACAATTTGCCATGTTTGTCAAGACATCATCAACTGGCTGAGTGGAGAGGTCTTGATTGCCCCACATGAACAAAATATCTGTGAAATTTTTCCTCACATCTGAGATGTTTACCTTAGCAAACAATGCAGCCGGTCCCTGTTTTAACACTGTATTTGCATACTTTAAGGAGATGTATTTTGAGCCATTACTTATATATGGTTTTATGGCCAAGGAAATGGCATTATGGTCAGAAAAGACCAATGCATTGCCTTGAGGCTTTGTTGATTGTACATCCTCTGAAATGATGCTGACATCATTGTGAAAGAAGTACTCCTCAAGAACATGAGAAAAACTCCCAACATACTTGACCACTAAATCCCTCACCTCAGCAAGAACTATTCCTTCTCTGTCTGTGAGACAGCCACACACAACAAAGTGATCATCTGCCAGATCAGTGGCTTTTATATATATTACCATTTCCTTCTGGAGGGGTTCCAGCACAATGAAACTACCAACAGCTGAAGGAAAACTTGGTCTGACTACATTCCCTTGGCAACCTGTGATGAGTGTCATTTGCATTAAGTAATCCAGGATAACTGGATGAATGGAAAATTCATGTACTTGACTAAGTAACTCCTCTGGAACAGTCACAAGAGAATATGCCTCCCTGAATTCCTCCCCCCAAAGAATGTTTCCCTTGTTCTTGAAGACACCACCATATTGGAACCCTCCCATGTCTAATTTCCTGTACAACTCATCAGATTTGATAACAGATGTGCATCTGTTAGATATGCAATCTAACAAAATGTTCCTTTCGTCCACCATTTTCTCTCGTTTACATTCTATGCTTCCTGATGCAAAGATTGTGCTGCTGGAATGAATCTTAAATAGTGTTTCATGCTCAGCTGGTTCAAGTGTCACCTTCAGCTCAGGTTGACGCTTAGTCAGCAGAAATGGACTCAAGAAGTTGATACTCAGTTGCAGTGTGTTGAGAGGAGCCTTTGGTTTGGCATTCGCCATGTAAGCAGCCAGGCCAATCTCAATATATAAAGCCCCTGGGATGATGGATACGCCATTGTTTTTGTGTTCTGACAAATATGAGAGTTCTTGGGATGACAAATCACAAACAAACTCATGGGTTATCTGTGTCTGTTTAAGGACAGGGTGGCCGCTTGCTGTATTCTTTGGTGCATGTGAAAGGGTGATGTGTTTCTTAACACAGTCAAACTGATACCTCGGAAGGGAAGTTGGAACGACCTGCATGCCAGAATAGAATTCATCCCAGTTTGCACTGAATCCTAACTCAAACAGTTTACTGAAAGTGGCAAGCATTGTCTCATGATCTTTTTCAGGCTGTGCTGAAGACAGGACAGTAGAGTCATTCCCAAGTGTCTCCATGATGTTTCTGTACAAAGCTCGCCTGGGACCGATCTCTACAAACACTGCATTCTTATTGTTAGCTGCTGATATCAGTGCCTTCTCAAATTCAACATGTTCACGAATGTTCATGGACCAGTATGAGCCAGTACAGAAATCATGATCGCTAGCTATTTTGCCTGACACAGTTGAGTACAACTCTGCATCCATTTCATTTTTCTCCAAAGACCCTATGCTGCTCTCTACCTCTGAGAGAATTGGATCCATCATGTGGCTGTGGTATGCAGCAGGGACATCCAAGACATGAAGAAACAAAGTCTTGCTGTTTGCTGATTTGCTTAACATTCGATGCAGGGCCAAAATGGATTCTGCATCACCTGATAGAGTGCAAGATGTAGGACTATTATGGGCTGCCAAACAAATCTTCCCTGAGAATGAAGGCAGGTATTGAAGGACATCTGTTACAGCCATGTTACTGACAACCAGCATCTTCCCACCAGTGACCTTGTTCTGCAGTACACTGCGGTAATGGATGACCTTCACAGCATCCTCAAGTGACAACAGACCAGAGCAATGAGCAGCAGCAACCTCTCCTACAGAATGCCCAAGAACAGCATCTGGTTTAACACCCCAGTGCTTTAGGAGAGAAGCAATGGCAACCTGAACAGCAAACAGGAGAGGCTGAACAGTATCAGGTTTTGAGAAAACGAGTTCCTCAACGTCATTCTCAAGTGCCTCTATCAAGCTCTGACTTTTGTAGCTTCGTAAGGCAGTTTCAATTGCCATGATCTTTTCTCTGAAAACAGGCTCTTCTTTGAGCAGCTGTCTGCACATGCCTCTGTATGTCACACCGTTCCCACAGAAAACAAACACTAATCTGGGATCTGATTTGGAGGGAATTATCTTTTTGTCAAGACAAGATTTAAGTTGTATTCCCAAATCTGTCAAAGAAGAAGTTCTGAACACCTTCCTGTATTTGTGTTTTACATGACTTCTCTTACACGCTGATGTGTATGCAAGACTTTGTATGTCAGCTGTTGTCTCCTTGGTTAGCTGTTTAGCCATATCAGCAATCATGCTGGTAAGAGATTTTTCTGATGCTGCTGATAACACAAACATGTTCTGAGATTTCTGAACCTCTCTATCTGAATTGATTGGTTGATTATACTCTTTGATGATAACATGGGCATTGGTCCCCCCAAAACCAAAGTTGTTTATACCTGCAGCCCTTCCAGTGCTTGGGGCTATCCATTTTTGTGGCTGGGTAGGTATGATTACATTGAGTGCTTTAGCATCAATGCTAGATCCATCCTCTGTGTAGAACACTGAGGGCACAATTGTTTCATGTTTCATCATTAGGAGAACCTTAATCAGTCCTGCCACCCCTGCTGCTGATTCAGTGTGCCCTATGTTTCCTTTAACTGAGCCCATATAAATCTGCCTTGATCCTGCTGGTCTGGCTTTGGCAATGACCTTTGAGATGCTCCCTGCTTCTATTGGGTCACCTACTGGTGTTCCAGTCCCATGAGCCTCAATGTATTGGACACTGGTCAGGTCACTCTCTGTAGAGTAGATTCTGCTGAGAAGCTCCTCCTGTTGAGCCATGGATGGCTTGGTGATTGGAGTAACAGTGCGGCCATCTTGGTTCACAGCTGTTTTGCTGATAATGCCCCATATGTGATCACAGTCTGTTAAAGCCTGTAAAATGTAGTCAGAATATTGATGTGAATGTTAATGAAAATAACATTAATTATTAATATATGAATATGAATGTAACATTTAATATTGTACCTTTTAGCATATTACTGCTTGACTTTAAGGCAAATAATACACATTTAGATCCATATGTATTATTAAAAATATATGAACCATTGTAGTAATATGAGATATTACTTTATCATCTACTTTTTAACCATGAGTTAAAATTACAATGTTTATAATAAAAATGTTAACATGTGATACCCTTTTCAGAGGTTTTAAAAGGACAATGCCACAGCCCTCCCCTCTGCCATATCCATCTGCTTTATTGGAGAAAGGTTTGCTGGTGCCATCAGGTGAGATCATCTTGGCTTTGCTGAGAGCAACAAAAATGTTTGGCTCAACAATGCAGCTGACGCCTCCACACAGAGCCATATCACAGTCACCTGTATGATAACACAAATCCATTCATATGATCACACGGTGAAACCTTGGAACCTATGGTTTTCATATCACCAATATGAGAGAAATATTATAAGAACATTAGATTTCATAACTACTCTAAGTAGTCAGAATATGAATAGGCTACCATGCTGTCTTTTGTAGACACGCTACATGAATATTATTGACTAGTTACGATTAGAAACTTTTGTGTTGTAACTGTGGTTTTCATATCACAGATATGAGTGCAATTATTTCTAACTCTTAATAAAAGACCATTAGATTTCATACTTTTAGGTAGACAGAATATAATTAGGCTACCATGTTGTCTTTTGTAGACACGCTACATGAATATTATTGATTAGTTATGATTAGAAACTGCTTTCACCTTGTCTGATGCCTTGGCAGGCAGAGTGAAGGGCTACTAAGGAGGAGGAGCAGGCACTGTCCAGAGCAAATGAAGGCCCAGTGAGATTGAAAGTGTAGGAGATCCTGTTGGCTGCCACACTCATAGCCGTACCCGTGGAGAAATAGTGGGTTATTGTGTTGCTGCTGCTACTTAAACGGATCTCATAGTCCCTGTTCATGAGACCTGAAATGACAAAGTGACTTTGTTCAATGATATACCACATATTTTTTTTATATTGCACTATGTACGACACTTTACTGTGCTTTATAAATAATTAGGGGTCCGAGCAGCGTAGCTGCATTGTTTCTGTACCGTTCATTTTTGGCCAAAGTTCTGTAAAAGTCATACTGCAGCCTAAACCGTTACTCCAAAACTCTTTAAATTTGTAGGTATGGTTACCAGTACCCCCCCCCCCCCCCCCCACCCATAACCCAAAATTTGGGGTACTGCACCCAAAGGTGGCGCTATTGGAAAAAAAAGTTAATTATGCTAATTTCTCCTTACCAGATTGACCTAGACTCAAAATTCTTTCATAATATTAATCTCTAAACTTAGATGCATCTTTTTGGCCCTGGTCTTATGGTCTAAAATTTTTTACTTTTGACACAATTTCATGGAAAAGCCAAACAATATAAAAAGTTTCACACTCTTCAAAAATAATCAAATCTTCACCAGAATTGCCCCAGAATTTCAAAAAGATTTCAGGTGTACTCTTTCAGGAAAGCCCTTCATTTTATTGTCAAATGTATGATTGGAGTTTTTCTTGTGTGTTTACCAACACACATTTTCCTATAATGACCCTCACTATGACTTTTGTGATGTTTATCAGTTTGTAGAGTAGCTCTGCCATCATGTGTAAAGTTAAGGTCTTTGTTTGTTGGTTTGGTGTGTTGGAGTCCCATGTGAGAGATGATTAGGTGATGTTGGTTGACTTGGGATGTCAAGTATTGTTTAGTTGTACCTTATATAGCCATATGATTTCAGTTTATTGTTCAAATGTCAATTGGTTTGTTTGTGAGTTGGGATCTGTACTGATTTACCCCATTTCACTGATTACTCCATTTTCTGTTTGTTTCCTCTTTGATGCAGCACACATACAAGTAAAGAACAAAAGAACAGATGAATTGTAACTCAAATAAACTTGTGTTGCACCGAAACCTGCCATCTCCGTGTCATCACTCCATACCATTGAGCCTTCTGACCGAGGCTCTGCCTGCTTGCCACACACTCACTCTACCTCGACCCACATCGCCCCCTACAGTTCCTTCAGTTGGGTTGTGGAGGTTAGCATACTAGAATAGAATACTGTTAAGAATACTGTTGGGTTGTGGAGGTTAGCACACTATAACGTTACAGCTACTAGTCAGGACTTGTCGTCCAAACCAAGTATAACTGTATAATTATAGGCTGTTCATCTTATTGACTCCAACACAGAACCCACCCCCACCCCCCTTCACCTACCACCACAATTACAATTCCATTCTGTGGGAAACACTGCCTTCCATTATCAGACCCTTCATCTTACCCATGACAAATGCATAGTCCTGTACAATAGAGTATTGTTAGAATACTATTGAGTTGTGGAGATTAGCGCACTAGAATACTACTGTTAGAATACTGTTGGGCTGTGGAGGTTAGCACACTAGAATAGGGTATTGTTAGAATACTATTAGGTTGTGGAGGTTAGCACACTATAATGTTACAGCACAGGGTAATCCTAATTTTATGCATCGAATTTATTCCAATCCAACTCAAAAGTTTTGAACAACACAAAGTGAAGGTTTTATCCAGATCAAAAGCAAGAATAGATTATGTGATCTAATCTAATTTCAGGATCCTTGTTTCCCTTTGAACAACCCATTTTCAAGATTTGATCCAATCCAATAGCCGAAATCCGTTAACTGAAATCCAATAACCGAAATCCGATCATGTTTCTTTTGAACAATTGGGCCCAAACAATCAAAGCATATGTAAAACTAAAAAGCTATGCTACCTCATGTTCGTTTTGCTCGGACCCCGTAAATCACCGCTTGCGGTTATATTTTGTACTTGCTATTCAAGATTTATCATATTCTCATTTATTCACAATTTCTTCATTTTCTTATTTGTTATTATTTGCTGTTTGTTTCATGTTTATGCCACATGTTACTTTCATTAATTTCTTATTTGGCAACAACATTTGGATTCTATGCAGTATATGCAATATACTATGCAAACTATGGCATTAATATTGCAACAAATATTTTTTGTTGCACAATTCTTGCACAGGATATTTCCAGAAGTGTGCATTAACTACTGTACCTATATAGACCCCTGTTCTGGTGCCACTGGCCTTCTCCATGGGAATCCCAGCATCCTCCAGGGCTCTGTAGGAACACTGCAGCAGCAACTTGTGTTGAGGATCCATCTGGTCAGCCTCAGCATCCGTGATGCCAAAGAACTTGTTGTCAAACTCGTTAAACCTGTGTAAGGAGATTGAGAAGTTACTAAATCAATTCAACATTAGCTGTTGAGGACAGTCATCTTCAGAATTGAATAATTTTTGTAAAAATATACCCATTCATGAGAGCAGCCCTCTTGGTCCTTGTCTTTCCAGGTTTGTTCTCATCTGGATCATACCACTGGGAACAGTCAAATCTCTCATCTGGAATCTCTACTGCGCAATTCCTACCTTCCACCAGAACCTTCCATAAGTTGTCAAGGCCTTCACCTGCACAATGGTGGCAGACAAATGAAAATGATATGCTGTGTAAAAAAGAAATCTGAGACATATCTGTCTTCTATCAGAATTGGCTAGTATTTCTTGACAGTGGCAGACACAGACTGCCTTTTTCAGTGTAAATGAGAATATAAGGATAAAGTTGGTCTGAAAGTACTGTATGGGTCTCTACATGATTTTGTTTTGAATTGTTTTATAAGCACTTCAAACACACATAAAAAAATATAGATTCAACAAAACGATCTAAAAAAGTTAAGATAAATATTGTTCTCACCCCCTGGAAAATTGCATCCAATCCCAACCACAGCAATGTCATCCATGTTGCCAAAGGGAAAACCAGCAATCTCCTCTTTTCTCTACAGTGTCTCTTCAGCTATGTATGTTTTTTATAATCTGTAAGATAGTTAAACATTAAACATCTGCTCTAGTACGTAGTTATAATTGCTTGCACCCACTAAAACAATGTCATCATTGTGGCAATAAGGAAAACTATAAAACTTATGCCTTGTGGACTGCCGTGAATGATGTTTCAGCATGTCTAGGTCAATGTACTAGTAGCCAAAATCATAATTCAATCACTTCCTGAAGTTATAAATTGTTCAATCCCATCCATACTAATAAAAAAAATACTGTTGTATTAAAACCTGGAATATGTAAAAAAAAAAAAAGACCGTTTTGGTCATTGTTTTATCATACATGTAAGCCATGTTACATTTTGAACTAAATTCAGCTAAACTCTGACAAAGCCATTTTATTCCAAGCAAGTGTTTCTACTGGAGCATGGACGGTATGGGCTGTATTTGTTTGGATGTTGGGCTAAAAAAATTACACCTTTATGAAACAGCATCACATGATGAGGTTTGGTTAAAAAAAACACAATGACAATGACAATCCACAATGATGTCAAAAATGACAAAAACTGCAATTGACAAAATAAGACTATATATGAAAATATGTATGTACAATGAACAGGGGATCATTAAGCAAACATATTTATGCACTTTATTTGAGGAGTATGTTAACATTCTTCTATTAATTGAATCATCTGTTTTATGTTTTACATTACTCAATGCCCTGCGATATTGATGCTGCTAAATTAACACTGAGGCCAGGATCACACTTAAAACACAGCAGCAAGAGTAGCCAAACATAATGTAATGCTCAGACCATAATTATTCAGTGAATTCAAACAAAAGTCTATCTCATTGACTAAGTGATATGAAGTACACATGCAGGGGCATCGCTAGCTATTTAAAACATTCGGGGCTAGAGCCCAGAAGTTAGTCTTTTTTGTCCGGGGGTTTCTCCCCCGAGAGATTTTGAAAATCGGGCTGATGAACATGACATTTTAACCTACTTTGAGAATGAAAAGGAAGGCCAATCGTAATGACTCACGTCACGGCATTCCGAATATTTTGATGTTTAGACCGTGAAGACCGTGTAAGGAGAACGTCTCTTCTGCCAAAGTGCACCATACAACACCCAAAATATGACATTAAAATAGCCTGTAGAATAAACATCGTCATGCACCTCTGTCAAGTGCACAGGTGTGAGCGTTCGTCTCGGGATAAACATTTGGACGTCATCACCTTCAATTAATGGGCTATGGGTGCCTTGAAAGCAATGCATTTGGGTTGTGTATCACGAACTTTTGCCCAAAGAAAAAGTTCCATTCTGTCAAATGCGACAGGAGAGGAAGGGCGGAGAGAAAAGGCAGTGTGTAATTTCTCAATCTGTACATCTACTTTCATAATTCCATGGTATTCTGCAACTTTCACATCCAGTCAGCGATGGCTCAAGAGAGGATTATTGTGCAAGTCTAGTCAGTGTTCTCTTAGTCAGGTTTCACTTCACTTATGAATAACCCCTTACAAAAAAATAACTATAGAAATCTTTTAGTGTTTTGTATTGTATATTATATTAATACATGCATGATCACATCATATACTTTCCCAGATATGGGTAGCCTATACTGTCTTGAAAACTATATAACCTAGTATAACAGATGGCCCTTACATTGAGCTTACTGTAATAGTAAAATTAGGCCTACACTGAAAATTGCCTAGGCCTCAAAGGGTACCTAATTCATTGAAGCCCTTTTAAGGTGTGATTTACAACCCTGGGGGCTAAGCCCCCCCCTGTCTTTCAATCATAGTGATGTCCCTGTCTCTTACCAAAGACGTTAAATTAAAATATAGGCTACTACTGGACATAGACCTACCCTCTTGAACAAAGCATGACTGCACTTCACCACCACACCACTATATGAGCAAACTGCATACGATCGATTTGACAGCACTCGCAAGTCCGAAGAACTCACCCTGCTTTGATGCGAGTGTTTTGTCTATTTACATAGGCGTCCATTGGGCTAGACTACATGGTTTGATACGTGCTGAAAAAGTCCTGTTTGCTGTTGAACTTGCGCTTCGCCTCTTCTATGTTTATTGACAAACCCATGAATTATGACCCATAATACAGCCTACTTCAATGATTGTGTGAATTGATCTGTAGCTATCCTCTGCCTATGGTTCCAGATAGCCTATCTGAGACGGTGGTCTGGTATAAATGAGTTGCGTTATGAAATTGAGAATGACACTCCGACTAAATCGTTTAGTCTATTTCTTTGTATTGTGAAATTTAAATGAAATATGGACTATTGCAATCAATACTATGTTGAAATTATTTCAAAGGAATCAGTTTCTATGAAAATCTGTCAGGTGTGCGTGTGTCAAGTTATAGCCTAGGCCAGGGATGTCAAAGTCAAACACATTAGAGGGCCAAAAAAACAAATTTGCTACAATCCGAGGGCCGGACTGGTTCAATTTTTATTAAAACATATTAAAATGACTGCACGTAACCTATTGAACCAAGACGTGTACTGTATTTTATTTAATGATTAAATTAATAATGACTGACTGAAGTGCGGGCAAAGTTTGCACAAATGTACGATTTTTCCCATCCTCACGACCTTGTCATAAAACTTGTTTAAATGATCATATGATGCCTCCTTGCTGCTTTGTCGTTTACATCAGCCTTTCTCAAACTTCTTTGACATGAGGCCCAGTCAAGGCATACTTTGGGGTCATAGGGCCCACCTACATGAACCCACCCCCTCCTCCCACCCCCCATTAAATGATCATAATGATATCACAATTATTATTATTATTATACTATATTGCTATACATGCACTTCAAAACAGTCAATGTTTAAAGTGCTAAGATTGTTCACAAAAGTTTGTGAAAACATGCACATCAGAGTACTGCTTTACTAATGTAAAATATAATTAGGCCTACAATAGTTCCATTGTTTTTGCATTGTTGCATGATGCTTGCATGAGAAATACTTCTCAAAACAACAGCAGTTATATGGGTGCCGTTGTTTTGGGATGTTTCCCTCATGCAAGCATCATACACTGATAGAATATTTATATGTTATTTAATTACATTTAATTTGAATGCCTGAATGTAAGGATTCAGGAGACACAATACCAGCTTGTGTGAATGGTAAATGGCGGATCAGATCATGCGTAAATCATTTTAGATCTCAGATCTTTAACTATCTTTAACTAAGACTAATTAATAGCTTTTGGCTGACTTTAATACTTAAAGGTCACATTCACTGACAAACCGTTTAATACTTGTTACTTTCGAAATACTATAGCTCACTCCAAGTTGCATATGCATGCTGCACGTGAAAATGATCTTCTACCCCCATTGCCCGCATTAGCCAATAAAAGAAAATACACGGAAAAACAAGCGAATCAGAAAGAGCCCTTCCCTGTGACGCCGAAGGGAAACTGACTATTCATGGCCTCGCCCACCTTGGCTTGTGACCGCCTACAGGAAGACTGGAAGATTTTGCTGCTAGGGGATTGTCTCTCTGCAGCTAGTAGGAGCTAACAGCAAGTTGCCAACATGGCAGAAAAAAAATCGTGCCTGTTTTATTTTTGGCAATAACACATCAATGTTGCATGTCTTGCCTTAGAAACATGAGTTGAGGAAGAAATGGTTTGGATTTATCGTTGGAACACCACCACCGAAGTAGTGCAACATTAGTTCTGTGTTCCAATCATTTCAACAACACTCACTGCCTTAGAAAGTGGTTTTACATCGATGTTCTGAAAACCTGGTTCTGTACCGTCATGAAGATGGACCACCAGCTCACAGGCTGTAAGTACAAACAAACTTTTCCACCTAACATCTGTTACATATTCTTCACGTTAGCATGCATGAAAAGGGTACAAGCTAGGCTTAGGCTAGCCTATATTACAGGAAGCTACACCAGGCACGTAACTGAAGTGTTCTGTTCGCGACGTGTAAAATCAGAGAATGCCTAATAGGAAGGGCTCTGGTAAAATCCATTAGAGGAATGGTCTATTTTCCCGAACGTAGCCTACAGGCCACTAACACGCCAGGTGTAGCTACTTCCATTGATTAGGCCTATTGGAAGCTAATTGTTGCAGTACATAACGCGAACGGAAGGCTTCAGTTACGTGCCTGGTGTAGCTACACTCATAAGAAACTGACCACACTACCCAGAGATTTAGCTTGTTGAACCTATAATCTTCTAACCTAAACGTTAAACCACAAATAATAATATTAGCAACAATATTTTATGCTCAACTAAGTACGGGTATTGTTCTAGTCTAAACAGGGAAAATCAAAAACACAATACCCCTGCACTATTAGGCTAAGTTGCTATCACTAGAGCTCAGGTATTTACACTTCAGTCTAATTTGTCTTCTTGCCATTATTACATTGACATACAATGATGTTTTGTTTGATTACTTGCTGTTTACTTAGTGTTTTGTATGTCTTCCAGAGCACATCCTCATGTCAGGCTACACAGCTTTCTAGCCTACATTAGGTCATCACGTTAGAAGCAAAGGTTTGTGATCTAACTTTTATTGTTGTGCTAGTTAGTTTCTAGAAGTCTTTTTCTAGTAGGCTAATACAGGTTCTTATGTGCTCGTCAATGTTTTGGAAAGTCAATTCATGGGTTTCTTCAGGTCACTTTCCACAGGTGTATAAAATCAAGCACCTCGATTATGAATGCAGACTGCATGGTGCTTGATTAATACACCTGTGTAAATGGACCTGATGAAACCCATGAATTGCATAACAGATAGAATTGATATTACCGAATGTCTTCTTGTGGGTATGCTACTTAGTACATCATACACCTTACCACAGTCACTAAAATATTTTTGTTTCCATTGTGCCAGTACAGTTTTGTGAGATAGTGAATGTCCTGTGTACTATTAGTATCTTGTAACTTGACAGTAATACACATTTATTTACTTTAGCTACCCAAACAGAATACTTCATGAAAAGTATGAGTATTGATACAAGCACTTCGGATACACCATGGGCATGGGGGCCTGCTACCTCTACTGCCATCAAGCCTGTTCATCCAAGGCCAGCTAGAAGACCTCGGGTTGATCAAGAGGAGGAGGAGGATGAAAGCGACATCTCCACAATAACACCTGATGGCTCCACCTATGGCCCAGCGCAATTAAAGAGCAATGTAATAAAATCATCACAGCCAACGAATGTGTTTTGTGTGTTGTCCCTTCAGATCCCCAGGACAATACAAGCCGAAACAACAACTCAGACCAACTCAGACAAACTTTTCCCTAAATAATCCCAGCACCATTTTACAAAGGATCTGTAGGCCAGATGTCTGCATCGTCTGGCAAAAAGAGGACTGCAATATTACTATTTGTCAGTGTTTCACGGACCACCTAGCAAAAAAAACAGTAGACCTACTTCAACAGTATATTACACAATAGGCCTTCTTACTGAACCACCTTGCTTATTGTCTTTGCAACTTGCTTATGGTGTCAGAGGATTCATATGATTTAAACTGGCATAGGTTACATCAGTGTTGCAGAACTGTTTGGATTTACATACAAGTTGGTTCAATATTGCAAACAACTCCTCTATTATATTTTACCACATCTACTTGTGGAACACTTGAGATAGCTTGTGGACCACACTTTGAGTACCACTGCTGTATGTAAATATAATAAAGTTGTTTATAGAAAATTGACCTGTTTTGTATATTTGTTTTAGAAGTTTCATCAGTTTTTGTCCCTTTTAAGCTAAAGGTTTATCTTACCTTTCATATCTTCTGTCTCACAGAGGGCCATAGTCGTCATAGTCGAATGTTTAGTGCATTTTGAAGGGAGTACATTATGCTAAGGCAGACTGGTTCTAATCCTGGGTACAGGGTCATACAGACAACAGGGGTACTGGTGTTGCCCATTTTTCTAACCACATGAGCAATCCCCTTACGAAAAAGTAGTATAGGAATCTTATAGTATTTGGGGTAAAATATTATAGTAATCTTATAGGAATAATTGGGACATACTGTAGAAGTACTACTAATAACTATAATATCCTGTAACCACTATAGTTTTTCTATAGTAGTCTTATAGTACCTATAGTATGTCCAAATACTATAGTATTCCTATAAGATTACTGTAATATTTAGTCCCAAAATACTATAAGATTCCTATAGTAGGCTACTTTTTCTGTCATACGTGACAGAAAACAACTTGAGTAGGCTAACCTCTGCCAATGTCAGGCTATCATAGTTCTCATTACCGGAGAAGTCTTGCAGCACACATTCTCTGCTTCTGTAGGCATTCTGGTACAATTCCAGCAAAATATAGCTAGGTAGGCGTGTTTGCATTTAGATCTATATATATATTTGGCTATGACCAAGTGGTCTTTCAATGATAGTATCATGGAATTCAAACCATAACTATCTAGCTATTCCGATAACATTAGCAGGCTAGGTCAGTGGCTGAACTGCATTTAGGGTGCTTACCTGTGTTGTGAAGTAAAATATCTACTAGGAAGATTGCAAAGACTTTTGACTGTGTAAAGAAATAGGTCTTTATTTTAAAACGTTTCCAACTGTTTATTACTTGAAAGCAAGATGACGATTGTCACAAACGTTTACCTCTTTTAGGAGAAATTTTAAGCTGACAGGCAATTGTTACCATTCTATTAAACCAACGTTCACCGACAAACGATCAGGAAGCGGTTCTTCTTCCTACTCGAACACTAGGATCAAACACATGAAGTTGTATCTCCGAAGACATTTTGTGCAACAGTTTTGACTCGAGTTTTAGCCAGGTTTTAGCACTGTAAAGTTGAATATGGAGCATAGCACAGGCAGAATCGGATGAGGACGCACTGGAGGAAGCGTCACAGTACTGTTAGCCAATCAGAGGTGAATTCATTAGCATGTCATTAATATTCATGACTAGAGGCGAAATCCAGTCGTTCCTCCCCGCCCACCTTCCCCACCAAACTAGAACAGCATGAAACAGACGCAGGACAGCATTTTTTTCACCAAAACCGGCTCACAGGGCATTCATCAATACTACAGACCACTGCAAAATTAATGAAAAAACGATGAGATGAGACCTTTAATGCGAAACAGTGTTTTATATAGTCTGTGCTCTGTTTTTTATGGAAGTTGCATAAATCCACGTCGTTCTATTAAATGTCGTTTCATAGCCTTCCAATAGGTTGAAGCTTAGCTTTGCTACCAACGTGCACACGCATCCATTGAATAAACGCTCATACCACGACTTAATTCTATGCCTCTATGTTTGATGACACCAAATGAACAAGTATGTCCTACTAATTGCAGAAATGTTTGTTTTCTTTTTCTGTCCGCGGCTCCTTGACCAATTGCGCAGCAAATTATCAGACGATGGCCCAGGAATAATTTCACTCTGCAGACCATTGTCCACATTGCGGACCGCGGCCCATAGTTTGACAAATGGTGACCTGCATGCAAGGCCTTTTTACGGTGTGTTTTAGCCGGGGTTTCGCGTGGAAGGCTCTGTAGAAATCTGGCACCCTATTCAACGAAGTTAAACTGAAAGAGCGTGCCGTTCACAGACACCAGCATGAACGAGTTCACAGTAACGTTCATCAGGCAGTAGTACCCTACACAGTACGTTCAGTTCACGTTCGCTCAAAATACATATGAACGAGTGACTTTCGTTCAATGAACGCGTTCAGGCACAACACTGGGGAGGGGGGTAGCTGAAAGTTGACATCTGCCCTGACTGAATACTGATGAATAATGAAGCCGAGGTCCACTTGCGGCGCCGCAGTGAGTTCGTGGGCTACCGTTGCATTTTGGGGAATGGAGTAGGCTATTGATGCGCAAAACAGCAGCCGGCGGCTGTTGTCTGCGGGCCGGTTCTAATACTAATCAAATATCATCCCGGGGGCCGTACATAATTCATTCGCGGGCCGGATCCGGCCCGCGGGCCTTGACTTTGACATGTCTGGGCTACAGTACACATTCCTGTAAAAGCGGGTCTTACAAGCGTCAGCGCCACGGAGAGCAACTATGTAATTTTGAAGTCCATCGAACGTACATGAAGTGTAACCAAGAGAACAACAACAAAAACATTAGGCTACATGACCCCTAATAATAAAACAACAATAATACGCAGCACTATTTGAAGGGCATACAACGAGCCTTGCGCTCCGCGAACTCGTCCACGATGCTCTGTGTATGTCCATTTTCTTTGCTCTCTCATTCTCTATGGTGGTTTTTAATGATCTTTAACTTGGAGAATGAGCGCTCAGAGGTTGCAACGGTGACGGGAAGGGTCAAAAATAAAATTAGGGCGGTGCAAATCTCACTGAATGCAGAAGTTACTGCTGGGTGGTTGCATTGGCGGAGCGAGGGGGTGGTTTCGGTGTGGTTTCGGAATCTCTTTTCAAAAGCCCCGAATATTTTTTTGTATGTGTTTTCAATTTCCAACGATTCTAATTTTTAATACATGTTACAAAATGTAGCCTACTATTACTGAGCAAATATACCTTACTTTCAAAGCCCAATATTGACAGATAATCTGATTTCCCACACGATGAGTTTAGGCCATAGACTGTAGGCTATAGACCCTTTCAACAAGGTAAACAAAAACAATGCTTGAACGTTCTATTTGGGCCCCAATCTACTTCCTCTGCATTAATATAACATATGGAATGTTAAAAAGGAAGTCTTGTGGGGCCAACTATGATGCTAATAATGGAACTCTCTTGAAAGGGTACAGTCAGAGAGGGTTAAAGCGGAGCTAGTAATCAAGGATCTTTGGTACAGTCTATGGTTTAGGCAATGCCAGAGCCGAGATGCGGTTTACGTCATAAACCTGGCAGGAAAGTTCAGAGCGGCGCAGTCAGTTTAAACAGCAAGCCGGTAACTATTGACGAAAAACTATTGTCAAGACATTATGCAATTAGGCCCGGAATACAGAAATAAACTTCAGAAAGACAGAAAGTTTGTTGTACTGTATTCTGTAGTCTGTATTCTGTAGTCTCAATGACCGAATCAGTAGATATACCTGTTGTCAGTTGAGTTCGTTCAATGAATTGTAGGCTAGCCTAGGCAAATATGAAACGGAGATGTAACGTGGCTACCGGCGGGATCTTGAACTTGTTTCATGCATTTTAGGGCAAAAAATACCATGGGATTGATGTGTTCTCCATTTGAGGAACGTAATCAATTGCGGACGTGCACAGACAGCTCAGACACAGAGCGCATATAGGCCTAGATTAGGCTACTTTCACTTTCTAGAGCGCATTCATTAGGCTACGTAAAAGATGCTTCATACCAAAACAACGATCAAACATTATCAAATGTATCATGACGTGTTGTCACAAAGACTTAGGCTACTCCAATTAGAAAATCAAAACCAAAATCATGTAGAACATGACGTCTAGCTCTACCACCGGTACGCTCAAGTCAATCCAAACTTTTCTCATCTGTTGTTCCTCGTTGGTGGAACACACTGCCAGTTCCTACAAGGGCAGGGACATCCTTTTCCACTTTCAAAAAACTCCTGAAGACCCAGCTCTTTAGAGAACATCTACTCTCATAGCAACACTTACAACAAGTCTTTCTGATCCTAGCACTCACCAGCCGTTTTAAACTGACAAGTAACTGTTAAAAACAGCACTCACCGACGCACTTATTCTTACTGTACTCTAATGTTTTTTTAAACTGTCCTAAAATTGTGAGAATTGTTCTAAAACTTACTGTTTACCATGTTGTTAGTCGCTTTGGTTAAAAAGCGTCAGCCAAATGTAATGTAATGTAATGTAATGTAATGTAATGTAACATTTTATTCAATATTTTACACCTACTAAATCATCAAAGTAAATTTCAAAACTTTTTAGCAACCGTGAGTCGTAACTCGTCCTGACTGGGGCAACCTATAAGCCTAATACGTCCCACTCTGATGAAAATGATTGAAAAGAAACCGTTTGCATGATCTTAGCTCCTCCGGCCTTGTGCCGTGGGAGAGGACCGTCCCACCTTACCCGGAGGTGGGGGAGGGGTGCCCTCGCACCGGGCCCTGCAGGTCCCGGGCCGGGGGCGTGCCGCACCCTCCGCACCCCCTCAAGCTCCGCCCCTGCTCAGAGGATCAGTAAATAAGTTCTACAACATCTGTGGCCCTTTCTTGAGAGCGTAACAGCTCCAGACAGTGTACTGTAGTTGAGGAGTAGTCTCTGGACTGGATGGTTCAACTCGCTCATTTAACACTGTGGCTTCTCATATGAAATACAATCACAAGCACAGAGATAACTTATCATGATTGGTCAATATTTGTTATTTATTTATTTTTATTATATATTTTTTTTTAATCTTTTTTTTTCAAGTTTAATTTATTTATTTTAGTTTATTTACTCCTTTATTTCCTTATGTTATGGGTGTGTATCTGGGGTGCGGGAGGTGGTGGGGTTTGCAATTATGTCGAACTGTTAAACTTCATATCTTGTCTGTAATAAGATTGAAAAAGTCAATAAAAAGACCATTGATAAAAAAGACCTGGTGATTAAGATGTTATTATACATCTATAAGACCATGGTACGTATGTCTCTAATTGATGTTAGTAACACTTACGGGTGAAACATTAATTAATGTTCTCACAAAGACTGTCTGGTAATGCCATAAAATATCATAATTCCCATAACTTTCTTTTTTGTTACCATTATCAGTGGTTATATAGATAAAGGCCACTATGAGACCTTTATGGTTTACTGTATCTCAAATTGACAACATTTCTTGGCAAAGCATGACTGCATGTTTTTAAAAAATCTTGGAGACTTCCTCCCCACAAAAAAATAAATAAAAATAATAATAATAATAATAATAATAATAATAATAATAATAATAATAATTTGACAGCTCATGAACCCAGTTAGATATTATGATGCTTAAATTTATCCTTGTGATCCTTGTTTTTCCATGTTATCCATGTTTTTGTAGATCACTTCTATAAGACCATGGCACTTATGTCTCTTACTGGTGAAACATGAATGAATGTTCTCACAAAGACTGTCTGGTAATGCCATAAAATATCAGAATTTCCATAACTTTCTTTTTTGTTACCATTATCAGAGGTTATATAGTTTAAAAAGTATTAAAGTCTCATGACCTCATCACTTAAGGATATTTCAGTCTGGATGAAAGATCGGCACATTCAGCTTAATCTCTCCAAAACGGAGCTTTTGATGTTTCCAGCTAAAACAGCTATTCCCCAACAGATTAACGTCCTGCTTGACTCAACTTCTCTGACCCCAACTACATCTGCACGTAACTTCTCTACACATGTAGCCTCGATTGCAAAATAATGTCGGATTGTCCTTTACAACATTACATCCGACCTTGTCTGACACAAGACCCCACATAACTTCTTGTACAGGCCATGGTTATCTCCAAACTGGACTATTGCAATTGGGGCAGTTTGGTCTTGTCATTTCAGCTGGGAGGGCAGCAACGGCAGACGGGCTGCAGCGTCCGTACCATACACGGGTCCGAGTGCCCACGGGGACCCAGGTTCGAGTCCGACCTGCGGTCATGTCCCGCTCCCACCCCATCGCTCTCTCCCATTCACTTCCTGTCTGTCTTCACTGTCCTATCATAATAAAGGTAAAAAGCCCAAAAAATATACTTTAAAAAAAAAAAGAAAGAAAAAAAAAGAGGCAAATGTCTCCTATAAATAGGTATTGAAAACAGCAGAGCCCTTAGTCATGCCATGCCATGAATGTGTTATCCTGCATTGATGGAGCAAAGAGGTGATTTAACACTATGGGACTTAGAAGAGAGAATTTCTGAAGACAAAATGTCTTCCTGAACTGAGCCCACACGCCCTAAGAGAGTGGTCCACAACTGGGTTATTTGTAGGTGTACAGGAAAAGCAGCACCCAAATATGCTGACAGAGAGGTCTGCTTGCAAGCACTGCTTTCCATGAGAACCCAGGATGGACAATCAAGGCTGAGATGGTAACGCCACCAAGATGCATTGTGTGTTGGCCATCCAGTAGTAGTATTTAAAATTAGGAAGAGCCATGCCACCCTGGTCTTTTGGTCTTTGAAGAAAGGCTTTGCGAAGTCTAGGCTGTTTACCATTCCAAATGAATGATGAAATTATAGAATCCAAATATTTGAAAAATGATAAGGGAAGAAAGACAGGTACTGTATGCATTGGAACAGATACAAATACTTGGGAAGAATGGTCATTTTAATTGAGTTGATACATCCAATGAGAGTCATGTTCAGAGGGGACCATCTTGAGAGGTCCTGTTTAGTTTGTTGTAGTAGTTGAGCAAAATTAGCCTTGAAGAGGTGGTTGTAAAAGTGCATAACGTTGGCCCCTAGGTATGTAAAATTACTCTTAGCAATCCTAAAAGGTACCGTTAAGTGCAGTTGTAATGCTTTATGACTAATAGGGAAAAGTTTGCTCTTGTGCAAGTTCAATTTGTATCAAATGGTTTGTTCACTGTTGTAGACTTGTCTTATTGAGTTAGAGCATGAAAGTTCTAAAGTGACCTTGTAGAGAATATGAGGAAGAGTGTGCCTTTTGAAACACATTTGAACATGTTATTTATAATGCAAAACATTGCATTTGAACAATCATTGAGCAACCAGTAGGACAGCATGTACTGTAAGACTTGCCGTTTACAAGGAGTTGCAGGAGTAGGAGATGGAGTGAAATTGAGAAGAGATTTTCTTTGGATTGTACATATAGCACCGTGCTGTGGATATATCTCATATTATATATATAACTCCTCTCGCAGTTACTCTCCATTGGCTCCCTATAGTAGCCAGAATTAAATTTAAATCTCTCACTTTGGACTATAGGACACTGACTGGATCTGCTCCTAGTTATTTCAACTCAATAATCCCTCAACCCCCCCTGCGATCTTCTGATGAGCGTCTGTTCGACCAGTCCTAAACGCTGGAATGAATAGCCCGGTGCTCTCCGTTCCTGTGATAGTTTTGGGTCGTTTAAGAGGGGTCTAAAGATATTTCTGTTCAACATGCACTTAGTTCTTTAAGTGCTTCTTGTATTACAGTTTTATTTCCATTAGACTGTTGATTAATTTGACATTGTTTATTATTGATATTCTCCTTAATGTAGTCTTACCATGTTATTGTTTTTATATTATTGATTGATTGGACATTATTGTTTATTATTGCTTTTTCCCCTCATTTTCATTCCTTATTTTATTTTAGGCTATTGATTGAATTGACATTGTTGTTTATTATTGCTATTCTCCTTATTATAGTTTGACCAACATTCTAATCTGTTCCCTGTTACATTTTAAATATTATATTTAAAAATGTTTAGTTTTTTATTTGTTTGTCGCTTTGGACAGAGCGTCTGCCAAATCCCATAACCAAATATTATGAAACCCCATATTGTCAATGTCAATGTCAATGTCAAATTTATTTATAAAGCGCATTTACAGACGGCTTAGCCGCACCAAAGTGCTTCACAATACAGTGCAATAAATAAAAAAAGGAAGGCACAAAAACAAAACAAAAAGGGCTACAGTTAAAATAAATTAAGAAAAGCAGAAAAAGAACATTTAAAACTAAACACTGGGGCATAAAGGGAGACACTAGCCAAAGGCAAGTGAAAGATGAGATAAGATATTGTACATCTATTTTATACAAGTAAAACACCATATATATAAAAACGCATGCCTGGGACCTCTTATCAGAAGAGAAAATTTTACTTTTCCCCTTCCTTCAATAAATGAATAGGTGTGCTTCTGTATAACTATAATTTTTTTTGGCACAAACAACTATGCAATTGTTCATTGTTGAAGTGTTGATAAGATGATATAGCTTGACTGACTTATTATCAAGGTGTAACTGTCTGGGGTAGCTGTAGCACTAGTGCAGATACAGTACAGTAGTCATAAGGGGAACATCTGTAAAAGTACATTCATTAATGTTTTACTTGTCATCTCAATGACGGGATATAAACTTGACAGCGCCCTTCTCAAAATTGTTTTTGTTTCAAAATGAGTTATGGGTTCATCCTTGCAGCTGCCAGTGCCAGTTATATTTGTTTATACTTTTATACAATTATACATGCCTTCAAAGTCATTCAAAGTCAGTCAAAGTCAAAGTCATTCAAAGTCAATTTTATCTTAAAGAGGCAGAACTGAATGGTTTACATTTGATATCTAAAAAGCTTGTAAATGCCCCTGTCCTGTACCACAGTTTGCCAATATGCAGGACTAACAGAATCTTTGTGCATGCCTGCAGCCACTGGTCTTTTAAGTGACTTATTATTTCAACCCTGCAGATTTCTAGAAGCCCGGGATGTGTCATTGCAAAATTTACTAAATTGAGAACACTATTTAGGAAAACGTGCACATTTTAGTAAAATGAGTGCACACTTTCTGGATATATACAGAAAAAAATATCTTACAATGACACCTCTGTTTAGATTTAGTTTCTGGTAGCCTATTGTAATGTTTTTTTATGTTTTGATTTTATGTCATTGTCCATCTTTTCAGTTATGATTTGTGTGGCTGAAGTTGTGTGGATACTGCTGTCTGCTTGCCCCTTGGGAAAAGATTATTTTCTTATTATAGGCCTACTTAATCACCTATCCTATCTGGAATTTGTGCACATTTTTGCTTATACGACTTTTTGTTCAAATACTTCTGTGTCGTTGCTGTGAGCATACAGGTGCTATATTTTTTATTAGATTTTTTTTTATTTCCATTGCTTGTGCTGTCGAAATATCTCATCATCCGTTAATGTTTAACCAACTTCGCTCTGTCCCGATAATGCGCCATAAGCCTAATAAACTACAGTTCAAGTTCAGCATTGCATGAGTCTGGTATCTTAGAACCAGAGAAGGATAGAGAATCATTCTTAGTGTACAAATATCGGCTTTAAAATGCAGAAATGCAACACAAATTGCGTAGAGAAACCGTTATCAAAAGGCTTTGAAAAACTTGGACGTATCGTCGGCAAATATCCGTGGGTGTTCTTTGTTTTACCCATGATAATATCAGCGGGTTTCGGTGTAGGGTTTTATTTTCTAAACGACAGAGAGGCAAACGACATCGAAGAGCAATTCACTCCAAAAAATGGTCCAGCTAAGGCAGAAAGAGCATTTATCAAAGAGTATTTTCCGCAAAGCGAGCAGTTTTCTAGTTTGAGGGTTTACACAGAAGGAACATTTGCTTCACTAATCGCTGTACACCAAATAAACATTCTCAACTTAGATTCTTTCGAAGAATTAGTAAAGTTAGACCATAAAGTAAAATAGATCAGAGTAAATGACAGTAAGCTGACATTTTCAGACTTGTGTGCCAAGGAAAGCGGAGAATGCGTGATAAACCCGATTCTGGATTTAATGAACGCCTCTATTAATGATAACACATTGATAGATTTCCCCTGGCACGGCAGATAATTCATAGGGACAGCAATTGGCGGCGTGAGTACATACTCGAACAATACCATTCAGTCTGCGCAGGCAATACGAATGTTCTATTATTTGAAGGAAGACCAGAAAAATGAAACAGACCTTTGGTTGAAGAAGTTCATTCAGACTTTGTCAGAAGATGCAAATCTCAACATGGTAAGTTGAAGCAGCAAAAGCAGAAAAATCTACCTGGACCGAGGCCGCTAAGAAATTCATGCATGTTATGTGAAAGAAAGTCTACTTTGCTTCAGGGCACATATTTGGCCTATACCAAATGTCATCCTTGTGGTGAGAATGAAGTGTATGTGGAAATGAGAAGTCATCATGTTTAGGTTTTAGGAGTAGGCTACTTAACACCATCTTAATCAAAATTAATTTGTGCATATGACATGAAATGTCCTTGCCATATGAAGATCTTGTCCATTTTCATTGAAATGAGTTTTCCTGTATAATCTAAGACAGGCCTATAGGCCATTGTTTTATAAATTAAATGTTTGTGGTATATTTCATTTGTGCTGAGCCCAGCCTGTATTCTCCTCTATTATAATATAGACTATATTATAGATGTTTTGAGATCAAAGAAGAGATTGAATTGCTTTGTGTGTACGTTCTTGCTGTTACAGATCTCTGTTTCCTATTTCACTTCAATATCACGAGCAGAGGAATTTGAAACAAATCCACAGACAGTGATACCATTGTTCTCCGTTACTTACTTTCTGGCTATTACCTTCTCCATAGTTTCGTGTATGAGGTACTGTTTTGAAATCATCAATCATGTATTGTTGTTTCGACTGTAAATTATTATTTGATTACGTAAATATGGAATGTAGCCTATCTGTGTGTGAATCTGTTCACTTGACATAATATCACTTCAGCTCATTGAAAGCAATACTGTGTCAACTGTTGAAGTAATTTAATTATGTTCAACCTTTAAAATGAACAGTCTTTGAAATTCTACAGGACACAAAAAAGTGCACGCTAACTATATGATCTTGTTATAACAGCGACAGACTCAAACAATCATTCATTTTCAACTGTAGGTTTCAACTGTTTCCCATTCTGTTTCAACAGAAAGAGTTTGCTAATGCTTGTGATTGCTTTCGATATGCATGTTAAACTGCATGGTGTCATATCTGTGCTCAATCAGGCTGGACTGTGTGAGGAATAAGGTCTGGGTGGCTGGCCACCTTCGGGGTGCTGTCGGCAGGCATGGTGGTGCTCACCAGTTTTGGACTGCTGCTGTTCTGTGGGATGCCATCCGTGATGACGAAGGTGGCGTCTTCTCCCTTTCTCATTCTTGGTATGCTAAAAGACATCCAGTTTGTGTTCTTTTCTTTCAAAGTTTTTCTCAACACACTGAATCTAAAAACTCCTGGGATCATGAGATGTAGTCCATAGCTTTTACATCATTTGCCCTCTCTTCGCACAGGTATTGGTGTGGATGACATGTTCATCATGATTTCATGCTGGCAGAAAACAAAAGTCAAAGCTAAGGTGGAAGATCGCATGGCTGACACATACAGTACAAGGAGGCTGCTGTTTCCATCATCCATCACCACTCTGACTGATGCCTTGGCCTTTTACATCGGCCTCCTGACTCCTTTTTGCTCTGTGCAGTCCTTCTGCATGTACACCGGCACAGCCATCCTCTTCTGCTACACCTACAACGTCACATTCTTCGGTGCTTTTCTGGCCCTGAATGGACGACGAGAGGGAAGCAGGAAGGTTGAAACTCCAAATTCAGACAACAAGGGCAATGCCTGCTCAGTTGGAGGAGCTTATGATCCTGAGACAGGTGCAGAGATGCCCATTAATATCCTCTTTAGAAAGTACTATGGTCCATTTCTGACAAAGCCTTGGACTAAAGTGTTTGTTATTTTGATCTACTTGGGATATTTGGCCGGTAGCATATATGGTTGTTTTCAAATGCAGGAGGGAATTGATCTAAAAAATTTAGCACCTGATGATTCATATATTGCTAGCTACTATGATAATGAAGACAGATATTTTTCAGAGTATGGCCCTTTTGTCATGTTAGTTATTAAAGATGAAAACTTTCAGTATTGGGAGGAAAGTGCTCAAGCAAACCTCAACACATGCCTAAATGAATTTGAATCATCCAATATGGTTGCCACAAACATTACTATATCTTGGCTTGGATCCTATATTAGTTATGGAAATGGTTTGGGATTAAATCTTACAGATGAAAAGGGTTTTATGGAAAATTTACCTCTATTTCTTCTACTGTCAGGTTTGACACAGGATGTTAATATTTCCAATGGCAAAATACTGGCTTCCCGAATATTCATCCCCACTGTAAACATCATCACTGCAATTGATGAAAAGAACATGTTGAACTTTTTTAGGGAAACAGCTTCCACTTGTGGGCAAAACATGGATCTGATGGTCTACCATCCTGCCTTTATTTTCTATGAAAATATGCAGTCATTGTTAGCAATACCATCCAAAATATTGTAGTTGCTACTGTGGTCATGCTTGTAATTTCTCTTCTGTTGATTCCACATCCTCTCTGTTCTCTGTGGGTGACCTTTGCCATTGCCTCTGTAATAGCAGGTGTAGCCGGTTTCATGGCTTTGTGGGACGTTAATCTGGACTCCATCTCCATGATCAACCTGGTAATCTGCATCGGCTTTTCTGTTGACTTTTCTGCGCACATTTCTTATGCTTTTGTCTCAAGTGAAAAGAGAACAGCCAATGAACAAGCTATTGATGCCATATACAAACTTGGGTATCCAATTATACAAGGAGCTGTCTCTACTCTTGTTGGTGTTGTGGCCCTCTCAGCAGCAAAGAGCTACATTTTCAGGACCTTTTTCAAGATTATGTTTCTGGTCATCTCATTTGGTGCACTCCACGGCATCATGTTCATCCCCATATTCCTGACATTGTTTGGGTGCTGTAGTGATTCAAGCAGCGTGCAAGATGAAAAGAACCAAACTGAAAGTGGACAAAATTGTAGCAGTAAGATGCAAATGTCTGGGAAAAGCCAACAAAGCCATCCAAACTGTTCAACAGGTTCTGACTGTTCATAAAATTGTGGGGAAGTATCAAGAAACTAAAGCACAAATATTGCAATGTATTACAGTGCTGTCAACTTATCATGGGAAATGTATATATTTAGAGCTATATATATATATATATATATATATATATTTAGAGCTTTTTTTTTAAATGCGATGTTGATTTGATTATATTTTAATATGAATGTTTTACAATACACACTAGATTTCAATATCAGAATAGTAATAATGCTAATCATGCTTTATATCAGCCATACAGTTTCTGTCTTATATTTATGTTCTATGTCTTGGTAGCTAATATTTAAATATTTTCTAACCACACTACAGATCCCTACTTTATATTTAATTACTTATTTTCCATAATGTGTGGGTGAAATGGTAACATTCTCTATAGAACATTCTTTGTCATTATTTCTGTGTAATCATGATAATAAACTGATAATTTAATTAGATGTGGAAAAATGTGCTATTAGATATTTCTGAAATAAAGGCTATATAATATACAGTACTGTGCAAAAGTCTTAGGCACCTTACGTTATGTTTTGTCTTATGTTTTGCTTCAGTAATGCCAGTAATATAGACCATATTGTTTATTTCTCACTCTCACTCTTAATTAGAATGACCAGAGAACACAGGAAATATGTACACAGTCAAATACACATAAAATGTAGTTTTTTTCTGATACCAGTCCATTTTCAGTCTCAAGCTGCCATTGGATTTGTTGTTTCAGCAGTGTTATAATGACCAGTCACCCAAGGGAGAAGCTCTGACAGAGCTGTCTTTCCCCTCCCAGGCCACTGACGGGCGTGCTTGGCCTGCCAGAAGCTGCTGGTAGATCCAGCTACGATGGGGCTCTTCGAGATCAGCTGCTGACTTTCCAACCATTTTTTGTGTGTTTTATATTCTGTCTATCTTCTGGTTGAATTCTAGTGAAGACAATTAAAAATAAACATATACTGTATGGTCATCATAGCATTGCTAAAACAACAAACAGTGCCGCTGCTGGCCATTTGGGTGCCCCCCCCCCCCCCCCCCCCCCACACACACACACACCTAAAAAGTAAAAAGTATTTTTTTTGTTTAAAATATGAATTTCTTAAGATACTAGGCTACTATTAAAATATTACTAGTTTGAAGTACTAATATAAATGGTGCACTGTCACTTTAAGGGCATTTAGTCTACATAGACCTTTTTGCCAGCTCATTCAAATATAGACTATGGCTGATAAACAAACTCTAGCATTGTTTGTGCTACATTTATAGCACAATATTAACAATGATATGCATAATATTATAATGCATATATTATAATATTATATTATATATTATAATTATAAGACATTTGTTGCAAGATAAGCATCCTCACCAGTCACAATGCCTCCCTTGAGGTGTAAGACTGGACATGGATGCATGGATTTTAAAACATGAACCAACATTTCCAAAGTGATCACTGTTATACAGTATGTGCATGTGTGTTACATGTATGTCTGTGCTCTTTCCTTTCAACTGTATGATTGTTTATGTATACAGTCAGGGGATGCATAAGCGTGAAAAACATTTTTTTTATAAACCCTCAACTCAAAAATGCAGGGAAAAAACACACAACAAAGATGTCCATTGATTTGATTTATTTATTTATTTTAATTCTGATTAAGCTAGATTAAAAATATCAGAACAACTCATTGATTTTTTCTTAATCCTTGTGTGTCCTGAAGTATCAATATGCTGCCATCTACAGGAGAGACATGAGAAGCTCAAGTCACAATCTGCCAGTTAAAACATCAGGGGCTAACTTCTTTGGCAGGCAAAGAGCAAATATCAGCAAGCGAAACTCTGCATGAAATACAGCTACTGTGTGGCATATGGGACCATTGACTGACTCATTAATATCTGCACATCAATGTCTTGTCCGTTATGTTCAACTAAATATATTTTGTGTAGTTCTAAAGTTAGCTTAAGACCCATCATTTAAATTAGGGGCCCAGATATTTCACTTTAAATTGTAAAATGACCCTGTTTCACTTTGTTGCCACTTCACTGTAGATGACATCTGCAACTTGGGATCTAAGGGACTAGAAACAGGTACACATGTGCAGACACAGACAGAAGGGTATAAGCTCATGTTAATGGTTGCACTGTAACAAATCACTCATCAGATCAATTATAAGAAATACATTAAAAAATACTTTTCTCAGGCCTCTATTGTGTGCGGCGACAGTGCTGTAAGTGACATCAACATGGGTGTCAGCCTGTTGAGAGAATAGACATTAACCTTCAAGAAACCTTAAAATATATATTGTCCAGTAATGGTCATCTATGTCCAGTGGCAAATGTGGAGATCAGAGTCCTCCTTGGAATTTTGCTGTAAAAAAATGTAAGAAAAAAAGACAATGATGGTTAGTGCTCAGTCATCTATCCATCATTTAACTTAGCATTATATGAATGTAGAATATGGTGTCCAAACAAAAAAAACTCATTTTAATTGTATATATTTAGGGCTTTATGCCTTTAGTCAGACAGGACAGTGAAGAGTGACAGGAAGCGAGATGGGAGAAAGAGACGGGGTGGTATCAAGACCACGTCAGATTTGAAGCCTGGTCCCTGTGGGCACTTGGATATGAATGTGGTATGGACACTGCAGCTGCTTACCCCTAGTTCCCTCCCGTCAAAAGTTTTGACAAAGAATAAATGGTCAACATTTTGAATATGTTGTTGTTATCATACAAAAGAACAGTAGAGGTCAGTCATGGGCTGTAAACAGGGCTCTTCGCTCTCTCAAGTTTATTTTCCCTTGAATCTTCAGTAGTATGAGATGGCAAAATGAACATTGGCCTTTCAGTTCCTCCTTGGTGGATTGTCTTATCATGTCTAATTATGTCAAAACATTTCCTCATTGTCACTCACCAAAGCTGCTGTACTCTTTCTCTCAAAAACAGCTTAATCAGGGTCTGCAGCACGCCCTGTATATAAATGGTGTGTCATTTATTTCATTACACATACATTTACACTTACAGTACATTTCTTCCTAAAACACCACTGCTTATTATGACCGCCGCTAGCGAAGCGGTCATATAGGGATTGTCAAAGTTTTTTTTTTTTTCCCCGTCATCTACTTCCTGAATTTTTGGTCAACGATACCCGGGACACCGAACCACCGGGGCACATGAAATTTGGTGGGTATGTAGCCCCACTAGACTTTTACGGAAAAATTTTGTTTCGTCCCCGGGGGCCATAATATTGTATTTTTCATTTTTTAACGGGGAGGGTGCAAATCACAAATGAGTGATTATGTGAAATTAAAGCAGAATAATATTGCATTTTCATTTTTTACCGGGGGGTGCAAATCACAAATGAGTGATTATGGGCCAGGTTGATGTGGTCTCAAGGGCCCACATCAACCTGGCCCATAATCACTCATTTGTGATTTGCACCCCCCGGTAAAAAATGAAAATGCAATATTATTCTGCTTTAATCGCCCCTATCTTCAGTTAAGATGTTCAGAACTGCACAAAATTTTATGTGTATGATTGACCTGGCATTCTCTGGGGGTATGCCAAGTTTCGTAGAATTTCATCCATGGGGGGGTCTAAAAAAAATTAGGTTATGTGTACATTTAGTGACACACACATGCACACACACACAGGCACCCACATACTATCGGTATTAGAACGGCCGATACATAATTACAAATTCAGTAGGATTAAAAGAAAGCCAAATATTCATCATCATCATTATCATAATCATGGCTGCATTTCCAGTATTGGCGATTAGTAGTCGTTTGTCCACTAGATGGCACATCGTTGCAGTGAGACGTAATTTTGTTGGAAGTTAAAAGTGGGTTGGAAAAACAATGGACGCTTCCTACAAGGACTGTAGTTTACCGCAGAGAACGTCTAATAAGGATAGGAAGATGTTCACATAATCAATGTAATTCCCATTTCTTCTTGAAGCCGAAATAAATCTGAGGATTTTTATCGGACATGCTTGGTTTTTACTGCAGGTACGTTAATCTTATAATATCAATAAGGACCTACGTAATGTTACCGTTAGCGTTGGTTGAGTGATGGAGGCCAATTTGATTGATTGTATTTGTAGAAAACTATAAATGCGGTTATACCAAGCAAATTGATTGCAGCACTGTAATTGTATCTTTCGACTGTCATTTGTTGCACGTGCTACAAAAATCATTCTGTGCAATGGAAGATTTACCAACGTTACACCGGTCTGATACAGTTTTGCCTATACATGCGTGAGACTGAGACGCCTGTTTATTTTGTTTTAAGTGCGTGCAGGGTGTGAGAGGAGAATCGATGTGCTTTGATTCTAGCTTGGTAGTTGTAGTCTGTGAAATTAAAAAGCATGTGTGTGTGAAGTATCCAAACAATGACACCTTCATTTCATTATGGCTGCTTTAGCAACACACCTTAAGCTACTGTGTAGTGGGTCCCATTTAGAAGTGGCTACTTCATTCGCGCTTTCCTTGACTCATGGAGCTGCGTGAATTTTATTACAATTTTTCGCCACGATATGGCAGTTGAAGTCCGCTTGATACTGTAAGCCATTGGTTTCCAAAGGAGATTTTATTTGTGTCGCCAGCATAGCCTATTGACAATTTATGTTGTAAATAGGCCTACCTTATAAGCCTACCTGTAGCTTAGGGAAGCTAACAGCTTTCTATTAGGATCTAGTTTGTTAGTTACAGTTTTGTCATAACCCAGCTAACAATTTATGGTTCCCCATAGTTTTTGGTTTCGGGAACGTTTGTTTTTGGTTCCCAAACGTTATTCCCGTGGAACGTGGTTCCCGAAGGTTATTTTTTGAGTAAATTTTGGTTCTCATGGAAAGTTTGCTGAATGTTCCGGGAACGTTAGTTCTTGGTTATATAAAACGTTCGCTGAACGTTCCCCTAACGTTATCTAAAGGTTGCAACCTTTAGAGAACCTTCCCCTAACGTTCCCTAACCGTTGCAACCTTCATAGACCTTCCCCTAACGTTCCCTAAACGTTGCAACCTTTAGGGAACATTCCCATAACGTTCCCTAAACGTTGCAACATTTAGGAAATGTTCCCTTCCCTAAACATTGCAACCTTTAGGGAACCTTTGCAATTGCAAAGGGAACATTGCAATTTGCATACCAATTTTATTATTACTTTAAACTACTTTAAACTGCATGAGCAGGAATGCATTATTATATATTTGCAGGAATTAATGAACAGGCAAAATTGATGGGATTTATAACTTTAATATAAAATAATCAAAACACAAAAGGTCTAAAAATATATATAAACATCAGACTCCATGTTACCCAAGTATACTAACACAAGGAATTTGACTTTGGTAGGTGCTCTATACATTCAACAAATAGACAGACAATACAATAGAGAGTACAATAGAGACAACAATATACATTGTGACAGATACCAACACAATATACAAAACAACTATAGAAATAAGACATAATACCAATATAAGTACACATGGAGTGTGATGTAGAGTGCAAAGTAATAGTGCAAATGTAGTGTGCAAGACACATATTGGAATGATAAAGTATGTAATGTGCAGGTGAATGGTCAAAGTGGGGATGACCCCACTTATCTGCAGTTCAGGAGAGTGACGGCAGTGGGAAGAGAGTTGTTCTTGTGTGCAGGGATCTGTAGCGCCTCCCTGATGCATTTTTGCATTTAGAATAGCCAGAGCGTGGATATCTCAATCGGAAAATTAAACAATATCGGGTGCCTATGGACTAGGCTGGCTGAACCCAGCCTGATCTGCCCGCTATTTATTTTTTGATTTCTTAAAAGATTGAGCTTGGTCTGGTGAAAGCCAGACTAGCCATGGACCTCAGTTACACAATGCAAGGGAACATGAATCAGCCTATATTTGCACGAACAATAACGGACAACAGCTCTTCAACTTTGGCCCGTTAAAATGTGTATGAACAGTCTAGCGACGCATTTCATCAAGGCCCATTTGGACATGTCAGTTATTTGCACCACTGGTTAGATGTAAAACAGCATTTCGTTTCAGACTACTGTTACTTAATTTGTGCATTAACAATAACGTTTCAGACTACTGTTACTTAATTTGTGCATTGACAATAAAGTATTACATGAACTAAAGATGACTAAAATCTTATGTAGAAGAAGAAACATTCACAAAAAATCCATCCATCCAAAAATGACCTTTGTTTTTGATAGCTGTTGATAACGGCATGGAACTGACAGAGATGTTTTTGTTTATAAATAAATAAATAAATAACATTATGCTGATACCTTTTGCTTTTCCAAAATACAATGTAGCCTACAGGTGTAAGTGACCTTTCATCAATCCAGTTGCAATGGATGAACTGTGATGAACTGCCCTACTTGTGATTGTTTAGAGATTTTAAAGGTTTTATAACAATGCTACATCTTCTTTGGCTATTCTACAATCTATTCACCTTTTCAGCACCAGTAGGCTACTTTCTGTGCAGCCGCACACACACACTCAGGCATGCCAAACAAGCATACACAAAAGTTTCAAGTGTGAAGAGTGGGGGATGGAGTAAAATATGGAGACAAATTGAAGTGTGATTTATTTTCGCGGAACGGATGTACAGGACTGAGCGGCGGTCATATTTTGTACCGCTATGCGGTACATCTAGTTCTATATAATATTATAGCCATGTAAGGTAAAATTGTTAAAGGTGTGTTGCTTCATTTGCAAAAACATGCTTTGTTTAGTTTGAGGCTTTCATGACACGACTATCTACAATTAAGATTGTGGGGATGTATTGCTCACTCTAAGAACAGCTTTGGAATATTTGGCATGTGATGTGTGAAATGTGGTGAGCTTGCAACTGGAGGTGTGTATGCACTCACTGTAGGCAAAGCTTTCAGAACATGTGTCTCGTGAGGGATGAAATATGGCGAGCTTGCCACTGTGGGTGTGAGTTAATGTCTGTTCTTTGTTTGTCTCTCAACTTTAAACTGACCATAAGACCACAAACCATGCACAGAGCATTTTGCAGTGAAAATGTTCCACCTCTTAAAATCGTGTGTAAACCAGGTAGCATTATCACTGCACACATAGGACAAAGTAGTTCAAGCACCAGTTTTGCTCACTTAATTAAAATGTTTTAAAACATGTAAAAAGTTATTTATTAATTATTATTATTAAGCTATTTCTCTTTTTTGTTGAGTGGGTGAAGAATTGCGGGCCTGTCAAATCTTCCTCCATTCTTCAGAAGACTGTCTGTCTAGAGTTACTCATTCAGACATGTAGCTCGGGTCAGGAAAGGATCTGTGTGATCCTCATTCTCACCTCTTTGGCATGACTGGCTTGGGTGCAGTGAATTCAAAATGAATGGACTTGTACAGGGCTTATGGTAACAAAATGTTCATTATTAATAATTCTCAATATTTCCTCAGTGAAATATCTGATTTAATTTGAAATAAAACACATCCAGGACTATTTGTTCAGCAAAATTAATACAATTTCGGCCAAGTTTCAAGACAGACACACAGATACACACTTGCACGCACACATGCATAAACAGATAAGTATAAGTAAGTATATACTCTTTTGATTCCGTGAGGGAAATTTGGTCTCTGCTCTTGTCCCAATTCATGAATTAGTGAAACACACACAGCACAAAGTGAACACACAGTGAGGTGAAGCACACACTAACCCGGAGCAGTGAGCTGCCTGCTACAGCGGCACTTGGGGAGCAGTGAGGGGTTACAGTAGGTGCCTTGCTCAAGGGCACTTCTGCTCAACCACTTTCCCCTGCCTACATTTTTCCTACTGGTCGGGGATCGATGATGATGTTGATCGTTGATGTGCCGTGAGAAAGGTTGGAAATAGGCGAGACAACAGGCCAGCACTAACCTCCGAGTGTGGTAAACAAAATCGGGTATTTCAGGCATTAAAAGGCCCGGTAAGAACCAAACCAGATTTTGTTCAAATCTACACACCTATGGCTACTGAAAAATGTAAGGTTCATTTATCAAATGTTATTTTTAAGTATTAAAAAACATTGTTGTTTTAGAATTTTCGAACGAAAGGGCCGGTAATTGGTGCTTTTTTTTGTTCCTTCTCTAGCCACTAGGCTAGATTGTGATATGTAGTTCCATATAGAACCACAGGTAATCCGGATTTTGTAATCCTGAAAAGGTTGTATCTGGGTCCGTTTGTTCCAATCCCAAATTGCTTTGAAAAACCGGCATGAAAGTAAGATGGATTACCTGATCCTTGATTGTAAAACATGGGATTTCCAAATCCGGATCGTTCTGATCCAGATTCAACTTTTTGAACAACTGGGCCCAGATGCTCACATTACGGACTGGGCTGTCTACCTAGTTACCGAGGACGACCACCATTATAACGTGGTAACGTGGCAGGAATTCCATTCTGGAGCACCTCACTGATTGGCCAACCAGCTATTTTGCTGCAGCTTGATATGCATATGCATTTCTTATATATTCAACTGTAGGATTGGTTATGTATACATAATCAAAGAATGTTTAGCATAAGTGTGGAAAAACAATGTTTTATAAACTCTCAACTCAAGAATGCTGGGGGGAAAAAACACAACTAGGATGTCGAATGATTTGATTTATTTCAAGCATTTTCTGATTAAACTAGATTAAAAATCTCAAAATAGCTCATTGAATTTTTATTAATCCTTGTGTGTCCTGAAGGATCAATATGCTGCCATCTACGGGAGAGACATGAGAAGCTCAAGTCACAATCTGCCAGTGAAAACATCAGGGGCTAATTTCTTTTACAGGCAAAGTGCAAATTCTGTCAGCAAGCAAAGTTCTCATGCTTGAAATACAGCTACTGTGTGGCATATGGGAGCATTGAGCTGACTCATCAATATTTGCACATCAATGTCTTGTCCGTTATGTTCAACTAGCAAATATATTTTTAATATAGTTATAAATGTTAAAACTAAGACTTTGTCCATCATTTGAATTAGGGCCTCTTAAGATAAAATATTTCATTTCACACTTTGTTTCAGTTAAACAAATCTCAGAAAGGTTTATTGGATTTGTAAAATTACCCTGCTTCACTTTGTTGCCACTTCACTGTAGATGACATCTGCAACTTGGTATCTAAGGGACTAGAAACAGGTACACATGTGCAGACACAGACAGAGGGGTATAAGCATAATATAATTAATGTTTGCAATGTAACAAATCACTTATCATTTAAGTATAATAAAAATACATGAAAAAATACTTTTCTCAGGCCTCTATTGTGTGTGACTACAGTGCTGTAGGTGACATCGCCATGGGTGTCATCAGCCTGTTGAGAGAATAGACATCTCATGAAATCTTAAAAATGTGTTGTAATGGTCATCTATGCCCAGTCCCAAATGTGGACATCAGTAATAATGACAGATTTAGTTGCTATCATACCAGAGATACCAGAGATATGTGTGTGTGTGTGTGTGTGTGTGTGTAAGAGAGAGACAGAGAGAGAGAAAGAAATATGGAGACATACTGCATTCTTTGAAGGAGTCATAGCTATCATGCTATAAGTGACTTCAGTGTCCTCCTGAGAATTTTGCTGTAAAAAATAGGAAAAAAGACAATGCTGGTTAGTGCTCAGTCATATATCCATCATGTAACTTTTCATTGTATGAATGAAGGATATGGTGTCCAAAAAAAAAGGTTTTAAATGTATTGTTAAACCTTGAATGTATGACTAAAGGACTGGGTAAATAAGACAAAGGGAGGAATGGAGAGATGGTGGAACTATTGGTACTATGCAATTACTATTTTCTAAATTCATTTAATTAGATAGGACAGTGATGAGTGACAGGAAGCGAGTGGGAGAATAAATGGTCAACATTTTGAATTTGCTGTTATCATACAAAAGAACAGCAGAGGTCAGTCATGGGCAGTTTACAGGACTCTTCGCTCTCTCAAGTTTATTTCCCCAATTTGATTTAGTTTATTTTTGTATGCATAAGCATATGCACGTGTGTAAATATTGTATTTGCATATTTATTCACATTAGCATCCTGGTTCAGTCTTCTTACAAGATCTAAAAAAAACCTTCTGTTTGTCACAGATGACAGTGCTACACAAATGCTGCTATCATCAATGGCTGAAAGAAAACGTATGCCACACATGAGAAACCAAGTCCTTGACATTTTATTGCCTTGACACCCCGACTATCTGCTATCCTTCTGCTGTTCTCTCCCGAGTTTGCCTGTCCTTCTCTCGGCCTAAATGATAGCCCATCATGACCCCCTCTAACTTCAGCTTCAGCAGTATGAGATGAATGAACACTGGCCTTCCTTGGTGGATTGTCTTATCATGTCTAATTATGTCAAAATGTTTCCTCATCGTCACTCACCAGAGTTGCTGTAGTCTTTCTCTGAGAAAAAGCTTCATCCGGGCCTGCATCACGTCCTGTATATAAATGGTGTGTCATTTGTTTCATTACACATACTAGGGCTGTCACTTTACGTTCGAAAATCGATTGCACAATCGATTGGACCAACCAACACAAGTTTCGAAAACTAAAATAGGGAATCGATTTAACCAAATATGTACACTATTCATTTTAAACGAATTAAACAAATGAAAAAGATAGATGTAACAAAACTCAGGAACAAGCAGAAAAATAACAAAGAATTCCGAAGTGCAGTTTGCATTGCGAAAGCTAAAAAGAAAATTCCCACCAATTTTACGCACCGGAAACAGCTTTTTCAATCGGCTGCTGTGCTGCTGGTTTTTTGCCAAAAAATTGAGGACAACGCGATCAACCTGTGCGACATGAGAGATACGAGTGATAGGCCCTAATAACTTGAGGAGTTCGATATGGAAGCACTTCGGGGTTTGGGTATATCAGACTATGGAGAAGGACAAAGCGGTATGCAAACTGTGCAGTCGTGAGTTCTACGTAGGCGAAATTTGTTTGACATTTCTAATTGTAAACGCAGCCACGTTGAAGCCTGCAGTAATGTTTTTCACTGATGTTATGGCAGTCCACTCTGCTTATTGTTTTTCGAGAATGTTGCATTCCTGTTTGTCATTGTGCACGAAACTTCACGCCATTGTGCGTCTTCAAGCGCCCCCTTTACGTTCGTCCTAATGCCTGTTAGTTGTTCGTGGATTGTCCTATATTTGGTGTTGAAAATGAAAACGTCTTTAGACATGAAAAATCGATTTTACAATCGATTCAATGAACAATTATGTCTCAAGAATCGAATAGGATTTTTTCACAAAAGTGACAGCCCTAACACATACACTTATGTTTCTAAAACACCACTGCTCATTACAAAGTGTGTTTGAGTTGAAATGATACACTATTCATAAACATACTACGTTTTTTCAGCCTGATGAGAGTCAGTGTTCCACAGATGACCACCAGCAGCAACAGCCCCAGCAGACCCAACAGCAGAGTCAGACTGAAACCACTGTGATACACAGTATGAGAAAACCAACATAATCAATACAGAAATAAAGGTCAGAAATCCTTACAGGAAATCCTAGATGGTGATTAAAAATATCTCTGAAACCAGGAACTTGTGTGTTTCAGTTCCTAGATTAATTGCAGCTGGTATCATGTGCTCATTTTGTAACTTGAAAGTCTGAAAATTATTTATAGAGAACTTTCATATAAAACTTTTTAAACCTGTGTTTATGAAAAAACATAATCAAGCACAATAGGAATTTATGTTTTTACATGGGCCATTTTTGTATGCTTTTTCTCTAAAATTAAAGAAAGGTATAACATTTTAGAAGATATTAAAAAGGTATAGACATACAATCTTACTTTGGAGTATTGGTCTTGTTTGTGGTTGATGTGGAAGACAAATCATCAACTGAAGGTTAGATGGGGAGACAAGAAATTGTTACTGAGGGAATAAGAAGAAATTAATCAATTCTATCTTTACTATTTCTATTACCTATATGCTTTCAGCTTTAGTTGGGTTATTTAATTGAAGCATTCTGATGTGAACAAAGAAGATATCCCACCTTTAGTAAGATTAAACTTGTCTATACCTGTGATGGTTGTCCTGATGGTGGATGTTTTGATTGCAGGCTGCTGTGTTATTGTCCTCTGAGTATATGTGTTCTGTTTGACAGTGATGTGCACAGGCATCTGTAGGTCTCCCACAGAGCAATAGTACCAGCCAGTGTGCTTCAGTTGTAGACCTCTCATAATCACCTTAAACACTCCTTTATTGGCATCAGTACTCGTGTCCACACGCATTCCATCTGAATATCTATAACTCTGATAGACACAGCGGCCATCAATCCGGCACCATTTCCTCACTCCATAGTTACTGTAGTAGCAATTTATTGTGACGCCTCCATCTACATATCCAGTCTCAACTTGACTATGAACATAGAGTGTTGGAAAATCTAAACAAGATAAATGTAGGAATTTGGAACAAATCACTAAATGTGTTAATATTTTGGTAATAATAGTGGTAATATTAATAGTGTTCAACACAGAGAGGGAGCTACAATAAATATGTGAGTATTGTTACCTTCGACTAATATGTAGACATTCTGGTATTCATTCCAATATGAATTATTTTCAATACCACATTGGTACAAGCCTTCATCAGTCGCACCCATGTTCTTCATTGTGACTGTGAAAACTGTTTGGTCTGGGTCATCTGAGATTGAAACTCTCTCTAACCGAGACATATATTTACTATTCACAATAAAATGCCAACGATCCCAATAACCATAAAATATCTTATTATTAGATCTATATGCTTCTCTATAGTGACATGGGATGATGATGGTCTCTCCTTTTCTCACGGTCACCTTTTTCACTGTGGAGATGCTGTTAATGCCTGAAGGAAAATTGAAGTCATGATAAAAATTGTACGTATATGTGCACACACAGACATGAGACATGCGCAATCTTCCTAAAGGTACATTTTACATGCATAAACTCATGAGTTCCTCCAAAACATCTTGAACCTCCATCTTTGTGTTTCACTTGGATGCCACAACATCCATTTGTCCTCCAAACATGCATGCAGACATTAAGCTGGTTCAATATTTTCTGCATAACACCCTGTCTCGCTCTGCTACTACAGACTCGTAGTAGGTCAATTATTTGGACATGTGAATCAAATATTCAGCAGACAGAAAGAAATGTACCTCCTCACATACAGTACCTGACTGTGTACACTGCATACAAAGGTAAAACAAATGTAATTTTTCTCACTTTCTTTGATACTTCTATTGGATATATACGGTTTAATTTTTAACTAAAGGTCCTTACTATTCCAAACTGAACATTTCACAACAAACAAGTCAAGATCAATGTAATGGCATATTATCATATATATATCATATACATATAATGACCATTCTACCTGCAAAGTTTGCAAGAAGGATGAGGATAATGAAGTCCATGCTGTTAGGGTGAACGTCAAACTGTACTGTGACTGCGTGCCACATGAAAGTTTTTGCAAGCATTCTGCTGGTTTATACTTCTCCTTTCAGTCTTGCCCTAACAATATCCTCTTTTTGTAGTCTTTTTCTGTGTGCACGTTTTTATGAATCTGCTCATCTAGTAATGATACTGCATTTTTGTAACTTAAGTTATGTATTCCTCTAAAGTCTATTTCTCTCTCTCCCTCCCTCTCTCTCTCTTTCTGCCCTTTATTATATATACCAGTATGTCTGATGCAGTCCAGAGCTTCCATCTGTTTGGCTGCATTTTTCTCTTCCTCTTTTGGACTCTCTCTGTTGGTTACCATATGGTGTTGCCTTGACTAGTCTACCAGGCTATTATCAGTTTTTACTGTATCATTATCATTATGCAAGAAGAGCATCCACTTCCTCATTTGTCTCAGCTGGGTTACATCTGCACTGCCGCTGGATGGTGAAAAAGAAGGACTTCATGTCTTGGGTTACATTGTCAGACTATCTAATTCCCATGGCTGTGCAAATTTGGCTCCACCCCACAGGAAGTGGAATTGAACTTTGAATTGGAGTGACAAGAAGAAAAACAACAACAACAACAACAACAACTAGACTGCATTTCCGGCGGGAACTGCGAAAGTGTGCTTGCCCTGGTCCGGTCAGCAACGTGAGCAGACAGTGGCATACGCTATGCTGAACCTGGCTTGATCCAGGCATTGTAACGGTGCCTTTCAGTGTTGGAGCAGTGGCAATATCCCAAAAGCTCTAGGAGCTCTAGGCTCTAGGCTATTCAACTATTGGCTTGCGGGTTGAATGTGATTCGTTGGATTTTACCTTTGGCCTGCCTTCGAATTTAGCTTCTATGACTGAGATCAAATCAATAAAATAAAATGACAGCAGTGATTGGCTGCAAAAATAAATAATGTCACGTGTCTTGCGCCTCTCAAACTGGGCTATCAGGTAACCTACAGAGGAATTGAAATTATGAAATATGACCAAGGCATTAAAAAGCTACTTGTTTGTCAGGATACTTTTTCACTGATTTATTTAAAAAAAATATGAGCTATGAGTGTGAATGTTATATATTCCATCCCACAAATTATGTTTTACTGGTTTATTTGACAAATAATCTATATGGATTTGCTCTATAAAGACCGTATGTCTATTTGGGATTGTTTTGTGAGCCTGGGGTTGTTTTGAGAGCCTATTGATGTAGCCTATCTCAGAATAAAGGAATACTTCATATTACTCTAAACCACCGTCTGTAAATCAACTGTATACTACTGTCTACATTGCACTATATTTCTTGACCTGTCTCTGTATGTTTCATCACCTTTCTATACTTTGCCTCACATTGCAACACAGCTCAGATCTTTGGTTGCTATGAAGGCCAGTCGTTCTAAATGGATGGTTGCTATGGCCAAAGGCCAGTTCTATCTCTGCCGTTGTCAAGCGGGCATATCGTAGAATTCTGATTAACCTTATCTTATTTAAAACATCTCTATTTTACTTATCACTGTATGGAAGTGGGTCCCATTAAGAAGTGGCCACTTCATTCGCGCTTACCGTGATTCACACAGCAGCATTAATACATTAATCTGTCACCATATGCCTATGCTTACGTTTGCAAAGAAAACATTTTAATTTGATCCACATGAAACGTTACATTTCATGTACATGTTGACAATAGGCTAGTTTTGGTTGTTGGTGGTGTTATTGCATCCCTTAGTTATGCCTACAATGCAAGTTCCCTCGCGATTGGAAGCTCCTGTAGACAATAGTAGACGCATTTCAAAACATCGCGTTAGGAGTCCTTGCCACTTCTTTTAAGCCGTCACAGACGTAGGTGCTACTTTTAGGGCTAAAGTGCTTCGTGAATTACTGTTAGTAAAAAAAAAATAGCAGTCCTAAAGTTACACGTGACGAAGTTACGAGTGCAAGCATCTCATATCAAATGACCATGGCATTACGCTAAACAACATAAATCCCAATTAGCAACATAGCACTACATCTCCTCCTCCCTATAGCTAGCCACACAAGAAATGAATGATACTAAATATCTGCTTAGCATGCTTCTCCGCTTAGCATTCTAATAACAGAAGGGGCACATTTATGTTGACCACTACAACATGACTCATTATGTCTGTAACGTTAACTGTATAAAACACTTACTTTCATAAAGGACGCACACCATCCAGCACATGGAAACCGATATTTTAGGTTCTTGGCCACAAACTCAAAACGTGTCTCTCTGACGCCCTGTTCTAGAATCTTTGCTCTGAAGGCTGTGTTGCTAAGGCAACATCAAATAAACGAAATGATAGTCTTTCAGTATTAAATGTGTACGTGTGATTCCGAATGGATGTGTGTGGTTTGCAATTAGAATAAACAAGAAATAACATTTCCAATAATTTCCCATGATAAATTACATAATATTTGCACCTTCCTTACTTGGGAATCTCACACCGTATTTCAAGTAGGCTACACTAGTGAAATGTGATACAACGTTGCCACCTAGCGTTCAGATAGTTCTAGGCTATTTAACATTAACGTGACATTGATTGTTTATTCTTTCGTCAACTCCATGCTTTTAGGAAAACAATCTTTTTATCATAGTACCCTCTTCAATGAGCGATTACCAGCTCGTTTTTGTAACAGAGATAGCTGTTTATTATCCCTAGGTTTACAGAAACACCTATTCATATTAATACGTAGCCTATGGAGTGCTGCCGACCACTGTTCATTACGGCCCAGAATGCCTTGCATGTCTTTACAACAAAACAACACAGTAAAACCTAAATGCCCGTAAACATATGCATTTGCATACTTGCATCATTTAATAATACTCTCCCATCATGATATGTAACAATAATGAAAAATTTAATTTGAATACCGTCAATGTGAAAACAACTCTATTATGTAAGCTATATATAGCTACTGTTCTCCTTGCTATTTCAGTTCGTAAGTCCATACTATCCAATGGCAGAGCAAGGTTGCCTGGAGACATTGTGCATACATGGAAGGAATTGTGATAGAAGGTGAATGGAGAAAAGGTGAATGGTGTGAGTTACCAAATACCCGTGGGTGGTTTGCCAAATGATGCAAACTTTTGGAATATTTCTTTTTTTTTTTTTGCCTATGCACCCTCACACTGGAGTCCCCAGTTCATATACAAAATTTGGTATCGATATGTGACAGTGTTCCTGAGATATGGACGACTTCCTGTTTCGGAGCTTCGCCGCCGATTTCGTTTGGCTGTGACGGGCAAACGCTTTCGAAAATCAAAAATCCTTCCACTAACATTTGTGAGGCTTGGTCCAAGGATAATGTACGTCAAGTTTCGTGGCGTTCGGACCAAATTTGTAACCTGTGAAAATTTAGTTTCGCTTTCTGTTCAATCCAATATGGCGGACGAACGGCACGCCCACCTGACGTCATCTTCGCGACCAACTTACACCGGTACTGACCGGACGTTTTAAAGTTGGAACGGTGTCTCTGTCTCAAAGGGCCTAGGCGCTAGGGCTGACAAAAAATTAGGGAGATGGGAAAAATAATAATAAAACTTAAGAAGAACAATAAGTGTGCTGCTTTGCAAGCACACTTAATAAAACTTAAGAAGAACAATAAGTGTGCTGCTTTGCAAGCACACTTAATAACAACAACAACACCAAAGGAAATACAAAACACCTCCTCTTCCCCTTTAAACCCACATGAGGCCACATTGGCCCCTGTGGGTCACCCACTACCTCTGATGGTCGCTCAGGGTGTGCAGACATGCATACTGTATCATCTCCCCCAGTGCACCGCTGCTGATCTGAGCACTTGGCATGCATGCATCGACTCTATTGAGTTCTGCACAGTGTGCATGCCAGTGTCTAAAAGTTACGTCTTCTCACCCTTGCCCTCATCTGCCCACGGCTGTTCCCTCTCACCTTGTTGCGGCTGGCTAGAGATCAGTGAGCTGGCGGCAAAGCAGCGACCCCTGCGTCTCCACAGCAACCACAGAAAAACTTTTGAATGAAATCAAACGAAAGACACGAACCAACACGAACTAACACGAACCAACGAGAATAATCTATCAATAAGAACTCAATAAGAAGAGAAAAGAAACCTGAACGAGAACATAAACCTGACCGGAGGGAAAACGATTGACAGGACTAACGTTAAATCGAATGGATCGAATATTTTTTTTATAGTGGATAAAAGATCTGAATTGATGGCGAGCCTCCCAGAATCCCATGTGAAACAAGTGAAATCAATTTTGAGTGGTTGTGTTTAATCAATGACGTGTGCTTTATTTGTTGCCACTTGTGTTTACCAATATGGATGACATGTGCATTAGACTGCAGAATGTGTTTTGAGAATGAGTATGTGTTTAGAGTTTTGCTGGAAAGTGTAAGTGAGATCTGCAAATTGTGTTTTACCATGTGAAGTGGTTTAACCCTTTACCCGCCAAAGTCGCAAAATTGCGACGTCACTGATTAAAACAGACGTTCTCTTTCAAGCTTTCATTCGGTATCACACTATGGGACACTATGGGACGGTCTCACCGACGTAGGCTAGCACGCCTAGCTAGTCTCACCGACGACTACCCCATGCTAGGAGCGGATGACCCCCCTCCCCTTGAGTCAGCAACCCTTTCCCAGGAGCCGGCTGGCGCTGGAGAACTGGGCGCTAGCTGGGGCGACCAGCTCGACGCTCTATCACCTATATACGACACCGAAGACAGCCCAATGGGGATGCTAGGTGTGACTGGCGAAGCTGAACTCATCTCAGAGGATGACTCCGTCGACCTACTATCCCTGGGGGATGAGGATGGCGACGACTTATTCTTTCCAGCCACTCAGGCTGCTCGCCCGAGCGGTGTGAGAAGTGATAGCAGCGCCACTGAGGCTGATGAAGCCGCTAGCGTGGGCCTTCACGACGTCTGCAAGAGAGCAGCTGCAAAGCTCGGCGTTCCCTGGCCGGAGGCCTAGAAGGAGAGCGTGTCCTCTCGCTATGAGGGAAAGAGGCTCCCGAAGGCTAAAAGCTCCACCAGACAACTACTGCCCGTCTTCCCCGAGTGCCTCGAGGAAGCCACACGCTCATGGAGCAGCCCATTCTCAGCGAAAAACCCGGCTCAAGGGCTCGCGGTGCTGGAATGGCCAGACATGGAAAGCAGTGGATTCTCCCATCTGCCCCCTGTCGAACCGCTCCTGGCCTCCCATCTCCACCCCACCCAGAAGTCTGCGATGACCCCCTCGGGACCCGCATTCCCCTCCAAAGCCGACAATTTCCAGTCTGCCGGGACTGAAAAAAGCTACAAAGCAGTGGCGTCGGCGGTGAGAGCTCTCAACGCCTCATCTCTGCTCATGGCCTACCAAGCCGAGCTGGAGGAAGACTTTTCGTCCGCCCCCAACCAGCCACCTGTGTGGGTGGAAATGTGTGTGGTCACAGACCTCTGCCTACGGCTACACAGGTGTGCGGTGCAAACGGCGGGACGGGCTATGGCCCTCATGGTCTCCCAAGAGAGATCTCGCTGGCTCAACCTCTCCAGCCTCTCCCACAAGGAGAAGACCCAGCTGCTAGATGTGCCCGTGGACCCCAAAGGTCTCTTTGGACCAGCCGTGGCCACTATGCAAAAGCGGTGTGAGGAAAAGAAACAGGACGGTGAAGCGCTGCAGCTGTGCCTCCCCAGAAAGGCACAAGCCCCCGCTCCCAAAGCACCCAGACAGACGTTCCCCGAGGCAGCGGCACGCCCGCCGCAGTACCGGATACCGAGACATCAGCTCCCGACCCAGACTGCCACTCAGAGCCTTGGTAAGACCCCCGAGCTCAAAGGTGCCTGGGTTAAAAAGCCCTTTAACCCTAACGCGACACAGGGAGGTCAGCAAAATCCCCCACCTGCGCAGGGAGCGAGGAAGAAGAAGCACGCCTAGAATGCGCCTTGCAGGCGAGGAGGGGCGAGTCCAGCCAGACGCTCCCCCCTCCTCGACTCACACCGGCCCCGTTCCTGGGCCTGTTCAAAGAGGCACGTTCACTGCCCACCAAGAGGCGTGCAGAGGCCACAGAGGCGCTCGCAGTTCACAGCCCACTGAAGCGGAGAAGAGACCTGGAGTGCCAGTTCGAGCCCCAACAGAGTCTCACAAGCACACACCAGTGACGAGCCATGTTCAGTGGCAATGGCGTGCAATCACTACCTAATAACGATAATTCATAATAATTCATACCATTGTCACATCTAGCATCTTAGCTAAAGGCTCTATCAGAGCAAACCAGCCACGGATATACAAATGGCTGAAAGCCTTGCACCTTGACAAAAAGTTGCTATCTCTTCCAACTATTACATTTCAGAGGAGCACAACTGGAAGCATTGAGCTTTTGCCCGTTGATGAGCCAGAGTCTTCACTTCAGTGTCAGAACTATGCCTGTGGTGGCACTAAATGAAAGCAATAGTAAGCATGCAGCCTCTGACATTTCACTGCGACCAAGAGAACACAGGCTCTTCAACAAGAACTGTGTGTACATTGTGACTGGAGGACTCACAGGACTTGGATTTGAGACAGTGCGGTTCATTGCTGAGAGAGGTGGAGGGTACATTGTCATTCTCTCCAGGAAGAGCCCCAGCTCTGAGATGCAACAGGAGATTGATACTGTGAAGCAGCAGTGTGGGGCAGTGATTGTCAGTGTGCAGTGTGACATTGCTGTAAGTGAACAAGTCAAAAGGGCCATCCTAAACATCAAAGAAATATTCCCCTCCTGTCCAATCAAAGGAATATTTCACAGTGCAGTTGTACTTCATGATGCTCTCATTGCAAGCCTTGACCAATCCCTCTATGAGAAGGTTCTGAAGCCTAAAGTGAACGGAGCACTGAATCTGCATAATGCCACTAAGCACTGTAAACTAGAGTACTTTGTGTGCTATTCATCTATCTCTGCTTTTCTTGGCAATGCATCCCAAACAAACTATTCAGCTGCGAACTGTCATTATAGAAGGCGTCTCGGACTCGGAGTCCATCAACTGGGGGGCCTTGAACCTTGGCCTTCTGTTGAACAAAGACCATCTGCAAAAATTTCTAGAGGCCAAAGGCATGATGGTGATGGAGGGTCCAGAAATCCTCCAGAGCTTAGAGCAGTGCCTTCTTTTGAACAAACCTCAACAGGTTATTTGCAAGTTCAATTTCAAAACCATGTATCACCATGGTTTTGCACAAAATCCCTCTCTCTTTAAACGGTTGAGGAGTCTGGTTGAAGGAGAACTGAAAGATGCAAAAATGTCTGATCCACAGGCTGCACATAATGAACTGCCTTCTTCCCCGCATGAATTGGTCAGGACCATACTCAATGAGACCTTGGGTGTTGAGTATGATGAGCTGAATGATGAGACATTCCTCTCAGCTCTGGGTGTTGACTCCATGTTGGGTATAACCCTGCAGAATCTTATCTTCCAGGGGAGAGGTATAAACATCCCTCTTGTCAACTTACTGGATCCTAGCTGTACTGTTGCTACCCTGGCAGCTTTACTGACAGAACATACAAGAGAAGATCATGAAGACAATAATGATAATACTTCATTATAGATCACAGATGTAGCACAGATGGTGTGTTTCAGGTTTATAGCAGAGAAGCTCACAACAAAAGCTTTTGTCAAAGAGATTGAGAATGCATGACAGTAGAGTGTAAAATATATCCCCTAGCTCAACTATTTTTCTGAGGAAAATATGTGCATGATGCTATATTAATCATTATGGTAATGGTTATGGTTGTATATTTTGCAGATACTTTTGTTCAAAGCAACATACAGGATATGAACATTACATTAGTTAAAGTTAATAGTTTGAAATAAAGTGAAAATAATCTACACAATCATTAATATCATTAATATGACCTTATTTATCATGTCTTATATTCATATTAACATTATTTGGTATAGTGTAATGTTGTTGTAACCTTCCTAATCAAATGTATCAATTAAAAAGCATGTCAATAAAAATATATACCACTGAAAATTGCATCTGACCCTTTTAATTTGTGCTGTTTCAGAAGATATGTGTATTTTGTGGACAGAGTTTTTAATAAATGTTGGGAAACATTACCATACAGAGTACCTAAATATGGCAGCATAAAGCCTGCTATATAGGGGGTATAGGGAAATGTGAATTTGTGAGAAGGAATTGAATGAAACAGTGCCAGGGTAAACCTTGCTAAATTATGTTTTATTATTTAACATAAACAATGAATAACAAAGTACCAATTATAATTTGGGCTATACATTAAGCATGTATTGCTAGAGAAACCTATGATATTCCTCCAGCCCACAAAGGCTCAGTCAGTGGGTGTTTATAGATGGCAGAAGCAAATGTGGGCTTGGGCTCCCTCAAACCACGATGTAAGGCAGTTATTGTGCCACAAGATGGCAATGTTTAGTAGCATTAATGTGCTTGGACATTTGCTGCATTTTCACAGAATGCTTTGTAGTGTTGCAAAGAGAAAATACATGAAACTATGCACTTATGAAATTGTCTCAATACAAAACAAAAGGAGCATAGAATAGGGGGATGCTGCTTCTAACTAAGCGAGAGCGTAAACGTTGATGTGCACTAAACATTTTCACATGGAGTGATTCTTGTGAATTGATTGTAATTACCCCATTTATTTGGTGACTCGTGAGCATCTCTTTTTGGATTAATCTTTTACTTTATTTTCCTGTAGCAGTGAAATAGGGGCCCCTAGAACACATTTCCAAATCATGTTTGGGGGGACAATTATTGACCGCCTCAGTGCATATGCTCTGCAATGGAATGACACAGTTTGTAACTGTGAATAGGATGCCAAACTCATTAACAGTCCTCCTTGTCATCAACCAGGACATTTTTGCTGGCGGTCGACAGATGGACCAAACATACCCCAAATCACGCCGTAAGTATTTTATTTTGCACATATTGCCCATATGTTAAAAACAAATAAAATTGAATAAAATGTTTTATAATAGGCCTACTGATTATAGAGATATCCGGATAATTGATGGGCAGGTGTATGCCAAAGATATGTCATTAAAATTAACCACCATACTGTGATAGAGTAATGCCAAAGATTGGACAAGCTATTCTGAAGTGTAGTAACTATGTATGATCTATGTATTAATGATCAGGTACACATATGATAACTATGACAATATTTCCAAAACAAATTAATTTATTAGCCTATTTGATCTGTGTTAATTCTAACAGTGTCTCCATCAAATGGATAATTTCCATTAAGTTTGTTTCAAAGACAGTCAAACTATGCCTTTACTGTGCTCCTTTCGCATTATTTGCGACATTTTTTACACTTTCCTTGAGTGGTCGCCCTAAGCAGGCAGTGAATTACGCGTTAGTGCGTCAAGATATGCAAATACCCTGAATTCATTATGTAATCAGGGCTCTTGTAAAATAAAGTTGTGCACTATAATTAACTTTCAGGGACTTTTTCAGGGACTTTATAACCGTTTCAATAATACTGGATACGTTTCAGATAGACTTTAGAACAGCTTTAATGCAATACTTAGGCTGAATTCGACTTGATTGGTGTTCTTTCTTCACCCTTCTTTTCTTCATGCCGGTAATCATGGCTGGCTGTAATACAGACTGCGTGGAGAAACCGATCTCCATCGGCTTTCAGAAGTTTGGACGTTTTGTGGGAAGACATCCTTGGTGGTTCTTTTTATCGCCTTTATTTATTTCTGCTGTGCTTGGGAGTGGATTTTATTTTCTGGAAGATCGTGAAGCGAATAACATCGAGGAGCAGTTTACACCTGTTAATGGCCCTGCCAAACTGGATCGGCTGTTTGTTCAGGAGAACTTTCCACAGAACGACTCGGTGTTTTCCAGCCAGAGGCTCTACACGGATGGAGTTTACGCATCGTTTATAGCAGTCTCGAAATCGCCCAACATCCTGACTGAAGACGCACTGAATGAAATATTGACCTTAGACAAAAAAGTTAAAGAGCTGAATGCTTCAATGGGTCATGATGTGTTAACTTATGATGGGCTATGTGCCAGAAAATACAACAAATGCATGCCAAATAAGATACTAGATGTTGTGAATTATTATGGCAATAAAATTGAGCGGACTGAGCTCACTTTTCCTTTTCTGCGATTCGGATTTACACATATTTTTCTGGGATATACTGTCGGTGGAGTAACGCTCAATTCGACTGTGATCAAAGGCGCTAAGGCCGTGCGGCTTTTTTATTTCCTAAAGGATGGCAACCGCTCTAGAACAGATTTGTGGCTCAATGAATTCCTCAGGGTCTTTCCTTCAAACCTCAACCTAAAATTCGTCAGGGTGAGTTGCTAAACCATTTCTATATCCGTATTTCTCAAATATAAAGTTAAGGGAATACTCTTTGGAGTTATTATTGTTGCTCTCTTACGCATGCTAAACATATTTCCTTTTTAGTATATGCGTTTCTACTGTGTTAAACAGGACAAAAAGAACTTCATCGAATTAGTGAATGGAGATGTAATATACACTCTTCACGGACCACTGAGCAGGCTGAGCCGTGGCGATGACCGTGCACTGGTGTTGATGGATTATTCTATGGCTTTACTCATGCTTAGACTTATTGTATTACCGCCAGTGTGCACGCCAGTCAGCCGGCACTTCTCATCCGGTCTATGTTGGTTTACTGATGGGGAGTCACTGCTCATCAGCCAGTTCTGTAAATTCACTACAGTGACTTACAACTATGACTGCTTTAAAACAAACATTTATTAAGACTTCTTTGAATGTCATTCTTAAAGATACGAAAAAGTTAACTTTGCTCCATATTCCTTTCCTTTGCATACAGTATGTTTTGGTGTCTTGCTATTGATACAATCTCAAGCCTTGATCTTGAGACATTTTTCTTTAGACTACTAAAATTATATTGCACCTATAATGCATCCTCTGTGTCCTCTGGCTTATTGTAGGATTTGTGATTACATTTACAACTATTATGTGGGGCTTGCAGATTTTATGTATGTGTATATTTAATATATAAGAATATTTATACTGATGCAATGTGTATTGTGTTCATAGGTTACCCATTCAACCTCTCTGTCAAGACAGGTAGAATTTGAAGCAAATACAAAGGATGTCATTCCTTTGTTTTCCATCACATATGTAATTGCCATACTTTTTTCCATCCTGTCTTGCTTAAGGTATGAACCATTTTGTATTTCACTGACATGCATGCATATAGCCTACATATGCATGAATACTGTCACATTTTATATATCTTTCATTTGTACATTTAATATTTTTATACCCTCACAAAATATGGGGGTGAGGTTAAGATCACATGTAAGGTTAAGTTACCTTTGGGATCAGCTATGGTGCACAAGGTGTTTTTTTTTTTTTTGCTTGACAGATTTGACTGTGTGAGGAATAAAGTGTGGGTTGCCACCTTTGGTGTGATCTCTGCTGGTCTGGCAGTGCTCTCATCCTTTGGGATGATGCTTCACATTGGAGTGCCTTTCGTCATGACAGTGGCCAACTCACCCTTTCTGATATTAGGTAAGGCTGTGAGCTCAACCTTTATTAGACTTATCCATCTTTAATAGAACACTGTGTAGAGCAGTGTTTCTCCACCGGGTGACGTCTGGCATCCTCAGATGAGCCACAGAAACGTGGCTGACACTAGGCTAATACAATTAAATTGAAATAAATTAATGCATAATTTTGGAATGTTTATTCTAGCTTTATCTTAAGTAAATGGAGGCCACATCAGAGAAAATAGTTCTGGGCCGGTTCCCCGATAACGCTCACTCTTATAGTCCAGTCATTTTAGGAGAAATGGTTGAACAAATTGCAACACAAGCAAACTTAACTGATTTTGAATCCTCAATATGTCCTGAGTAAGGGAAAAAAAGCCCCGAAGAATCCCAATAGGGGAAAGTTTAGAAAAAGACCTAAATATACCCTATTCATGCACCTATACAGTATTTTTCTCATGCAAATAGGGGAAAAAATTAACCTTCACATATCATCATGAAAATTACTGAGTTGATTACTTACATCAAGACAAACAAAAAATGTATTATACATTTTTTGAAATAGTTTGTTAACATGGGCAAACAGGGCATAATGTAATTATGTATAGTTAATTTAACCACAACGGAGCTAATAGTCCAGGCAAAGGTCTGACCCAAAACTAATTGCAACAGAATTTATTTTCCTATTCCTATTTTGGCTTAAAATGACTGGACTATTAGCGTGCTAAGAAGACTCAAAAGATATATCTTTCCAAAGTTGTTTATGTTCCTAAGTGTGTTCCCCGAAGTGTCCCTTAGGAAGCTTCCTCTTACGTTTGACGTTACAAAGGCGCTGTCCCAAGTGAAGGTGCTGAATTAGTTGCCATCGATTGCTCAGGAATCGATTTTCTACTTCACGCGAAGGTGCATGACGGCGTTAAGAAAGACAGCACGTTCTATGCAAATAGAACTTTCCTCAAATTGTTCCAGTAACATTTATTTTAACATAGTTTAAGTTATCAGTAAAATATAAACTATTAACTAAATTATTAAATTGACAGTAATATGTTCACACGATATGTTGTGACGGGTACACTAACCGGGTATCCTAATCCTCGCTAATTATCCACCCTCCTTGTCCCGTTGTGCCGCTTCTTAATGGGTTTAACGACTTCTAAAAAATATGTAATACACTTTTATATTAATGGTAAGGTACCTTACAATTAGAATTGATTGGCAAGCAGCTGCAGTTCTGTTTAATGCGGTATTGATTGCCATTGGTTAATGTTTTCAATAAAAAGCAACCTATCTACAATGAACAGAGAGAGAGTTAGATAGCCTACAGTATGGTGGGGAAGCAACGTAAAAAAGGAGCACTAAGCTTCTCGTCAGAGGAACTTAAAATTTTGCTGGACGAGGTGAGCTTGCACAAGATGACACTGTTTTCCAGCTTTCGGAATAACTTGTAGCCTGACGAGCCAGACCCACATTAAAATGTAGGGTCTGAGCACTCACCATTCGCAGTGCTCAGTCCGAGGGGCGGGATAATCGGTTGTCTTTCAAATTTCTTCTGCACGCAATAGGACAGCGCTATGAGTCCCATGGTTTCCCACCAGCGGAGCTAGTTGGCTAGTTCAAACTTTTGCCAACTTAATAAAAGCTTAACTCGTGTCACACTGTTAGCCAACAGCAACATTATCTTATTTGTTTTCAAGTAGCAGGGAATTCAAGCCAAACCGTTGCAACTCTGCCATCAGTCATTATGTTAAGCCCTCTATACACGATTTGATTGGCCTGATGGAAGTTTAATTTTTCGAGCTCACAAGCCAACGGAGAGTTGCTAGACTAGCCCTGGCAGCAAATGTAATTTGTTGCCGCTAGGGTGCGTCTAGATTTCTAGGCTAAATAACTTGTGCAACAGCAACAAAAAAGAGCTATGGAGCGACATGGACTACACGGCTCCGCGGCTGGCGCCGTTTTTGATTCAATACAAGGACACGTTGGATCGCTGCCATAGGCCTAGTTGGTCGCTTACTGGACACCACCATGCTTACCCATTTATAGATCTTACCATTTAGAGGAAAAATCTTTTTCATTATCAAAAGTGATTGCCAATTTGAACGCTTTAATGACATTACGAAATAGCCTAGGCTAATTACCACCATATTAGTTCTGATACCAAATAAAGTAGGCCTAAACTTCATAAATAGGCCTGCATCCATTGCGAACATATTTTATTATTAGTCTTAAAATGTCCATAACATAAAATCATCGTTGAGCCACATCATCATCAACATACTGTACTTCTACTACTGTATTTCTAAAGACTGCTGCACAGTGGCGGCGACTAGCGCCTTGAGAGCTCAAACAACGCTAAGAGAGAGCTTAGGAATGGTCCAGGGGCCGGTTCCCCGATAACGCTCACGACTCAAAAGATATATCTTACCAAAGTTGTTTATGTTCCTAAGTGTGTTCCCCGAAGTGTCCCTTAGGAAGCTTCTTAACACGCTGCCTCTTACGTTCGACGTTACAGAGGCGCTGTCCCAAGTGAAGGTGCTGAATTAGTTGGCATCAATTGCTCAGGAATCGATTTTCTAGGCTACTTCACGTGAAGGTGCATGACGGCGTTAAGAAACACAACACGTTCTATGCAAATGAAACATTCCTCAAATTATTCCAGTAACATTTATTATGACCGCCGCTATAGGTTTAGTCAGATTTTTATTTTTTTTTGACAGACACTGAAAGACCGGGGTAGACGAAACTTGGTGGGCATGTAACCCCATATGAATAGCATGGAACCATCGTTTTTCGTTTTGATCTGTAGCTCCCCCGCTGGACTGCACCCCCCGAAAGGAGGGTAGGGCAGACACAGTTTTCTGTGAATATCTCAAGAACCGTAAGGTTTAGGAGGACCATTTTTTTTTGTATGTTGATCTCAAGGGGCCATGTCAACCCATTCCATAACCAATCATTTCATGTATAGCGCCACCTAGTTAAACACAAAAAAGTAAAAATGAGGTGTTGTAATCGCAGGTATCTGTGACCTAACATAGTCAAAACTGCACGAAATTGGAAGTGTAGGATCATTATGACACCCTCTGAATGCACGCCAAGTTTCGTGGAATTCCGTTCATGGGGGGGCCACACAATAAATAAATTTATGTTACTATACACCAACTGGCCTGTAGGTGGCCGGAGACAGTTTTCTGTGAATATCTCGAGAACCGTAGGGCCTAGGAGGTCCACCTTTTTTTTGTATGTTGGTCTTAACGGGGCATGTCAACCCATCCCATTACCACTTATTTCATGTATAGCGCCACCTAGTTGAAAATTAAAAAGCAAAAAATTAGGTGTTTTCATCACAATATCTCTGGCTGATGGTCAAAACTGCACGAATTTGAAAGTGTAGGATCATTATGACACCCTCCGAATGCATGCCAAGTTTTGTGAACTTTCGTTCATGGGGGGCCTTACAATAAAATAATTTATTTGTACATTTAGTGACCGTACACCAACAAGGATTCCCGGGACACTGAAAGACCGGGGTACACGAAACTTGGTGGGCATGTAACCCCACATGGATAGCATGGAACCATAGTTTTTCGTTTTGATCTGTAGCCCCCCCGCTGTACTGGACCCCCCGAAAGGAGGGTAGGGCAGACATAGTTTTCTGTGAATATCTTGAGAACCGTAGGGCCTAGGATGACCAATTTTTTCCGTATGTTTAACTCCAGGGGTCATGTTAACCCATTCCATGTGCACACATGTGCATAAACAGATACACACGCACACACATACATTCACAGTAATCATACGTATGACACATACTCACACAGTAGACATATGTACGCATGCATGCACATGCACAAACACACATACGCAGGCAAACACACAAGCACGCACAAACACACACACACACACACACCCACACACATAAACATAAACGTGTACACGCACACATGCACACAGGGGTCGGTTCCCCAAAACGTTCTTATCGCTAAGTAGTTCTTAACCTATTCCTTAATCTCTTAACGTTATGGCACGATTCCCGACACGTTCGTACGCTAAGTATATCTTCTGTAAGTCACACGTTCGTAAGGTTGGTCTGAACCATTCGTAAGCTCTCTCTTAGCGTTGTTTGAGCTCTCAAGATGCTAGTCGCCGCCACTGTGCAGCAGTCTTTAGAAATCAGTGCAGCTCAGTACAAGTCAAACTATGGTAGGCCGACAGTATGTTGACAATGTTGGACATTTTAAGACTAATAAAATATGTTCGCAATGGATGCAGGCCTATTTGGTATCAGAACTAATATGGTGGTAATTAGCCTAGGCTATTTAGTAATGTCATTAAAGCATTCAAATTGGCAATCACTTTTAATAATTAACAGCTGGCTAAGAATTAGCCTCTAAATGGCTAAGATCTATAAATGGGTAAGCATGGTGGTGTCCAGTAAGCGACCAACTAGGCCTATGGCAGCGATCCAACGTGTCCTTGTATTGAATCAAAAACGCTGTGTAGTCCATGTCGCTCCATAGCTCTTTTTTGTTGCTGTTGCACAAGTTATTCCGAAAGCTGGAAAACAGTGTCACCTTGCGCAAGCTCACCTCGTCCAGCAAAACTTCAAGTTCCTCTGACGAGAAGCTTGGTGCCCTTTTTTTACGTTGCTTCCCCACCATACTGTAGGCTATCTAAATCTCTCTCTGTTCATTGTCTGAGGTTGCTTTTTATTGAAAACATTAACCAATGGCATTATTTTTATTTGAACCTTGAATTTCCCCTGGGGATAAATAAAGTATCTATCTATCTATCAATACCGCATTAAACAGAAGTAACTGCAGCTGTTTGCCAATCAATTATAATTGTAAGGTACGTTACCATTAATATAAGTAATAATATAAGTGTATTACATCATTTTAAGAAGTTGTTAAACCCATGTCAAGAAGCGGCACAAGTGGCACAACGGGATAAGGAGGGTGGATGATTAGCGAGGGATAGGCCTACCCGGTTAGTCTACCAGTCACAACATATCGTGTGAACATATTACTGACAATTTGATAATTTAGTTAATAATTTATATTTTACCGATAACTTAAACTATGTTAAAATAAATGTTACTGGAATAATTTGAGGAATGTTTCATTTGCATAGAACGTGTTGTGTTTCTTAACCCCGTCATGCACCTTCACGTGAAGTAGAAAATCGATTCCTGAGCAATCGATGTCAACTAATTCAGCACCTTCACTTGGGACAGCGCCTTTGTAACGTCGAACGTAAGAGGCAGCGTGTTAAGAAGCTTCCTAAGGGACACTTCGGGGAACACACTTAGGAACATAAACAACTTTGGTAAGATATATCTTTTGAGTCTTCTTAGCGCGCTAAGAGTGAGCGTTATCGGGGAACCGGCCCCTGACCAACGTTACGAACGTTTACAGAAGATATACTTAGCGTACGAACGTGTCGGGAATCGTGCCATAACGTTACGAGAGAGGTAAAGGAATAGGTCAAGAACTACTTAGCGATAAGAACGTTTTGGGGAACTGGCCCCAGACCAACCTTACGAAAGTGTGACTTACAGAAGATATACTTAGCGTACGAACGTGTCGGGAATCGTGCCATAACATTAAGAGAGAAGTTAAGGAATAGGTTAAGAACTACTTAGCGATAAGAACGTTTTGGGGAACCGGCCCCAGATTATTCTAACACCGAAGCTGCAATCAGTGTTTGGAACGTAGCCTGTATGAAGTCTACAAATATTTACAGCGCTCGACATTTAATAGTTAATTAGCAGCAACATGGACAAGGTTTTTGAAAAGAAATGCTCCAGAGTCTGATCCATCTGAATCTGAGCCCTCAACATAATCCTCTTCATCGTGTGGTCATTCAGTGAAGGAGGTAGAGACCTCCAGCAAGACTAGAAAGACTAAAATGACAATTAGGCCTACCTCATGTTCGGATTCATCTTCCAGGGGTGGGTATAATGCGTTACAAGTAGCCTAACGCATATGAGTAAAAAAATTTTTTTTTCGAGGAACAGCAACTTTTCATATTCCTTTTTCAAAACTGTATTTCTCACTCAAGTAGGCTACATTTGAATTGCCTTTCGTTACGAGTACAAATTTATTATCGGAGGAGAAAGTATCTCAAGGGAGAAAAGCGCCACCCCTCCCTTGGTGCACAACGGCGTGGGAGGGGGAAAAAACATGACTTCAGAACGCATCGTTACGTTGCCCCGCGATTATGAAAGGAATAACTGGCCTGCATGTACACGGAATAGATGTTCTATACTGTATAAGAGCTGTGGACCAGGAGCTACGTGTGTCTGTGCATCGTCCCAGGCCTAAATCTCCCACTCCTGTGTGTGAGAGAGTCACACTCCTGTGTGTGTGTGCGTGCGTGCATGAGTTGTTGTTTTCTACATGCGTTATGCATTTGTTGGTCTTCAGAGACAGTGTGTGTAATGTGTATTCTAATGATGATCTACATAAAACATTTTTTTAAAAGTTTGGGGTGCCTCGAGATTTATCTTTCACGTAAAGGGTGCCGCGACTGAAAAAAGGTTGAGAAACACTGGGTAGAGGATGCAGTGATACAGTACCACTGAAACGTATTATTTTTTTTAACAATTTTGTTTCTCTAAGGGATTGGAGTCGATGACATGTTCATCCTCTTGTCTTGCTGGCAGCAGACCGACGTCCATGACAAAGTGGAAAACCGTTTAGCAAACACCTACAAAGAGGCAGCCATCTCCATCACCATCACCACTCTGACCGATGTCCTGGCCTTTTACATCGGCCTGATGACCCCATTCCGCTCCGTCCAGTCTTTCTGCCTGTACACCAGCGCCGCCATCCTCTTCTGCTACATCTATAGCATCACATTTTTCGGGGCCTTCCTGGTGTTAAATGGACGCCGGGAGAACAGCAACAAGCACTGGCTGACCTGTAAGGAGGTGCCGGAGGAGGGCCCAGTGGGACAGTCGAAATGGTACAACCTATGCTGTGTGGGAGGGGCTTACGACCCCCACACGGGCAAAGAGGAGGTACAGCCCATGAACCACTTTTTCAAAAAGTATTATGCACCCTTCCTGACCAAATCTGGGATTAAGACTCTGGTTATTCTACTCTATTCCATATATCTGTCTGTCAGCCTGTATGGGTGCTTTCAGATCCAGGAGGGAATAGACCTGCGCAACCTTGCAGCTGATGACTCCTATGTAGTACAATATTACAACGACGAAAAGGCATACTTTTCCGAATATGGTCCAAATATTATGGTCATCATACGTGGGGAATTTCCTTACTGGGATGAGAAAAATAGGTCGGCTCTTGAGTCATGTGTTGAAGACTTTAAAAACCTTTCTTTTATTGAAAAGGACATATTCAGCTCATGGCTGAAATCATACAAATACTATGGACAACACACCAACCTGAATTTGAGCGCTGAACCCATTTTCAAGAATAACCTTAGCTTGTTTTTGAGATTCTACTCAGATTTCAAGCAGGATGTTAATTTCACTAACAATTCCATACATGCCTCACGTTTCTTCATCCAGACTGTAAACATATCCACGGCCCTTGATGAAATGAATATGCTGAACAAATTGCGAGATACTGCCCAGAGGTGTCCAGTTCCTTTACTGGTTTATCACCCTGCATTTATTTACCACGACCAATATGCTGTTATTGTCACTAACACTATCCAGAATGTTGCAATCACCACAGCAGTGATGCTGGTGATTTCTCTTCTCTTGATTCCGAACCCATTGTGCTCTCTCTGGGTGACATTTTCCATAGCCTCTGTCATCTTAGGGGTCACAGGGTTCATGGCCCTTTGGGATGTGAATTTAGATGCCATCTCCATGATCATCCTTGTGGTGTGCATTGGCTTCTCTGTGGATTTCTCAGCACACATCTCATATGCGTTTGTGTCTAGCAAAAAGCCAAGTGCAAATGAAAAAGCTGTCGAAGCACTCTACCATCTTGGTTATCCTATACTACAAGGCGCATTGTCCACTATACTAGGGGTTGTGGTGCTCTCGGCCTCCAAGAACTACATTTTCAGGACTTTTTTCAAGATCATGTTCCTGGTGATCTTCTTCGGTCTCTTTCACGGCATCATGTTCATTCCAGTGTTCCTCACCTTCTTTGACATGTGCAGTGGAACCCCTGCCAAAATCCGTAATCAGAATGAGGAGGAGGGCCAGGCCATGGGCAACTGCCAAGCCAAGAGCAAGCAGAAAAATGGTCGAGAGGACGAGAACAAAGACAAGCAAATCTACGTCAATCACTCGTTCTTGCCGGACAGCAATAACCAGGTATGTCAGTCGCAGCCATGTTCTGCTATCTGGAGTGTGACGCTTAACAACCAGCACACTGCAATTGACCAGGTGTGCCTGGCAAGCACCATCCCAATGTTCACGGTGGACAGTGAGACCTATGAGGTCCACATGCACACACCAAGCAACAATGCTTTGGTCACAGATAGCTGTCACCAAAACCAGGCATCTCAGGAGGATCAGAATAGCATTAAGGGAAATAACCTATCTGATGGTAGTGTAGCAGTGTCTCCCAATTGCTCTGATGCGGTTAGCCATGAATGAATTCTCCTCGTACTTTGTTACATGTATGCAAATGTTTACGCAAGTTACTTAATGGTGTGAAAGCATGAGTTTGAAAATACAGACCACATTTGTTCAGGGTACACAGTGGTTTGGTTTTGAGACATTATATAACAACTGGGCATATTACTGATGGCACGTAAACCTGAACTCAGTATAGTGTAATTTTTTTTTGTGGTGGCAGCAATTAATCTGTTTTAAAGGTTTTGGTTGGTCTGTAAATAACCATTGTAGGTCTTGAGGCTTCCCCTTAGCTAGGCTTTTGAGTGTTCCTGCCAGGTCCTTTGTGAATGCTTGTTTGGGACAAAAGAGCTGGTCCGAGCATTTAAGAAGCCTGGCATCTAGGCTAGTTTTCCCATTTCTTATTTTTATTTGTTTTTGAAAAAAAAAAATCCTAGGGTTTTTTTCTGACTGCATGTGATCTTTTGAAAGAGGGGTCAACTGTGAAATTGTACATGTGTGTAAAAACGGTAATGTTATTTTTCAAGTCTCTTTTTCATTTAGATGTTGCACATAACTTAAACATTAATTATATTTCAAAAAGACTATTATTATTGTTTATATTACTGAAGTTTTTCATTTTGTAAAAAATCTGATCATATGTTGAGAACTGACATTTACTTGGAAAGGCCAGAATATATATAAAGTTATGAAAACAAAATGGACATAGGAAACCACCAAGTCAGTCTTCTTTGTATTAAGGCTCATAGATAACTGAGTCTGACATGTTCTTCTTTTCCCCTTTGCTTTCATTCAGTCTACAGTGTGAATGGAAATCTTTGATCAAAGCTCATTATTTCTACTTTGCATTAGATTATGCAGTGGATTAGCATGAATTAATGTCCAGGCATACATCAGCAGAGGGAGTTATGCATGTCCTCTACTCATATCATGCATTTGTGTCCATATTCTTTGTCTATCAGTGTCTCAACAATGTCATAAATTATTTCCTGTGTTCCTGATTAAAATTAATATTGTTCATCAGAAAATGTACGTTAAAGTACGATTTTTAACCACCATGTCTTTTGAATAATATGCATCTCTGCAAGTATAACAATGTGAGGTCAAACATTGTCAAACGTTGTCACTGTTAGACTGGTTAACTGTGCTTCCTCAGGTCTGTAGTTGTACGTGCCTTGCATAGTTCCCTAAGTATCTCAGACGGAATTTGGTGCTTGGCTGGAAGAGAGGAGAGGGCGAGTGCTGCGTTGGGTCAAAGTATTTAAAAAGATCAGGTGTTCTTTGAGCGCGGACACCAAAAGGCAAAATGTGACTGTCCTGTACGTAAGCTATGTATGAGGCAGTCAAGGAATCTGAGGCACACTGATCAAGTTAAAAATCCTTTATTCTAATGCATACGCCTACATGTTTTCGATTCATAACAGTCTACATCAGGGCCTTTGTGCTTGGCTGGATTTTAGGGGTAAATGTATGATAATTTGACCCTCTAGTATCCTCAGAAATCTACCCTCTGTGATCTCCATCCCTGCTTTATACCCAAAAGGCCCTGCAACCCAGTGTACCAAGTTGTATTTGATTAAACACATTTGGATGCATTTAGGATTTCACATTGTTTCACACAGCTGGCACAAAAAAGCACACCGCAGGTTACATAATCTGTTCACCTTTGGTAATAGTTGAGCAACCAATAATTTTATACACATAAGCGGTTTAGTGCTACTCATAAAAACAATGATGTGCATCAAAATATTACTGAAAGCAAGAATAAAATTTAGTTATCCAATACAGCTATTTCCATTCTCATGCATAGTGTACAATAAACAATTAATAATTAATGATGATTTATTTGAAAAAAAGTTACAAGCATTTACAGAATTGAATGGAAAAGAGATGTGTTCTTCATTAGAGCTATTGCTACATATCCTCTCATTAGGGCGATCCCATAGGAATGAAATACATACAAATTCACCCTACAGATTGGATTTCAATATCTACATCATTACTCTGTTTCAGGATTAGAACTAGGCTGGACATAGTGCTATTTGGATCCAGTATCTTTACCAATGGCACATTTACACCACAGTCTTGAAATATGCAGTTCTGCATAGTCATGGCAGACATTGAATCAATGCCTAAAGAAGTAAGTGTGCTGCTCTCCCTCAACTCGTCAATGTCAGCATTACTCAGGTCACAAAGCAACCGTTTCACATAATCCTCCACAGAGTTCACAGATTGTACCATTGGCTCTGTCCCCTCCCCCTTGAGCTCCTGTTGTACCAGTGGTGATAGTCGTACCCTGAGAGATGCGTTTTGAGAAAGGACATGGTTTTGTAGGTTTCTGAAATTAAACTTGCAAACAACCTGTTGCGTGTTGTTTGTCAACAAGCATCTCTCCAAGGACTCGTGTACCTCAGAGATCTCCATGACCGTCAATCCTTTCGCCTCTAAGAACCTTTGAAAATTGACTTTGTTCAGCAGCAGGCCCAAATTAAGAGGTCCCCAGTTGATGGACTGCCCAACAAGTCCAAGGTTGTGGCGATAATGACAAAAGGTATCCAGAAAAGAATTGGCGGCAGCATAATTTGTTTGAGAGGCATTTCCCAAGAAAGAGGAGATAGAGGAATAGCAAACAAAGTAATCTAGTTTGCTGTGTAATGTTGCATAGTGCAGGTTTAAAGCTCCACTCACTTTTGGTCTCAGCACTTTTCTGAAGTGTGAGCTATCAAGGGTCTCGATCAGCCCATCATGCAGTACAGCTGCACTGTGGAACACGCCTCTGATTGGACAAGAGGGAAACCTCTGGCCAATGGCTGTGAAGGCTCTCACTACATCTGTGACGGATGAGACATCACACTTCAGAGTCATCACCAACGCACCATACTGCCTTTGGAGTGCACTAACTTTGTGTTGAATCTCTGCTGAGGGCAGACTCCTGGAGAGGGAAACAATGTAGCCTCCACCTCTGTGAGCAATGAACTTCAGGGTCTCCAGCCCCAATCCAGATAAGCCCCCAGATACAATGTACACACTGTTCTTCTGGAAGAGTTCCTTGGCTTGTGGGAGCAAGGGGACATTTGTTTCTGTGTGAAGAGAACCAGTCTTGGTGCACACAATCAAAGAGATGTTCTCCACATTAAAATACGAGTGATTTTGTGTGCTGGATGTTATCATCTCAGAAAAGACTTCTCTCTGAACGGTATTCTCTTGTATGGGCATACAAATCTTACCACAAGTCACCCCATGTAGCCAGTGATCCAGATGTTCACCCTGTCTTTGAAGGTTGGCTTTCTGGAGAACACTGGACGTTTTCAGAACATGGACAGACACATTTTGATTCTTTTGTTGAATGAGGTGTGAGTGGGAAGTCAGTTCCTCTTTACAGACAACTACAATGTGCTTCACTGAAGATATTCCGCTTGCACTCACCAACATAGAATGGTCATAAGGAGGCAACAGCAGAATGACAGCATAGTCAGCATTTTGGTCATTAATATGAGTCTGAATATTCAAACTCCATCCTTTAGTCTTTCCTATCTCAACCAGCAACTTGGCCAAAGTTCTGGGAACACAGGAAAGAATTGTCACAGGCAATTTCTTTGTGTCTTTGGGTAATATGTGGTCAAAGATTTCCCTTGCGAGTACGAGGTATGAGACACATGGGACATCTCTTAGAAATGGGAGCTTTGCAGTGTTGTAGCATACCACCTCAGGAAGTATAACCTTAGAGGAGGCAACAACAGGGTAACAGGATGCAATGTGATCACCCACCTTCAGTTTGCTCACACCTTTCCCCACATCTGTGACAGTGCCACTGAAGTCAAGAGCCAGGAGCTTGTGGTTCTGAGTGGAGTGTTTGGACCAGTATAGTGTCTGGCCAAACTGAAAGTCAGATACACTAACTGGAAAGAAGTCAGATGAATGGACACATATTTTATCAAGCTTAACTTCCACAGTTTTATCCAGAATTGGGGTTTCATCAAAACTAACTGTAACAGCTGACAGTTTGGCCATCATGTAGGGATCTGTAGTCTGAAGAGTAAATCTTTGAGATGTCAAAGAATGGATACATGTCTCTGAATGTCTAGAATCATGATATGGACTTCTTGTTATCGTAGCTAAATGAGTATGACCTTTGCTTATCAAGATCTCGGGGTACTGGTTGCTCTGAGAGCAGCTAATGATGTGGGCTAACTCCTGTATGTCTTCATTTGACACAGACGCAAGGTCAATTAATTGAAAAGAGAAGCCCGACATCTCTGCTGCTAGGGCTCTTGTCATACCTGATAAAACAAAGCCAGGGCTGACATGATCAACAATAAGACCAGATGATCTGTAGGTGATCACACGTATGACATATGAGGTACTATACTTCCTCAAAGCAAGCACAATTTGTCGGTAGAGTTCACAACATTTGACTAAACTGTCCAAAATAGTCTCAATTTTCATTTGGCTCAGGTTTTGAATGCCCCACATGAACAGCACCTCTGTAAATTCCACACCAGCTTTAGTCTCAAGGCACTGGGTGAGCCAAGCAGGCACTGAAGAGGCTGATTTGGAGAGGGAAACAAAAGTAGATTGTGGGTTTAAATAAGGCTTCAGAGCTTTGGCCACTCCTAGTGTGTCCTCAAATACTAAAGCTTTAGGTCTGTTGACAGTGTTCATGCCATCTGTTAAGGCTCGATACTCATTATGAAAGAATTCAACAACCTGAGGGCTTCCTTGCACAAATGTGATTCTCAAACATTTTAGTTCAACCAGCACACGACCCGATAGATCTATAAAGCAGCCACACACTTCGTAAAATTCATTTGTCTCTCGAGTCACCCTCAGATACATGGTCATCACCCTCTGCAATGGTCTGGAGATCACCACACTTTTGATAGCTGAGGGGAAACAAGGTCTTACACAAGTTCCATCTTGAACCACCACAGATGCCATCTGTAAGAACCAGTCCAGCACCACCGGGTGCAGCCTGTACTCGTACAGTTGGCTCAGCAATTCATCTGGAACAGTGATGCTTGTCAGGGCTTCCCTGAATTCTCTTCCATAGCAAACCTCACCCAGTTGTCTGAATGTAGGCCCATATTCAAATCCAGCCAATGAGAGATGTGAGTAAACCTCCTCTTTGGTAATAATTATTGGGCACCTTTTTGAGACAATATCACAGTTGATGACTTCCTCCTCTATAACTGCTGGACCTTTTCCATAGATAATGGTGCCAGATGCATGCATAGTGGATGAAGACCATATTTCAAATGTGGTCTTGCCTTCAGATGGCTCAAGAAGTACCCTCAATTGATTGGGGTCCTTGCTGAGCACAAACAAGCTCTGGAAAGTGACACTAAGCTTTAGTGAACACAGAGGTTTCTTTGGCTTGATGAACTGCATAGCAGCTTCAGAAGCTAGTTCCACATAAAGAGAACCAGGGGCAATCACCACTCCATTGTTTTTATGTTCCCAAAAGTAGGGTACAACATCAGATGAGAGGTTACACGCATACTGTTTGTTGTTATCCTTCATCTGTGATAGTAAGGGATGCACAGGATATGGTAAAATGGCATGCCCATGTCTCACAGTCTCAAAGTAAACCTCTTTTTTAAGGCAGTCAAACTGGTACCTAGGAAGGGACATTGGCTGGCTCTCAAGACCTCTGTATACATTGTCCCAGTCAATTTGGAACCCCAGCTCAAAAAGTCTAGCCATAGTACTAACAAGGGTCTCGTGCTCTCTGTCTGGCTGCACTGAAGACATAACAGTGATATCATTCCCTAGCACCTCCATAATGTTTCTCTGCAAAGCCTTTCTTGGGCTTATCTCTATGAAGACCACATTAGTTTTGTCTTTGGCCGCTGAATTTATTGCCTTTTGAAATGCAACTGGCTCACGGATGTTCTGTGCCCAGTATTCACCTGTGATGAAGTCCCCTGCAGACATTGGCTTCCCTGTCACTGTTGAGTAAAGTTCACACTCCTTTTCATTTGCCTGTAGGACTCCTATTCTTTCTTTGATCTGACTTAAAATAGGATCCATCATATGACTGTGATAAGCTGCGGGAACATCCAAAACATGGAGAAAAAGGTTTTTGGTCATAACTAAAGTTTTCAGCTTTTGGTGCAGACTGTCTATGGCATCTTCATGACCTGATAATACACATGACACAGGACTGTTTAAAGCTGCCAGACAAACCTTCCCTGTGTAAAAAGATAGAATTTCTAAAATGTCTGCAACAGCTACATTTCTAACCACAAGCATTTTCCCCCCAGTGACAATTCCCTGCAGAGTACTTCGGTGGTAGATCACCTTAACTGCGTCTGCGAGAGATAACAGCCCAGAACAGTGTGCAGCAGCAACTTCTCCAATAGAATGCCCCAGAACAGCATCTGGTCTGAGGCCCCAATGTTTCAGAAGGTTTGCAAGTGCCACCTGAATGGTGAACAGCAAGGGCTGAACGACCTCTGGTTTGGAATTGTCATCATTGTCATAATCACTCACTATCTTCTGGGAAATGCACATGCTCCTATGATTCTGGAAGAGGTTTTCCACTTCCCTTACTTTTGCTCTAAATACAGGCTCTTCTTTGAGCAGCTGTTTACACATACCTCTATAAGTGACTCCATTGCCACAGAACACAAACACCAACTTCAAGCCTGGCTTGGATGGGGAGATCTTTTTGTCAAGAGCCATCTTTAGCTGATTTTGTAATTCTGCCACCGAAGATGACAGAAATGCTTTCCTGTATTTTTGCTTTAAGTGGCTTCTCCTACATGCTGATGTGTAAGCTATAGATTGGAGATCTACTGGTTCATCTGTGCATAGCCTTCGGTGAGTGTCGGAAATACACATCTTGAGGGACTTCTCTGTCATTGCTGAAAGTATGAACAATTTCCTTTTCTCAGACCTGACAGGAACTGAATTAGGTGTGTCTATGTGTTCCCTTATGACAGCGTGAGCATTGGTGCCCCCAAAGCCAAAGTTATTGATGCCAGCCACTCTACCATCAGGATTTGTCTGCTGCCATTTCTCTGCTTTGGTAGGAATCTTTATATTTAAAGCTTTTGCATCAATGCTTGAACTTTGCTCTGAGTAAAACAATGAGGGGACAATGGTTTGGTGTTTCATCATTAGAAGAACCTTGATGAGTCCTGCTACACCAGCGGCTGATTCAGTGTGCCCTATGTTACCTTTCACAGAGCCAACGATTGTCTCTGATCCTTGAGGCCTAGCTTGGGCGATGACATTAGAGATGCTCTCTGCCTCTATGGGGTCTCCTACTGGGGTTCCAGTCCCATGAGCCTCTATGTACTGGACACTGGTCAGGTCTCTCTCTGTAGAGTAGATTCTGCTGAGAAGCTCCTTCTGCTGAACCATCGACGGCTTGGTGATTGGGGTGACGGTGCGGCCATCTTGGTTTACTGATGTTTTGCTGATTATGCCCCATATATGATGGTGGCTTTCAAGAGCCTATGCATAAAACAGCATTGACAATGGTGTTTGGAAAATAACTGCTTAAGTACAAAATATTTACATTTTAAAACCACATTCTGTTAGGTACAATGAAGATATACCTTCTTCAAAGGTTTCAGCAGGACAACTCCACAGCCTTCCCCTCTGCCATAGCCATCTGCTCTGCTGGAGAAAGGTTTGCTGGTGCCATCAGGTGAGATCATCTTGGCTTTGCTAAGAGCCACAAAGACTCTTGGTTCAAGAATGCAGCTCACACCTCCACAAAGAGCCATCTCACAATCACCTGACAATAAAAAAAAACTAAATAAAACTGCGGAAAACTATTTCAACAAAACAGAACAGTAAAACTTTATATGTCTCATCAACAACAAAAAAGTAGCTTAATGGTGTGTGCATTCTTATACCTTGTCTGATGGCCTGGCAGGCAGAGTGAAGGGCTACTAAAGATGAGGAACAAGCGCTATCAATAGCAAATGAAGGCCCAGTAAGATTAAAGGTGTAGGAGATCCTGTTGGCAGCCACACTCATAGATGTCCCAGTGCCATTATAGTGGGTTATTGTGCTCGGGCTATTGTTAAGGAGAGTCTCAAAGTCCCTGTTCATGAGGCCTGAGACAAAAACATACAGGACATATACTATGATCTACAGTACAGTGAATGTCCAAAATACCGAAGAGTCATCAATTACTAACATTCTCATCATTACCTATGTAAACTCCTGTCCTGCTCCCGCTGATCTTCTCCATGGGTATCCCAGCATCCTCTAGGGCTCTGTAGGAGCACTGTAATAGCAGCTTTTGCTGGGGGTCCATAAAGTCTGCTTCTGCCTCCGTGATGCCAAAGAACTTGTGGTCCAACTCATTAAATCTGACAAAATATAACACAAATCACTAACATCAATCACTGCATTGTATAAACAACTCACAGGAGGAGAGTTTTGAGTATTCATTAATAAAAATGCAATTTTTGTACCCTACAAATACATTAATGAGTAGTGTTTAATATATATAATAAATGTAGGTGAATGTCTAGCATTTACCAAATGTTTGCCATTTTTAAAAAAGTTTACCTTGAAACCAATGTCAACATAGCATGGGCAAGCATTCACAAGATTCACTACAATAACATATTGAAACTGGTAAAGTAATTAGGAAAATTCCCCTACGATCGCCCATATTAAAACACATCTATCACCTTGTAAAGCTGTAACATACCCATCTATAAGAGCAGCCTTGGTAGTCTGTGTCTTTCCAGGTCTGCTGACGTCAGGATCATACCAGGACGAGCAGTTAAATCGCTCACCTGGAATCTCCACAGAACAGTTCTTTCCCTCGACTAGAACCCGCCAGAAGTTGTCAAGACCCTCACCTGAAGAATATTACATTTACAGATGATGAATCAAAAACAGACACCCAAAATAAAATTCAAAAAGTAACATTCACTGTAAATTGGTAACATCTGTATGCAGGTTGTACCAACAGTGGCATTATGTAATCAAATTCGTGTAAGACCTGTACAGACCTTTCCAGAGTTTGCTCTGGAAAATGTGTTCAACTATGTAGAAAAAAGGGCACCATGTGCTGACCACTTTTGGCTGCACAATGTGTTATTCTTACCTCCTGGGAAATTGCATCCAATCCCAACCACTGCAATGTCCTCATCCATGATGTTCATGAACTCCACTAACAAATGCACTTCTCACAAACCACACGTCTGCCTTTCTTTCTACCCACCATTCTTACCTTAGATGGTTTTTTCCCCCCATCAAATCCAGCAATAACATTACATGTTAAGACCTATACATGAATTCTCCTTTTTAACAGCACAACACAATAGCAAGCCAGAACTTCCTGAAATCAGTGTGGTATGGCTAGTCTCTCTCCTTATAAAGCTTACCATGACTGAGCTGATCTTGTGTCATTTGAGGACTGAAAGGTTCTCAAAAAAACCTATGCCCTTCAATTAACTTTACTGGAACAAAAACCTTCAATTACTGGTCAACACTGGTGATATTCACTGAGATGCCACTACCAGAGAGCAATGAATGGCTACCTTTGTCCCTTTGATGCAACACATCATCTTAAATGCCATTTAACAATTACTTTACCATTTCAGTATTTGGTTTTATTAACCCATCAGCTATTGTAATGAGTAGTTCAGGGATAAACTCTAAACTTGTTGGCTCACCAAAAAGGGGCACTTAATATTCCTCTAAAGGACTCAGCAGAGGGCTGTTTAAATAGCCACTTCTACCCCACGTCGTTTGTGACTGGGGGCTGGTGGTTTGGGGACACATTCCCCATTATTTAGAAAGACAATGGAAGGACTATGCTCAGACTGGAGATGGATAATGACAGACATTCACGTTGTGCTTCGAATGAGTGCATCTTCTTTTTAACAAAAATTGAAGTTTTGAAAGCACAGATTCTAGGATAATCCTCTCAGAAACCTTTTCAGATGTCTGAAAGGTTTGCTGAAAAGTACAAAATACTAAACCTGTAAGACATTGTCATGTATTTGAATAAGTGACACTTGAAGAAAAGTTATGGAGGCTTTTATTCATGTTTCCATAGCACAAATATTTTTTTTCTTCTGATTTCAGAAACAGACCTGGGTAACGGTATTGGTTAACATTCATATACGCACACTTATATACACTTGACTTTTATTTTAAATCTCTTACATATTGATTCAAGCATATGGAGAGAAGATGGAGCCAGTTGGCTCCACCTGAATAACTTAAATGGATAGAATTGTTACAGTCATCTTTATTTGAATGCAACAATTTAAACTCTAATTCAAGCTGAGAGGGAAGTCAACCCTGTCCTACTACTTGAAGACAACAAAACCTAGAATGTACAATTTACAGACTGAACACTCCAACCATTACATGATGCAAAGGGTGGGTGGGTGAGGGGGGGAGGGGGGGGGGGGGGGGTTGCTATGCAAGAATACTTGCTTTCCAAAGTCACACTAAACCTGTTGCTCAAGAGAGACTGCATCAGGAGTTAAATATGCCTTCACATTTTAGATTCTCCTCACAGCTGCAATAAAAAGTGGAGAGCTAATTTCAAGTCTCCACAAATATCCTGATCACAGAAAGGTTATTTGAGGTGATATACAGTACTAGTTGCTTTGCAACTAAAAGTTTATTCCCCTCAACTGTTACAATGTAAAACATCATTACGTGATGGGATTCTCTATGAAGGTATATCTGATACTGCAGAGTGAGATGAGTGTCCACTACCTTCCTTTGCACACCGTCTTACCATGCAGGTGTGAGACATTTGGAGAAGCTTTTACACGCCTGAATGTCCTGAAAAAAAAACTAAAAAAAAAAAAAAACTAAAAAAATAAAAAGAATTAAGTTGATGTTAATGACCAATTGGATTACTGAAAGGAGATTTTGTTTGGGGGCAAATCAACGGGCTACATCTGAGTATAAAGAAAATGGGCTGAAAGTGGTTTAAAAAAAAAAAAAAAAGTAAAAGAAACAAAAGTCTTTGTCATCCCTGCAACATAATTGCACTGGGAGATATTTACACATGGGGCATTGGTATCAGTCTTTTCCGCAGGCGACATCATCTAGGGTCTAAGGCCTTCCCCTCCAGCAACATCTTTATCTCCTTGCCGTCCAATGTCTCGTAGGTCAGCAGGGCATCTGCCAGCTTCTCGTGCTCTTTGCTGTATTTCTTCAAGAGGTTCTTAGCACGTTCATAAGAATCCTGCGACAAGGCACGCGAAGAATTAGGCCTCCGTATCGAAAATGACATTTGTATTGTGGAGAGAAAACCTTGGCATAAAATTGCACTATAAGACATCAACATGTGTAATTAAATGAGAGGATAGAAGCATACTTTAGCTTGTAAGAAGTAATGTTAACAATAGAAATTATATAAAGCAACTAGATATCATTTAATATTTAAATATGTAAAACAAGTAGTCTTCTGTGGCAATGTGTGTGGGACAGTCCACTCACCTGTAGCAGGACCCTGACTTCCTGTTCAATGGCAGCCTGTGTCTCTGGACTCTGCTTTGTTAGGTCAGCATAGGTCATCACCCCCAGCTGGAACATGCCGGCAGAACAATGACAAATCGCAACAGACCGCTTACACAACCAGCAGGCTCAGAAGCAGGCCAAAGAGGCCGGACTCATGAGCTTAGCACCACAACTAATGCAGGAAGCCTCTATTGGCACTTTTTAAATGGCCGTTATAAATGATCATATGGAATTGTCGGCAAATTAAGTTGAACTCCAAGGAAGACTAGCTTCAGAGAGTTCATGGCGGACTCCCTGTGAGGGTTGAACCGTGTTAACGTCAAACATTTCAGGCTGGACATAGCTACAGGGGGAAAGGATTAGGAGCAGGGACTTATGTCTGGAATGTTTCTCTGAGAATGCCATTTCACCACGACTGAGGCTTCCTGCAGAAGATCCACTGTTGGCTAAAATGAACCCACTTTTCCTTTGGACTGCTTCATTACCCAAGCTGATCAGACGGAGCCCTGAGGCTATGAGGGGGCCTGACTGTCCATGAATTGTGCCTCTTTTTGAGACTGGCTAAGACTACTACAACAAAGGCTGATTGTTGGGCTTTATCCAGTCTACACACACAAACAAAGTTACCACAGGGGTTACCTTGTTGCTCATCCCAAAACGAGTCACCATCATCTTGGCTATCCTGGTGGCTCCATCAAAGTCACTTGATGCACCTGTAAAAAAAATAAATAAAATAAAAATAAAATAAACAAATTGGTGATGTTTTAGGAGATCAACTCCAAAATACAACCATGAAAGTATAGCCAAACATGGAGACAGAAAGTACACAGTCGAAGAAAGGCAACAGAAAAAAAGGGGGGCATCAAGGTTAGCAGGGCCAGAGAGAAAGAGAGAGCTGAAAGAAAAAAAAATATTTTGCCCAGTCACCTGTGGTGATGTTCTCGTCTCCGAATATGAGCTCCTCCGCCACGCGCCCCCCCATGCTGACATCCATCTGGGCCAGCAGCTGGGCTCGGGTCTCGCTCCAGCGGTCATTCTCGGGCAGCATGGACACCTGCGACCCACATGACCCCACAATCAAATGACACACAATGACCCAGCCAATATTTTGGGGATATTTATACTGAATCAGACACTACAATCTGAGGGTGAGTCTGCACAATCAATATAATGCATTAACCGAGCATAAAGTACATTTGACCTCTACATTATGACCACATCAGCAGTAATGAACAATGTAAGCATTAACAAAAGGGAAATTGTGAAACTAATTTAAATTTAAAAGACAAGGGGTACACACATGACCAAGAGTAGGTCCACGGGGCATGATGGTAGCTTTGTTGATGGGCATGGCATCTTTGGTGTAGTAGGCCACGATGGCGTGGCCAGACTCGTGGTAGGCAGTGATGGTCTTGTTCTTTGCGTCGATGTCCACACTCCTGCGTTCAGGGCCTGTCCATTACATGAGGGGAGGAGAAATGGAAGTAAGGTGGAGGAGCAAATGTAGGTTAAAGGAGAATTAAACAAGAAGTTTCTGACTTAAAGCTCACTCCCATGACTTAAGAAGAATGGGAGAGAGTGGGGAAGGATTATTGCATTTGAAGGGGGCAGGGTTAGATGGAAGTGAGGAGGAAGTGGGAGGGTAGGTATGGCACACACCCATGAGAATCTTGTCCTTAGCGAACTCCAGATCCTTCATGGTGACCATGTCTTTGCCATCGACAGCAGCCTTGAGAGCTGCCTGGTTAACCAGGTTCTCCAACTCGGCCCCGGAGAAGCCCACAGTACCTCTGGCAATGATCTCTGCATTAATACCTGGATGAAGAAGACAAGGGTGGTCAGGTTAGACCATGTGTATGCTCAATCAGTTTGTGAATAATTCATCAAAGAGGCATTTTGGTGTCCTGTCCACCATTCTGACTGGAGTTTGACTTAAAGTCTACAAAATAGAAGCACTTTCACATCAGAGAGACCATAAACTCATGTCTCGAATCAAATCACATTCAATAGCTAGCATTGAAAACAACAACAAAAACTATAAACCCACTAAAAGTATACACATAAAACATTGCTGTGCTCATTCACTTCAGCCATACCTTCATCCATTTTGATTTTCTTCAAGTACCAGTTGAGGATCTCGGTGCGTCCTTTCACATCTGGACGAGGGACAGTCACCTGCATGTCAAATCTTCCTGGACGGATCAAGGCACTGCAGAACAATCCAGACAACCCCTGCTCATCAGCTTTAAATGCTATACAAATCTGATAAGGTGAAAGCCTGTCAGACTAAACTCCTGATTGCAGAATGGCTGTACTCCTGGCAGTCAGGTGAACAGAGGACAGTTTGGACAATGGAATTCACCCCAATTATGAGATTCAGTTTAGTTGTTCTTAATCCCCTTGTGACAGACATTTTATGTATGAATTCACATTTAGGCTAACAAAAATCCAACTCAGGGTGACTGACCCCATAAGCCTATAAGATTTGGCAAAGAATCAGAGATATCCTCACTGCTTTGGCCAATCCAAACAGACAGAGCTGTGGAATAAATGCATTCTCCAATGAAACTTACTTATCTAAAGCCTCAGCAAAGTTTGTGGCGCCAATAACGATGACCCCTTCATTTGGCTTAAACCTGTAAATAAAGAAAAGATGATAATCAAAACACTAACCACAGGCTATGCAGACATCTCATCTTAAATGAGCACAATTCTCTTATAGCATAACACCTACTGGCTGGCAATGCAACAGCTTGACTGAGTAAACAAAAACAAATACTCCTATAAAATCATTATGGATTCTCTCACTGATAACTAACAGAACACGTTTTTGATTAAATACTTACCCATCCATCTCTGCCAGCAGCTGGTTGATGGTCTGTCTGGAGTAGGGGTGCATGGGAGATTCTATTCTTTTCCCACCCACACTGTCCAGCTCATCAATGAAGATGACACACGGGGCATTGGCCTTTGCCTCCTCTGAGGAAAACGAACAACAGAAACATGATGCCGCTTTTGCGCTTATGTAGTGATTTTACAACATTCTCTCTTATTCAATGCAACTTCAGGCCAAAGAAGAAATACTGTGTGTCTTTGAGGAACACAACACACATAAATGTCACCATGAGATGTGAAACTATGGATTGCCACAGGGACTCACTGAAGAGGTTCCTGATGCGACTGGCTCCCACGCCCACAAACATCTCATCGAACTCCGAGCCGGAGGCATAGTAGAAGGGCACATCAGCCTCGCCAGCCACTGCCCTGGCCAGCAGCGTCTTCCCTGTGCCTGGAGGGCCTACCAGCAGGATACCTACAAGACAGAGCCCATGATGGAGACAAATACTAGCTATCAAAGACCAATCACAAGGATTCACAATGATACAGTCCAACAAAAGGTTTTACTGTTTTCCCCATTACTCTGCATGAGCCACTGAATGACATTTAATGACTAGCAGCTATACAGAAAATTCTATAATACTAAAAAAATAATAAAAGGATTTACATATCAGCAATGCCATACTAGAAATTACAACTTAATAATAAACTGCATCTAATTAATTTAAAAAAAAATCTTTTTTTTACATTTGGAGATTTACATAAGGTTTACACCTGACAGCAGTGATGGGTACCTTATTTTCTGGCCTGTTCTCACCTTTGGGGAGCTTTCCACCTAAAACTGTGAATTTCTGAGGGTTCCTGAGGAACTCGACCACCTCCTGCAGCTCGTTCTTGGCCTCTTCGACGCCCTTCACATGCTCAAAGGTCACATTCTTCACCTGGACTGGGTCCACAGCTGAATCCAGGCCAGAGGTGGTGCGGAAGCGCACTGTTGGAGAAAAAAGGGGAATCCCCAAGGTTAGGGCCCAAGATCATTGGCTGTATTACTTGAGATAGTAGAAGTGAAACATTTAGTGTCAGTGTCTTGGTACCTTATTTTGGTGTAGAATACAAAATTAGTTCATGCTGAAGCATGTTAGAAATCACACAAAGCTTTAAGCATGTATCCCTCTGAATACATACGCATGCACAGATATCAGAGTAAAGATATCTGTGCACAGAGTATGAGCCTGACTAATCTGAGAAATCAACAGCACACACTAGAAAGTAAATAAAGTCTGACACAAACCAGTATCAGAAAAGGAGCTTTTACCCGAAAGGAACGGGGTTTTGGCCAAGCCATAGATGCCAACCAGGAGGAGGACCAGAAGGATCAAGCGTGTTCTCCTTAGTGAATCTGCCAAATCACACACACCACACACACACAGAGGAGGGAAGTTGAACTCACAATACCCATCAACCTTAGTTACTCTTGACTCAACAGCATCACCCTGTGGTACCTCAGAAAAATGTATATGTACATTCATCTCATCTACGCACATTACTAAACCTCATGGACAAAATTAAACACTGCTACTTATATAGTTTCAAATGCTGATGCACACATAATTATTACCATTGACTAAATAACATGAAAGAAGGGCATGAATTTGCTAATTATATTTTTGTAACAAGCAACATATGTAATATATGTCAATGTGTCTGTGTAGAGCCATGCCTTGTGTTCTTTGGGTAAAAGACTGGGACTTCATGAAGCCTTCTGTGAAGCCGGCTTTAAAGGCATCTTGCTCATTGCCAGACAGATTCCTCTGTTTCATTATGCCGTCTACGCTGTCTATCACTGGGCCTTTCTCCTTCATCAGCAGACCCTGTGATCCAAAGAGCAAAGAAGAGAGAGAGAGGGAGAAAAAAGAAAAGATTGAATTGAAGGAGGGAGGGAGGGCAGGTTGAGCGGTTACACCAGTAACAATGGGATTAGTGAGAGCTGCCAGTGAGTGGTCATGAGACACATGGACTCTGCCATGTAAGCGGAGGAACAGCCCGCTCGGCTACGTCTAGGCAGTAAAACTATTTGAAACCAGTCCTTGGCCAACTCTGACATAATGTAAATGAGTGTACATACACTACTGTTCATTAGTTTGGAGTCACTTAGAAATGTACTTAATGTTTTCATCATTAATGTTGTAAAAAGAAATGGCTGATCTTTAATGCAATATCTAGTATGTATACAGATATAAGTATACAGATGCCCATTATCAGCAACCATTCATCCAATGTTCCAAAGGCACATTCTGTTTAATAATCTGATATAATTTTAAAAGGCTAACATTGAAAACATTGAAGAACCCTTTTGCAATTGTGTAAGCACATAATGTAATCTGAAAACTACACATACACACAGTCTTGAGTATGATAGATACTTGATTGATCCCCAAGGGGAAATTCAAGAGTCTTTCTCGACCCAACTAACCTTTATAAAGGCTGGAGTATAGCCTTCCGGCTCGACTGGGCTCTCATAGCCCGCCTGCAGACGCCTCTTTCCGGACCGTAAGGTCTTGAAGCCTCGATGCTGGACCCATACTGCATGGACGGACATTGGGTGAATAGGTTATTCAAGGTATTCAGCAAAATTCGTCCCAATATAGTCCGAAGTCAATATCTGCCTAGGAAATTGCCTTGTCTTAATCTGCATTGCCATTTGTACTCATTGTGAATAGGCAGGTCACGAGATGTAATTAGGGATTGTTTTGTTTGGCTCACTTTTACTCACGGCATGCTATCCGGCGACGAGAGACTCCATTCACTATGCTAAGCTAGCCGGGGTGCTGCCGGACTAAGACAATGCATGCACGGAGACAAAAATGTTTTTGCTCACTTATCTAACTCTAGGGGAGACGGTGAATAAACCAATTCCATGAAATAGTCGCGTGTTCCTTTAAGAAGAACAATAGTACAATACATACAATACAATAATAGTAATGATACATACACAGACAACAATTTTACACAGTTCTACATTTGCATGGAGAGCAGACTCTAGTGCCTGCAGTCTGGATTGAGTGCTGATGCGGGGAGCTCTGATGGCGACGTCGGGAGCCATGAAGCAACAAACGTCTTGCTAAAGCCACCGAGCTGCTGATCAGCAGGAAGATCGCCCATCATGACTTCAGACTACTGTTCTTCCGGTGCTCTGCTCTCCAGACTGCCAGTAGTGCTAAATTCTCTGAGTTGGTCCGTGAAAGAACTTTGTTGGTCTTGCATTGGCAGTTTCACGCGGGTCATCATTGCCCTTGGACTTTTTCAGCCAGTTGGAAATTGGACTAATTTTAACATGATTATTATTATTTTATTTATTCATTTTCAATTTGCTGTGTTGTCTGTCTTGTATGTCTTAGTGTCACGGGAACGCTGACGACTACGCCGCTCCGTCCGGCATCTTTTGTGTTTGTTATTTTTTAAAATGTTTTTGTCATGTGGTGTCAATGCTGGCGACTACACCGCTCCGTCTGGCATTTTTTGTCAATGTCTTGTATGTGGAGCGCTTTGGGTTGCACTTTGTGCATGTTAAATGCGCTATACCAAAGTCCTTTTAGGCAAGTCCCTCCACTCGGCGGCCATATACCAACGTTTTATGGGCACTCATCGGGCACAGTCTTTGGGTCAAACTGCGCGTGCGCAAGTCTTCACAACACCAATCTTGCTCCAGCGGCGAGATCACAACACATGATTGGCACGGTGTCTTCACAACACACCATATGATTGGCTCAATGTATTCACATGTCGACGGTTTGCCGAGGAAGGGGTGTGATATGTGTAGACAACGGCCATATTGCCGTGACAAACTAGCCCCATGCATTTCTATGGAGTATTTTTTGAGTGCTGTGTCTCCTCATTAGAAAGTCTCTGGCTATACTAAATAAAACTGACTTGACTTGACTACAATATTTCCAAGCTACACTGTACCAAAAACATGACACAACAATATGTGCCCCGAAATTGACACATTTCTTGCACAAACTGTTCTAAACATTGTGGTCTAAATGTGACCGATATTACCAGGCCAGTGTTGGAGCTCTGAGCAGACTGCCTGTAGAGGACTAGAACCATGTCTATGGAATGCTGAAGGCTGGAACAGCCCCACTCCTCTGGAGAACCCTAGAAGAAGAACAGACACATATGAGTGCAGTGAGAACCATATACTCTAATTTTACTTATAACACATTTTATTACACAGCTTTTATGATAAAGGTACTACAGTACACTGACATGTTCTCAATTCTAGGTCAATAAAATCAATGCCACAAACACTTGGAAGTAATTCATATCATATATTAAAGTTTTAATCTTTAATATATCCTAGAATATATAGCAGCTAATGTGTTGATGGTACCTCATGTGGTAACAAAAATATCTAATTACATAGTGAATACTGAACCGAAGCTTGACTTTAAAAAAAAAAAAAATTAAAAACCACAAATCGAATCACGACATCGGTCTGAAAATTTGCAACTACATATTTTGCCTTAATCATCCAGCCCCATCATTGTGTTCATATTACTCTGTCCCATATAGAACTTCCAAATCTTCATTGTGAAAAGCAATCTGTCCCCATATCGAAGACACATTACAACTCCCAAAGACGAAATGACGTGAAACCTCACCATGTTTGTTTCTGAAGAAAGAGTCGGTCGAGATGTGTGATGTTTTCCAGCTGGGAGAGTAGTGAGGGAGAGCAGGGACTCGGCTTTCTCCTGGGCCCAACCTTGGCAGGAGCCTACTGACCAGCTCGCTGAGCTGACCAACTCCTAGGTCAGACAAGCCCAGCTCCCGTAAGCTCACTGTGGGCTGAGAACACAAGGTACAACATGTGGAGTTTGATAAGATGCAATTTTGCCGTAAAAAGGAGAGGCCAGATTTTAGTGTAGTGTTTGTATTTTACAACATCAGATAATTTTACTCAAAACTACTCCGATTAATCCAACATCCCCGACAAAAGATTACACTCGTTATTCGTCTTTAACAGTCATCCAATGTCAGGATGAAAATGCTTTATCAATCATGTAAGGCATATTTATCATCTGATGAAAGAAACAAATAAGACAGCTGAGAAAAGCTCCAGTTTATAGAACATAGAGACTTGATTTGATGCAAGTAATTAATTATGTGAATAATTTTCATCCAACAGCAAATGAAGCTCATTTCATTTCATATTTATTATACAGGAAAGTATTAAAAGTAACAAAGTTACAGTTTAAAACGGGCCTGACTCACTAGTATGAAATGTAGTTGAAGTTGTTACCTATTTTAGCATAGTACAAGAGGCAGTTAGGGAAAATTGCAATTTGACTATTGCCTCAATTGTGCTTTGGATTTGAGAGGATGAACAAGGAACATTTGTCATAGCTTATGTTTGTACTTATGAAATAAATGCTGTACTTTGTCGAGTTACATTCTACTAAGAGGTGCACTATGCTGCCTTACCTCTTTGAGCAGAGGATCCTGCTCTGGTGGGAAATCCTTTTGCAGACTCTGCACAGATGCTGTGGCTGCAGAGCTGGCTGAGGTTTTGATGGAATGGAGGGCATTGATAAGGTGTGTCAGTGGCACTGTGACCTAAACAAACAAAGGACCATAAACTATTATTATTGATGATAATCATAAAATCCCAGGGCTGTGGTGGCAAGGTTACAGTGAAAACGTATAGGGGACATTGTTCCTATATGATGATATAATTAAGCATTTGTAATAATGTGTTATGTATTTATGTCCAAGTGATAGCAGTTTAGCTCGTTGATTGGACACCATGAGACTGAAAGGTACACACATCTATTGCACAGGTTGAGTGAAAGAATTTAGTTGGGTTCAACTTCACTTGCCAATCTACCATGAGTTCGTGAAGGCATTTATTCAGTGTAAAGCTGGTTCTGTATTAGCAACGCGTGTACTGTGTATCAACGCACTGAAAGGGCAAAACGAGTAACCTCGTAACCGATGTCGGTTTAATAACACAAAACGGAAGTTTGAGTCCAGCTGCTACATAGAACAAGCTACCATAACCACAACAACATGTGTTTGAAGTATAAATCTGTCGAAAATATCCGCATTCTGCATTTAACACGCTATGCGTTGCGTGCTATGCGTTGAACGTACCATTCCACAAAATTCAAGCTGGTTAGCATTGCCAGACTGTAACTACTGTCAGTGGTGGTTATTCTAGTGTCTTCCAATGACAACCGGCACCTGATTGTGTAATCGACCGCTACGACATCCAATAGTAACATAACCTAACCCTAATGTTAGCGATCTTGATATAAACATATGGAATACATATCAATAACGTTATTCAATGATGAAATACAATGATTCAGGGTCATCTGATACCTATTTTAACATAGTACAACTTACGCCAAATACAGAGTCAATGGTTGTGTTTGCTTTCCCGTTATCTATTAGCTAGCTGCTAAATGTTACACAAGCGCCATACCATAACATGCTAGAACTAACGTTAGCTAGCCGGCTGCCACGAACAGTATGTCTATGGTCACGTAACTGGATGCTAGGCTAGTTAGCTTTCAGTACTGCGTTAGGTATGCTCTCTACTTTCTTGGCAAACCAACTTTATGTAAAAAAAAAATACATATATATAAAGCCTTCAGAGAATCCCACTCAGGTTAATATATTTTACCACCTCAGCTGATCAATGTAGTGAAAGGACTTAAACAAAAGCTTGCGTTAGCGTTACCCATCCATTGTCAAGGTGGTAACTTTAGTTAGCTAACGAGGCAGAACTTCATTGCCAACTTAACGTTAGCCACACATCTACTAATGTAACACTCTTCGCATAGCTCTGGTTAACTGACAACAACAGTAGTTAACCAATACATCTGTGCTACTCGTGTTTTATTTGTCGTTCACACATCAACGTTGAGTAAGCCGCCTCCAACTCTCAGAAAAAATACCTTTAGCACCCAGCTAACATGGTCGTAACCCCGAGCTAGCTGAGTAGTAGCACTAGGTAACGTTAACAGTTTGTACCTGTGGTTGAAACGTTGTAGGGAGGGAAAACATCGCTCCGGGTTATTGGAAGCAGTCCCTGTGCGTTCCTGTCAAAATCTGGAGCCCACCCCACCTTCTGCCCTTTTGTTTCCCCCTGTTATTTCACTCGACTGACTATCGTTACTTCCAAATGCTGAGGAAAGGAGGTTCTCGCCGTGAATGCTACCGGGGGACATATTGTTACGTCATTCTGTAAAGGCTCATTCAACATCGTGCAGCGCTGCGCAGATCTGGTTGAACGTGACGAATGCGCGACTTTTGCATAATGAAAACAGGCATAACAGCAGCCAGTTCTGCGCAGCGCTGGATGAAGTCGAATGAGCCTGTAGCACGTATACTCTCTCCGACATGCCGCACATCTTGTTATGGGTCGTTCCAGCAACCCGTAACCTGTGTTTTCATAACCCGTGAAAGTGCCCTGGAACGACAGTCAAACCTGTGAACTCGTACCAGATCGTTGTACTCACGGTTACCGTCACAGACACATAAACAACCGCCGCAGAAGGGTTTGTCGTGACTTGTTATCACTTTGCCTGGAAGTCGTGAGGCATATGACTTGATGAAGTTGTAACTTACGGGCTAAGCTGCTGTCTGGAACGCAGCATTAGAGACCCTCATTTAAACCCGTGCAGTGCCCGTTTACTTATTAGACATTCTCTGACCCATACATTATTAGGCCTTCACTCCAACAACGATGCACATCTCCACTCTCTAATAAATTATTGTATCTATTTGGATTTGTAATGGTTGATGCGAAGTCTTTGTGTTTTTAGGTACACGTGGTTAATTGGCTAAAAACAACTGAAAGACATCCATGGAGAGCTAACGTCCAGGAATGAAACAATCATACATTTTGGCCTGAACCAAAAATAGGCTACAGAAACTAACTGGACTAAGCTATTCTACTGAATGATTTAATTGACAGTACAAAGGCTCTACCATCAAACAGTCAGAAAGGACTAGTCGGCCTCAACGACAGTAAAATTAAAAGGCCAACACAGAAGACTATTTTCAGCTTCTTTCATTATGAAACAGTTGATCATTTATCCCAGAAAATATAGCTGCCCCTTAATCTGCCTGAATATCAAATGATCGGTTTGTATCTGATATATTCTATGAAATATATTTGTATTTACACAAATACTACATACATTTTTTCTCTGACATATCATGTATATTGTTGAGATATTTTGAACGTTTTTCCTCTTTCCATCTACCGGAGTTCTAGATAACAGGCATCTACCTTGCAAGTCCATATATACGTCACGTAGACGTAGGACCTCGAAACCGAGAGGGCATTTCAAATTTTCAAAACATCCCAGTCATGGATTTCGAGGGGGAAAAAACAAAACCTGATAAGGAGTCCTCAATTAACGATACAATTATATCTGCCGATGTACCCAAGCCACCATCAATCGAAGACTTCATCGTGGTAAAGCCTATCAGTCGCGGAGCTTTTGGTAAGGTCTATCTCGCAAGAAAGAAATGCAACTCACGGTTGTACGCAATAAAGGTAAGCTTTATTGTAGCCTAAACCTAACTGGCAATGTTAGGCTAGTTCGCCTGTTAAATGTTGTTGGGTTGTGGCTGCCCAGGTAGCTAAACATATCGCATTTTAGAGTCACAACTGGTAAATCATCAGTCTAATAAATATGGTCTTTACGTTGGATTTACATTCACAGGTCGTAAACAAGGCCGACATGGTTGATAAAAATATGACGGAGCAGATGAGGGCAGAGCGAGATGCTTTGGCCCTCAGCAAAAGTCCTTTTGTGGTGCACTTGTTCTACTCCTTGCAAACAGCAATTAAAGTATATTTGGTAAGTTATTATAGTAGTCTGTCAGTAAAGTATTGCCACTTTTGTCTACATATAAGTAGGGATGAAACAATTAATCGAGTAATGGAGTAGTTGTCAAATTGTCAAAAAGGAAAACACCTCTCAATATTATCTAATTGCAGATTCTTAAACTTGAAAATTTACGACTGTACTTACTCCTCTATGACAGTAAATCAATTGTCTTTGGCATGTGGACAAACCCAAGCATTTGAGGACATAATCCTGGGTTTTGGAAAAAGATAAAAATGTCATTTTATTGATCAACCAAACAACTAATCAATTGATTGAGAAAATAATCAGCAGATTAATTGACTATGAAAATAATTGTTAGTTGCAGCCCTACATAAGTTTTTGCTGATATTTTAACAAACACTGCAATTATTCTTTTTTTTTATAGGTGATGGAATATCTGATTGGAGGTGATGTGAAATCATTACTTCATATTTATGGATATTTCGATGAAGACATGTCTCTGAAGTTTATATCAGAGGTTGCACTTGCTTTGGATTATCTTCATCGCCATGGAATAATTCACAGGTTGGTTATCATTTTGCATTGCTCACTTCCAGGTTTTTCTGGTTTTTAACTTATGCTGGGTGTTTGAAACATACATGTCGTCATTCACAGGGACCTGAAACCTGACAACATGTTGATCTCTAACGAAGGACACATCAAGCTTACAGACTTTGGTCTCTCAAAGGTTAAGATGGAAAGAGGTATGACAAAAGCAAAATAATCTGTCAAACTGCTCAGACTGGATTTTTAACAGTTGCGTTCCCTAAGAGGAGTCACATGCCCCAACATATACCAGTGATCACACCATTTACTGAACTGTAAATCTACACAGATATTTGTACAAATGATGAATTATAATTGTTTCAAATGAGTGCATATGTTTGTAATGCAATCTGTCAAACATTCCATGATTTTATAAAATATCTACTTTACATCTTTCTTGTTTATGTGAAATCAAATTTTCTCCTTTACCCTTCAGAGCTAAGCCTGACAGATATTCTTACCACACCCTCCTTGGCAAAGCCAAATAAAGCTTATTTTCGGACACCTGGTCAAGTGCTGTCACTGATCAGCTCTCTTGGACTTGTAAGTGTAAAAATCTCATCACTGTAGCCTGGGTGAATCCCATCCCATTGATGCCCGTTTCCAATTCACCAAAAACCCATCCAGTCACAATCGTCTATCCGGCATGGCATGGGCTTTATATGATGACATTCAACACAACTAATGGCTGTGCTGATGGTGAAAGGGTTAAACAGATATGGATGTTTATTTTCTTTGGAATTGAGTAAACAACTGCATTTAAAACCTTCATTGCTGGTTACGTTTAGAAACGGGAGCCAATGGGATCCTTTCAAGACGAACCTGCAGAGCAAATTCAAATTTGCTAACAGGTTTGTCTGGGTTTACCTAGGCTATCAACACGTAATCAACAAGTAATTATGCAAAATTTAAAACCATTCCTAATGCATGTGATGCCTGATGATGCTAAGAGCAGGTTTTCAGTGGTATCAAGCTCTTCCTGTTTCACTTCCATTCTTGCCAACTTCCCTCCTTTTTATCTGTCAACCAATCAGAACACTCCATTGATGGAAGGAAAACGCCACTGCAGCCTGTCAGCTGTGTCCAGCTCCAAGACATGCGGGAAGCTGGAGACGCGGAAAACCTCGCTCGGCTCCCCTCGCGAGAGGAGGAGGAGGAACAGCTTCAGTTCCCCCATGTGCTCCACACGAGCCTTAGGTATGCTCAACCCATGGTGATGCCTGATACCTGACGTTCTCATACGCATGGATTCTTTTCTTGATATAACCTCCTGACATCAGCACCTTTGTAACATTTATGTACATGGATGTATGCAGATATAAGTGTGCTAAAGTATTTACTTGTTCACTGACTGACAAACTGATCGATGACAACAATTTCATTTTGCATTTCAGGACGCAGCAGTATGTTCAGTGCAGGAATGTTGGCCAAAAGTCTCACCCCCAAGCTGATGAAGTCCAGACAACGCTGTGACGCACAGAGCACTGGGAGCAACCAGTCATGCATCTGTCCCTCTGCCACAGACTCTGAAAGCTGCATCAGCCCTCTGTGGGAAGACTTGGTATTTCACCACTTTAAAGTCTTCTTAACTCATTGAATGCCAAGCTGTTTTCAGGAGCTTTGTCCTAGAATGCCAGCAATCTAGACCATTGTTGATGATTTTTGTACAGCCACAGCATATTCTGTGTTATAGCTATGAACACATACAATGGCTCGTTTAAAAGGTGAGACTTTAAGCTCTCGGTGGGTGCAAACCGTGTATTTCTACACGCTCTGTTCCTGAGAAATCCCAAGCTAAACAGTGGCTATTTTTCATCAAAATCGCTGTTTTTTTTTTTTTCTAGAAATGGAGATATAACGTCTTTCATGAAATATAAAGTGTTGCCTGTTACTTACTTGTGTAAACTTTCTGGGAAGTGATCAGCGAGACCTGGCGAGACTGCCACCTAGTGATAGACCCACAAAAATGGCCTGGTTTTGACCTGACGTGCATGCGTCACTGATTCGACCCAAAGCGGCAACCGAGTTATGATAAAAATGTCCAGATTGTGCGTTTTCATGAGTTTTCGATCGTCATATATTTCATTTCCATTAATCACAGAGTTCCCAAAATCACATATAAGGTGTGTTAGAGTGTCTAGTTTCGTAATTTAAAAAAAAAGCTAAAAACTTAATATTACGTTTTTGGCACTCAATGCATGGGAAGGAAAAACTTAATATTACGTTTTTGGCTCTCAATGAGTTAACATCATGTTGTTTTTGGCATTTACTGTTTAGTACATCAAATGAACAAGTATAGTAGCCTAGTTTTAACTTTAGTTTTCATTAGATTGAATAATTCTACCTTGGTCAGCATTATTTGGGTTATTAGGGTTTAATTACTTATTATAAATGGTCTCTCATCTGTATGCTTAGGAATGCCAAGAATCTCAGAACATGCCTCCTGAGGAAGGTAAAGATCAGCTGAACATAGCTGGGAAGATTGACACCCCCCTTGCATCATCAGAGCGAATTCCTGGGCGCGACAATGCTCTCATGTCATTGGGCAACCAGGACCTCAGGGCACACCCAGTCAGAGGACAGCTAGACTTTGCCTCTGCAGGGCCAATCCAGGGAAAAATCAACATCTCGACAGGCAAGAGGCTCCAGTTCGACAAGGAGGACTGCAGCCCTGCTAACCCAGCAGGATGTGCTCATTGGAGAGCCGGTGTATGCACTCCTGTTCCTAGCCTGCGTGGGGCCATCCAACCTTCCGTGAAGTCAGCCAAGCGGAATTTTGAGGAGGTGGACCGGAGCCCTGAGGCCATGGGGCTGCAAGCCAAAAGGGGTGACACGGACTTCCAGCGAAGCTCACGGGTGCCTGGGGAGGAGGACGGGAGGTACAGCACAGGACTGACAGGGCTCTTCACTGTGGGGCTAGGGGTGCGCCAGGGTGGGTCAGGAGGCCAGAGGGAGACAAAGAGGCCCGGGCCGACTCAGTCCAGCTCAGCCGAGGTGGCCAAGAACCTGCTTTGTGAGCTGGAGGACCCTGGGGAGGAGGCAGTTGCCGCCGCAGCTGGCAAGTCGAGCTTTTCCTCCTCGTTCAGCGACGCCCAAGATGTGCACAGGAACCTGAGCTTAGATTCTGAGAGCTCGGCCCACGACATGTCCATCATCGGTTCCGACCCATTCGTGCCACCTCCAGTCGAGAGCCCTAAAGAAGCACTGTCCTCATCGCTGGAGGAGCTGGACGACCACAACCTCTCGGCCTGCTTCCCCCTGGTGGCCACTGGCCCTGCCTCTAATGCCCCGATCACCGTGCCCACGTCCGGGGCTGGCTCCGGCTTCCTGTTCCAGCGGCGGCTCCTCGGTCAGTCCAGCAGCGGCGCCAAGTCGCCGTCCTTCCTGCGGCCACGGAACGTGGTGGCCTTCCGCAGCTACTGCAGCTCCATCAATCGCTCCAGCCTGTCCTGCTGCTCGCGCCTCAGCCTCGGCTCAGTGGAGCCCATGGAGATGTCCGCCTGCACCTCCTTTCTCAGCTCCGTCATGACACCTGTCCAGAAGAAAAGGCCCAGCTTCGGGAGTTCTGTGCAGCAGGTAGGAGCTCTGAAGCAGAAACTGGAATAGTGTTACACTACAAAATACAACAACTTAGACTACTTTCAGAAGAAACAACTCTTGAGCTTGAGAAATACAATTCATATATATATATATATATATATATATATATATATATATATATATATATATATATATATATATATATATATATATATATATATATATATGGTTGATACTTGTCAGATAGACAAAGTAATGCAGCACAACATGTAACCCTTAAATCTTAAAAGTTTGGATATTTTGAAAAGGACCTTTACTTGAGACTTATAATTGCACTGTAACTTGAATGACAATTAAATGACAAGCTAATTTTATGCTGAACAAAAAAAAATAGAAAAGGGGAAATTAAGTGCTTTATTTCTGTTGTGTGTCTAGACTCCAACCCCGATGGCCATGGTGCACACCCCCTTCAGGACCCCCAAGAGTGTTCGTAGGGGTCCGGAGCCCGTGCAGAGTGCCCCAATTTTGGGCACCCCGGATTACCTGGCCCCTGAGCTGCTCTTGGGAAAACCACATGGTAAGAATAAAAAAGCCAATGATTAATTGCCAGTTTACATGAACATTGGTCCGAAAACTCATTGTTCTACAACTGGAAAAGTTAGTTGTATAGTCATTTGAGAGACTTTTTAGAATATTGGCATCTAACAATCCCTCTTTTTGAGTTTCAGGAATTGGTATTGGTGGTAAGTTTGTCATAGATGTGGTTTTGTGACTACGGTACATTGGGGGATGTTTTCCTGCATGTGCTGGCAGTGCTTTTTGTCCCAGGGTAAAGGACCGGGTTTATTTTAGCAATGAGATTTGGGTACTGGTGTATCTTATGCTCTAACTGCTTCAGTGGTCCTCCACTGGTTTTTCAGGGACTAATTGTTTTATTTTTATTTTACTTTCAAACAACCCTTGCTCCGAAAACGGTGAACAGATGACCATCACAAGGCCAACATTTGTTGTCCGTGTTTTGATGTTTGTAACAATCATGGGCTGTGTCGCTGTTCTTTTGATCCTGATTTGGTCTTCACAAATCATGCCATTCATTTGTTGTACATAAATTGAAATGCCTTGATTGTGACATTGATAACAGCTTACCCCCTGCTTCCACAGCCTAGACTAGAACACATTTCACACTCTAACCTTTCCCTCTGCCCCCTTCTCATGTGTGAAATGGCCGTTGTGCAGAGTAAGTAATTAACATATCTCTGTTCAGATGTTATGGTCGATTGGTGGGCACTTGGGGTCTGCCTGTTTGAGTTCCTCACAGGAATCCCTCCGTTTAATGACGAGAGCCCCCAGCTGGTGTTCCAGAACATTCTGAACAGAGGTGAGTGTTATCTGTTCATCCATCACCATTCACCAGTTGAATACATTTGTGGCTGAAGTTTAATTATATTCACAGTTCAACAACATCAGTTTGGTGGCTTTAATGTTAGGCTTGCTGTCAACATAATTAACTGCTCTATAAATAAATATATACACTACCGGTCTAAAGGGTTTTCGACCGTTGTAGAAAGAAATGGCTGATCTTTAATGCAATATCTACATTGCCTATTATCAGCAACCTTTTATCCAATGTTCCAAAAGGACATTCTGTTTACTAATCTGATATCATTTTAAAATCATTATCATTTGACTGAGAAAACATTGAAGAACCCTTTTGCAATTATGTAAGCACATAATGTAATCCGAAAACTGCTCCCCTGATTAAAAAAAAACAATGCAACTGATCTCAGCTGGTATTCTGTCCATAATATTAGTATTTTCAACAGGCCTTACATTTTTCTTGCATTTTGTGCTTGTAGACATCCCTTGGCCTGATGCCGAAGAGGAGATATCCCACAATGCTAGAGATGCCATAGAGATTTTGCTACACATGGACATGACCAAACGTGCAGGCCTGAAAGGTGAGACTATCTGTATCACACTTTACAGGCAAAGTGCAGTTATCAAATTACTGGTACTAATGTTGACCTTGTTTCAATTGATTGAGCTATTATTTACCAGAAAATGTACAACCAAAGTTAATTAATCAAGTTGCATCAAGTGCATGATCATGCATAGCGAACATGCCAAAGCTCAATTGTGTAAATTAATTAAATGTAAGATGATCAATCAGCTTACAGGGCATATTACTGAAAACATACTGTAAGTGACTTCCTTCTGGTTACTCATTCAATGAAAATCTCCACTGTTTAAGATAAAATATTTCTGTGTTTGGCTATTTTTATTTTATTTTTGTGTGTGTGTCTCCTTAGAGCTCAAGGTGCACCCCTTCTTTGAGGGTTTGGACTGGGACAACCTGCAGAACCAGAAGATGCCTTTTATCCCACAGCCTGAAGACGAGACGGACACATCCTACTTTGATGCCAGGAACACTGCTCAGCACCTTGCCCTCTCAGGGTTCAGTATGTAGGGGATAGCCTGGGCTGGATGTCTGGTACTCTTTCTTTTCTAGTCTCTGATCACGTGCACACCTATTCAGCATTATTTTAAGACAAAGCACACCTATCTGTATACATTTAAATATGGGTAGTGTATTCTGATGAAGGTTGTGTTCATTTTAGGTTGTTATATTTTCTTAGTGAGAGAAAATTCATTTTAATATATCTATTTAATATATATAATGGTGCTCGTTGAGATCGTATGTTGCTCGTTGCATTGTGTTGTTTTCCTAAATGTATTTTTAGAGCATTACTTTTTCTTTTCCTTCAAAATTATTTGTGGATCCCTATACTGTATTCATATATCCATTTGGATAAAGTCTTAAAACACTTATTTGACTGTTTTATGACATGTAAGTGCTTGAGAAATAATGCTTACAAATAAAAATGGACAACTAATGGTAAACTAGGCCACCTTCAGTTATTTACAATGCAAAAATGGAAAATCAAGACCAGTAGTAAATTGTTCCAAAACCTTTATTCGTGCTTCAGATTAGCAAACACATGCAAAGAACTGACCACAAGGGGGCAGACTTGGTTAGAAGGCTTAATAGAAAGGATAGTTTCAACAAAAACGCCTTTGTACAACTCTAAGGTCAGATCTACTGCCAATTCAAACAATATTACAGGAATTAATTAAATAGGTATTTATCTGTATATATGTATATTACAATAATACACTTCAGTGCAATTAAAATATTACATTGGTATATCCATACATTATATTTATACTGTACAGTCTCTATTAACAGTATTACACAATTTACACTAATGGAAACAAAAAACAAACAACCATAAAACTCTGATAAAAAGGATATCCATGATCCATTTTAGAATTAATAAAATTACATTATTTCTTAAAACGTTAAGTGCTCGCTCCTTCTACTCCTATTTGTCCAAAACATTCAATCAGGTATCTCCTGACTCTTCTGGTGATCAGGCATGGATAGAAATGCTCTCTGCAGATAATGAGCAAAGATTTCTCTCGGGCAGTATTGCAGGATAAAACCGGACTGTTAATGTTAACCAATCACAGATCTGAAATGTAACTCGTTCTGCTGCTCAGTAAGTTGTAATAAATCCTAACTGAGGGTTGAAACTTTGGACTTAACACAATGTGGATCTATAGATCAATAAATCATGATCAGCTCTCTGCAAGTGTATTGCAGCAGGGTTTTGGTGATATTATCATACTTTGGTTCAGTGAAGTCCTTGCCTCACTTAGGATATGAGCGAATATTCAGTATGATCTCTGATGTCTTTTCCTTACTCATAACACATTGAAAAGTTAAAACATATCTGCACAACAAAGACTTTTTTTCTGTTGATTATAATTACTAATAATAAGAAAAAAACTAGACTGACTTTTTTAAATATGAAAAGATGACATTCTGAGCAATATTTTAAACACCTACAGGGACCTACTCCTGCACTAAAATTGATAAACAGTATCGGCAGATCATGGACACATTACTACTTTTCCTCAATCACACTAAATGTTCTGTATTTGAACATAATTAACATAAAATGCGCATTAGACCTACTTAAGAGCATTGTTCTGCCCAATACAAATAATTAGCAGCAAGTTTCTCTGTGAGTTATAACTGTTCTGGTTATGGATCTCAAACTGATTATTAACTTATACATTTCAATTTAGTCATAATGCCCGTGATGAATACATAATCAAATAGCTTCTGAAAATCGTTGTATTTAAATCTTAAAAAAGTGAACTACACTACATCCATTAATCCGCACACAGATTTTGTTTTAGTGTTAGTGTCCTTGGTATGTTATATTTCAAGATTTCAACTGAAAATTAGGAAATTAACTTGCGTGATAAGCTGCGACTCTATACAATTCACATGTCCACAAAAGGACTGATTTTAGCTGCAACCTACCACTCGCTACTCTTGATGCTGTCATCATAGTGCAAAAGCGTAGAGTTAGACATGAGGGGAACACAAGCAGAGAGGAAACTATCTGAGGCCTGCTACTAAAGAAAGGGCCAGACGGAGCTCTCCTGGGGCTGGCTCCACTTCCTACGTCTGGAGGAAGGAGGGTTTCTCAGTGGATCCGCCTGTGGGGAGGGAACAACAGAGGTACCAGTGAAAAGACTGTATATGTGAGTTCAAGGCAAGAAACCCATAAGAATCTCAAGAAGTGATCAGTCTGCATTACTCCCTCACAATGGCTAAGTTAGTCAGTTCCATAGAGACTGTATACAGTGATGCAGAATGCATGTTTCTTTTCTTTTTTTTATGACAAACAACAAAATAACATGTAATTGTATTGTATTGTAATGTTCCCCTAAGAATGTACAATTGTGCCACATTGCATAACTCATACGAAAATTACCAACAAAAAATGGGACATTCTGAAAGGAGTTGTGAGTATATGTAAATTTGTCTAAAAAACATCTTGAAGAGTTCAGTTCTGCTGTCCAGATTCTGGACTTAAACATTTTGAAAATCTGTGTTCTATAGTCCCTAAATAATTATAGCTTTCTCTGATCAAACAGAAGTATTGCTTGGATATATACTGAAGTACACAAAAATAGGCTCTACCGTCTCCTTCGCTGGAGGTACAGGCGAATAAGCCACTGCACAACAAATGGCCACACCACTGCAAAGGCCACGGTGCCTGGGGATACTTCAAAGGGCCACCAGGAAGGTCTCTGGGGGCCAAACAAAAATATCAGCCTTGAAACCAGCCACCAGACAACTTACAATCAACAAAATACAACTGGGGGTATAAGGAAGAGCAAACATACATAAGACATCATCTTATGTCAAACATACATAAGACATCATTATACTTTTTGATTTATTCTTATCTTTACCATGTCCATTGTCCATAAATCAAAACTATTCTAATGAACCAGAATAGATAGATAGATACATAGATAGATAGATACTTCATTGATCCCCAGGGGAAATTCAAGAATGTGTGTGTGTGTGTGTGTACACGTCAGCAGCTGATAAGAGGTTTTGTTGATCAAATCAAAGTGCATCTTCTGTCTTTTCCGGCAGCACGACCCCCAAATCAAACACTCCCCTGCCAGACAAAAAACAAGAAGGACCCAAAGACTGCAATATGTTTACCTTTGTTACATGGGGTGATGGAAAGTTTGGAGACAAGGCAAGTGACCGCGCCTGTACAGAGCAGAAAACATGACAAAAGCTCAGTGAAACGAAAGCTTCCACTGTACCGTTGGAGTTTGCAGAATTTGAAAACAATGTAGGGAGGGATGATGCTAAATGTATAAAGTGTCTGTTCTGGCATTTGAGCACACGGTGCATAGAATAAAAGAAGATATTGCAGTGCTCTCAAAGTTAAGTGATTTGTCTGATCTTTTAATTCCAAAATAGCTATTTTGCAAGCACTAGTAATTCATACAGTCAATATGATTTCTAGATTTATTGATTATGACTGATGACAAAGTAGCAAATGTGTCACAGCCGAGAGAGTCAGGGCCAGATGTACTAACGCTTTTGCGACCACTTCAGGTGTACTTGTTTTGCAACGTGCAATATAAAAATGGCGAGGTATGTACAGGCCGCACTGAGGTAAAATCGCAGACTGTCTGTCGTGGCAGCTGAGAATGTCAAATTGCGCTTTTCGGTCTCATGCATATGCATTCATAGGAGGGTCAGGGGAAAGTGGGAGTTTCATGTAAAAAGATGGGAGGAGAAGCGTAAAAATGCACCGAAATATTTCCGCCTTGTAAAAGCAGGTGTTAACCAAATTGCGTTTAAATGCGTCAATAAGGGAAACTTTCAAAGACAACAGAATCGCTATTTAGAGCACCAGTTCTGCATCTTTGTACTATATCAAAAGCAACTTAACTTTTGTTGGCCTTTCAAATGTCTTACTTTCACGTCATCCACTTAAACTTTCCTACTTGCTAGATTTGACCAATCTTCCATAGCCTACGTGCACAAGTAGTTTGAGTAGAACTACTGCTCTTCATTATCTTTCTGCTTGTTGACACCATGTATTGTATTTCATGATCGCTAAACGTTTGACTCCTTTTAATGTTGTCATCAGTTAACTTCATTTAACTGCGCTTGTGATTGAAGTAGGCCTATGTTGTTTAGTTGTTAACGTTTGCAAATTGCAGTAGGGGGCGGAGATTCTTTAGAGATTAGGTGCTGATTACCCGATGAACTGCTAGTTTGATAAATACCACGTTAACTGAAGTGTCACAGCATGCGGTTTCTGTGGGTTGGCCATGACGCTGATAATGCTATGTTCGCAAATGTATGTACATCTGGCCCTCAGTATTTTATGTGTGCACTGTATGAGTGTGTGTACTGCATGAGTATGGGTAAGTTTATGTGTGTGTGTGTGTCTGTTTGTCCTACCTGGGAGGCAGTGAGGGCCTCCAGAGTGTGCAACCTCTGGAGTACGCTCTGCATATCTTCCTGTAGCCTTGCCAGTGCGGTCACTATCTGCTCATTGAGATTCCCTCCAACTGCGCCTTCCGAACCCCAGCGCTCCCCATCTCCCCCGTTGCCCTGCAACATCCTCTGGATCCCACCACTCGAGGAAGAAGATCTGGAGCCTGAGGAATAAAAGAGGACAGAAGCATTTCAAGATGGAGAGTCCTTCAGTCCCGGGAGGATGCACAGTATGGTGGGGGCTGTGTAGACTGGTAGGTTGGTAGGTAGACTCTTCCCTTTGCTCTTTCATTTAATCTAGTCATGGAAGTTTGATTTAATGAAATTGTGTTATTTGCCAAAAAGAATAAATGTAAACACAAATGTAAGCTAATCTAAACTTTGGAAACCAACAATCCATCAGAAACCAATATTCTCTCAGGTCAACATTGCAAACAACAAACTGGTGACTGGTCTGGTTAGCTGACTGGTCTGGTTTGACAAGAAAATCAAGTGATACAAATTAAACAGGATGTGTAGACTAGATGCCACATTTACACAATACTACATGTACCATATGGCCTCCTCCTTTATGCTATTCTAAACGTGCATTATGAAATATTATGAAAATAGGAAAAATAGCACATGAATAAATAATAACATATATAATATGAAGCCTTGCCAAAGTAGTTGATCTCAGGCCTCACCTCTGCTCCTGCGGACCAGTGAGTTGTCGGCTCGCTCTGCAGGTATCCTGTGCCTGTGTGAAGAGCCTGACCCAGTCTTACCGTCCTCCCCCCCATGCTGGACGCCCTCGGACCCTGCCTGCAGGTCCTCTGCGTCAGACACGGGTGTGCCAAGCTCCTCGGTGAAAGACAGGGAGCTGTGGTGATTGTCCTCGAGGTCCGGGGCATGGTTGGTGTGCACCTCTGAGCCCTGTCAGTGGCCAAGTACACACATGAAGAAGAGTTCTGAGTTCTAATATCAATCGAGAGTGACATCCCACCTCACGCTAAGAAAATATTTATCTAGTCCATAGACTTGATGTATAAATGGTTGGTGTGGTGAAGCCTTTTGCGCACGCGCATTTCTGCCGAATACGATGCCCGATGAGTGCCCAAAAAGCGTTGCAATATGGCCGCTGAGTGGAGGGACTTGCCTAAAAGGACTTTGGTATGAGTAAGAGCAAAGTGCAGAGAAAAGGGTCATGAAATAAATGAATGAGACCACCTCTTACCTCCTCCATACCAAACTGGTCAACCGAGTCACAGTAAACCTCACTGTCTGAGTCGCTGGCCACATGCTGGTGGCTACACATGTCCTCAGGGAGATCTGCATGAGAAGCCATGTAAACAAATGAGGGAACCTGTCAGGTGATTTAGTAACACATTATGGAGATGGCACACATTGGCACAAAATGTGTGGGGTGGCATTTTGACACACTGAGCAGTTTATGTGATCACATGTCTACTCCGGAAGGGGACCTTAAACTGAAAAAGTGAAATATCTAGACATACAAGTTGGTAACCGAAAGGTGACATTTCTGTCAGGATATTAAGAACCATATATTTTTACACATACAAAAAGGCTAATTCTTTATCTGAAACTCTTCTGTGAACTGTAAACCATCCTTCAGCAGGCATCATGACCGGAACCTCAACTGTTACTTTAAAACTCTTTAATTGGAAGACTTAAAACTACAGTACCTTTTGATATAAAACTTGTGTGCTAATAACTAGATAAGCTAACTACATAAGGAATGCAAAAAAGCAGATACTAACAGGACTGCTGGCACTGATAAAAAAACGTGCATGTTATATTGTCTTTTGCCAACATGGCTTACAATCGCAGTGATATGAGCAGGCTTCACTCAATCTCAGTTTTTTGAGAGTGTTGGACCTAACTTATAACTAACAGAAAGGAGAAATCACACTGAAGGAGGCAGTACGCAGAAACACGTTTGTCCAATAAAACTATTAACTTATGCAAAGTACTTTTCTCCTGTCTAACATAATTGACAATGTCATGCACTTCTTACATTCTCGCTGGGTGGTCTGACCTGAACACATGTACATCTAGCATGGATGGCCAGCAGGAATAACAGATGTGTTTACCTATCATTCACCATCAAAATGAATCTGAATATAATGTAAAACTAGCTGCTTTCAAAACCATACTTCAAAAAGTAGCATATTGTTACATACTGTACCCTTGCTTTAAATGTAAATCCAAGCAGTAGTCAAGTGTATGTCCCCTTACCACTGAGATGGCCATTGACCTCCATGGTTCCATCAGGTAGGGCCATGTCATCTGGCTCCTCTTTCACACCATTTCCATTAAGAGCAGACTTGGAGCTGTGCGTGCCATTCGTTAAAGGGATGCCTCCATGGGCCACACTACCATTTGATAAGGGTGCTTTAGGCTTCCCCGATGACCCTTTCTTTCTTGGTGGTGGGGCTGAAGGAATGAGAAAAGAATATGAATGCATTCACTGATTTATAGGTTTTTGCTTCCTAGGCCCAACATTTCCCAATATCTTGTATGAATACCAAACACAAATAAATAATATAACTACATGCACATTTATACTACATGTTGTCATTTGCAACATATGCATTTACTTGAGGTGTGTGAAAATACACCTGATTGTCTGGCAGATAGTACACACATTCAGTATTTGCATGGCAGCATCAAATAGAAACATAATATGGTCTAACCAAATAACATGCTGGGTTACTTTCTGCTTAGCATGTACACTAGACAGCGGGAGATTCTGTGAGCAATGAATACTATGTAATACCCTCCATCTGTGGCTTATGGTGAATACAAAGTCCAGTTGCACTTTTGTTACCTGGCTGCACAAGACTGAAGTTCTATAAACCTCACTGTGTGCTAAAAGGTGGTTTCTTTATTATCAAAGCTACCTTTTTTAACTTCTACAATCTCCTCTTCATCTTCCTCCTCCTCCTCCTCAATGTCATCATCTTCCGTATTCTTGATGGCTCTCCTCTTGGCTTCCAATTTGGACATATGATCGTCTAAAGAGCCATTCATTTCCAGGTTCCTGATGATACTCTTGGTGACTGCCTTGGATGTTTTGCCCATAACATCCCCAATACCTGGAAAAAGAATCAAAGACAAAATTCAAAATGTTTCATGGAGAAGCGTTCAGTCCTGTCCCCAGATTCAACTTCCTTCAAGTAATTTCAGAATTAAACAAAATATTCCAAAAATGTGTTAGTAAAATCCCCACGTGCACAATGTAATCCACTTTTCTATCTCAATCTACAATCATAAGATATAGACTACATCACAACAATGATACCATTCAAGTAGGAAGTTCTCACAATGACACAAGGACCAAGACACATGAGCTTTGCTGTAAAATGCACTCTAAAGCACAACTAAAGATGAGCTAACTACCACAACTAAAGGTGAGCTAACTTCAACTACAAGAACAAATATTAGCCTGGGCTGGATGCAGGCCTTCACACTTGCCTTCCAGTTGTCTAGCAAATCTTGCCAGTCGGGCTTAGCACGAAACAGAAGTAAAATGATTAAATGAAAACATCTGAAAAGTATTTCACAGAAATATACTGCATCAACAAATAAAACTTCCTGAATTATAGGTTCCCGATTCAATTACATTTCTTGTTTTACTTGTTTTTGTTGTAAACCTTTTATGGATACTGAGTAAATCCATATTGTATGGGAGCGTGTAGTTATGGGACTGGCGGACATATAGGGTTGTGGCTGCAGATGTTTCAGCTAGTTACCAATATATTCAAGTTGTACTGAACTAGAGGAAACTCTTTCCTAGCAACCAACCTCCGGACAGGTCAGACACTTGGTTGACCTTCTTTTCATCCACCATCTCATAAAATGGCCCCAAGATCTTAAGCAGTCTCTCGACCTCATCCGTCACCGGCATGCTCTCCAGAATCTGTCAATTGAATGATTGGTCAGGTCAAACGGATTTCTGTTAACTCCAAAATAAATGTAGATATTGAATTTTGCATATGAAACGAACAAAAATAATCACCAGTTTCATTTCATCAACATATGCAGTCATGGCCTCCTCTCTTGACATTTCTCCAAGAGCATTCCATGCATCCCTTGGGGAACAGAGAGCAAAACTGTAGCTAAGGACAATGCACTGGTAAGCAATATCAGGCATGTTGTTTCCTTGTTCATGGATAACAATTGTAATTCAAGAAGGAACACAGCTATCAGTAAGCATATTTCAAGGACGCTGCTATGAGTAGTACTGTGCTTTTGAAGTGCTTGTGTTTAAAAAGTACTTTGATCTATTAACATCATGAACACATATCTTGCATAAGAAAATCAATTCTAGATAACGATAGAGGCTGTAAAGCAGTTTTCTAGGATGCAATAACACAAATGATAAGTTAAATATTTTCAGTAAAGACCACATAATACCTATTCTGTACTGACCACATAATACCTATTCTGTACTGACCACATAATTCCTATTCATTACTGACACATAATAGGGCTTGTCAAGAAATCTATGCAAATCTTTAATAGCACCACACTATGTAGAAACAATATGGTGGTCACAACATAAAACTTGTCCATTTCACAACTCAGTCTGTGTCCTGAAATATTAACTCCTCTCGGTTGTCAGCCAGCTGTTATCTATCTGACCTTTCAGTTCAGTTTAAGGCCAAGTGCATGAGCGAAAAGTCTACACAAACTGTGTCAAAGGCAGCCACATCTCGCTGTGACTATTTGCTGTTCTAGTGCAGTCACCACACGCTTTGTGAAGGAATGTAGGGCAATGCAACAAAAGAAATACAAACATATCTGTCAGATCTGGGTTTAAATACCTATGCCTACAGACTTGGAAGTAAAGACAGAAACAGTAAATGCGCTCTCATTTATAATTCTCTACCATTTGACTTTGCCCACTGGGTCCCAGAAGCCTGGCCGTGGAATGTTGCAAGGTCCCTGTGTGGCCTGCTTGTAGTAACTGTAGAACTTCAACATCATCTCATTGGAAGGCTGAAAGGAACCTGGGTAGAGATGGGACAAAATCATGGAAACAGTTGTGATTCTCAATTACACCAGTTCAATCAAAATAATGGGTTCATAAAAGGAGTTCTACTTCTATCAGTTATACAATAATAATGGTTATTATTATTTATAATAATAATAATAATTACTATTATTATTATTATTATTATTATGATTAGGCTATTATTATTATTATTATTATTATTAGTAGTAGTAGTAGTAGTAGTTATAATAGATAACTTAGTGTTCTGCTAGTTAAATACTTTCAAAAGACTTGGTAAAGATCAATTATATTCATATTACACATTTTATGTCTACATGTCACCCAACACCAAGTGTCCGGCCAAGACATCACAGGGACAACCTCGTATAGTCACTAAGCCCCGCTATGTAGGCTAATCATACGAGGGGGATGGAGCCAATCGAGGTTTATCTTGTAGCCTAGGCTACACACATGACTCAGAAAATACCGGCCTGCACAAGTTCTTCTTTAAGTACAGATAGCAAGGCCGACAGCCATTCGCCCCTTCAGGCTTTACTCAGCATAAAACCGATACGTTCAAGCTACAAGTTTTTCTAAAATTCTTACCGTCCGCAGGTAAACTCTGAATCACTTTGACTGCAGCGTCAAAACGCAGCTCGTGGATTGGTTTGTTGTCATCCGCCATCATGACACAAAATTGAGAGTGTCAACTGATATGTGGAACCGTCAAATCTATAAGCAAGTTATGACAGTTCTAGTCAATTCACATAGAGTTATCCACCATATATGAACAAAACGAGAAAGTAGGAACATTAGAAATGTTGGTATTGTTGTAGCAGGCAATGATTGGATACCCAGATAATCCAGATTAAAGCACGCTGTGGACATGAGAATAACGTCAAGTACCAAATGTCAACGTAATATTACACTCGATCATTCGTTTGGTAACGATTGTTCACCTGAAAGCAATCCTAACAACAAAAGCTGTCAACTGCTCTGCGTTGCAGCAGAATTCGAGGGCATACCCACCAGTCCAACATTTTGTCTAGTGTGTCACACTTTGTGACAAGAGTCTGGTCACTAACAAACAGGGTCTAGAATTGTATTAGAAGTTAATTCCTTACCATTTGGTGGTCTAGGCTACTTGCAGTTAAGACGGCGACCTCTCAAATATGTTGGCGATCTGTAATCGTACACAAGTGATACGGATATAATTTCTAGGGAGTTGTAGTTTTTTTACTTGCGCAATCAACCTCCCCCAGCTCTTGAAATGTGTCCTCGTTAATTCTCCTACAAAACCCACAATTCTATTGGACAACTTCTGGTTCATGGGTTGTGTAGTTTTTGTTAGGGATTTACGAGCGCTCTACAATGACCTACAAAATACACCGACAACTACAAACAGTTTCATTAAACAAAGCGTGGCGCGTCGTCAATAGAATATAATGTAGCGAGTAATATTTATTAATGTATCACATCAGCGGCGCGCTTTAAACTGTTACTCAAAACTGTTACATCGGTCTTTGGATACATTGGGAAACTTCCTATCCCAGTGTTCCATTCTGAGCATGGATTGCTTGTCAATTTCCGGGTTGACGACCGTAATGAAAGCGAGGCCAGGAATCCCACAATACCAGGCGAGAGAGTCCCTTTTTGTCGGGGCTGAGCTTGTGGTTTTAATCAAAGGGAAGACGGGGAAGCTATGCGGAGAGATGTAAAATGGCAGAGCTGCAAATGTTGTTAGAGGAAGAAATTCCAGCTGGTAAAAGAGCCCTCATAGAGAGTTACCAGAATCTAACCCGTGTAGCAGATTACTGTGAAAGTAATTATGTCCAGGTAAGTAAGCTCTCAATATTATACATGTTTGCTCTGAAGCTGTTGTAGGCTACTACATTCTTTTGTCGTGAGGCTAACGTTACTTGAGGTAAACTGGAGACAGGAAATAGGGATGACAAGAAAAAGAAGAGTTCCTATAAGACAACACACACAAGCTTGTAAACAAGTTATACTTTTGTTCGTACTTCTCTGTGTCTATTTTATTGACAATGACTCAATACATGCATGGTGACGTCGGCATCCGATATCCCAATACCCATTCATTTGGCTATAAAACGAGTTGGCTCACTTCATCAGATTTGTTGGTTTACTCAGAGGGTGTGTCTGGTCGGAATTCGGTTTGTGCTTTGTTACAGTGACATGAGAAGCCAGTAAATATTTTTTGGGGAAAAGTTGTTGTCAGTGACTGAAGTCTAAAATGAGGTGTGTGAACTTCTAGAAATGCGATTAGGCTTCACGGAATGTGTTCCCATGTGACTCAGATTCTTGGTAACATAATACAAAATCCAATTTCTACTATACAATATTGTGTTTTTCTTTAGGAGAATATTTTACTTTTTAAAAGGTCTCCTAGGCTATTATTTAATTAGGGACCTTAATCGAATAACGTTGTCTTGGTAGTGCCGTCTTAAATAGGCAGTTAAGAGTTTGTGTCAGATTCCATGACTAACATATGAGCAATATGGCAGTCTTGTATTCCGAGATGTTGAGACATAGTTAATTTTCAGGATTAAAGAGGATGCCTAATCTATGCTGTAGGCTACGACTATTCCCTTTTTCTCACTGTCATTCCATTGCACCTACCGGTATATACGTTTTGGAAACCAATACAGTAGACCTATGAGCCAAGTGATGGTAGTGATTTATTGTGTGTGTGTGTTTGTAAATAATAATAATAATAATCTGTATTTAACAGTAGACTACGAGATGATTTTTTGGTATTGTATTCCAGCGATGGTGATTGATTTCCTGTTCAAATTCACCTCAGTCATAGATGCCAGGCAGTTCAAATGTTTGTTGGTCAATCTGAGTTTGATCTCAGACAGAAATGTTCTCTTACTCAGCCTATCAATACAGACCTAATAGCCTAACTGCTGTGTTATGCCATAACAAACGTCTAAATTCTATTTGAGATTACAATGGTAAGTATTTGTGAATGTGCTGTTAAGTGAAGGCTATTCAGGGGACTCAAAATAAAGTTAGTTGTCCATCAGGTCCAACAGCTTCATACTGAGATGCATGTAGTCAATCTCCAGAGAGACACAACCCAGATCTGAGTGACACCCCTTCTGAGTGTCATCATAAACTGTTTCTTCCTCTTTACAACCCTCTCACTCACATCCCTCTCCAGCGTTTTTTTTTTTTTTTTTTTTTGCCACAGTTGACAGAGGTTCGTTCCTTTGCCTGCTGGCGTGTCTGAGCTTGACCGGGCATGTAGACCGCCAGATATATTCCTCATGAAGGTTCGCTCCTTATAGTCTCTCTCCTGGTGATGTGGATCGGGGCGGCGTTACTGCCTGACCGTGGTGCCCAATATCCTACTGATGCCACAGGAACAGATGGTGGAAGGATGTTAAAGGGGATGGTGGGGGCTCTCTACCTTCGGTTAATATGAACCGCCACTGCCCTATTTTTTGATGGTGACCGTTTTCTATGAGCTAGCAAGTTGTTGTGCCTGTGGGCATGCTTCTAGAGAACGCCTCCTCTTAATGCCAGTGTAGCCTACTCTGATTTCCTACTGACTCAATTTTCTGTCTTTTTTTCGTTGCCCTTTTCACTGGAACTTGCTGTCAATTTTCTGTGTGTTTCTGCTTGAGAAAGATTATGGGGAATGTGGATATCTCTTTGGCGATACTCACTGTAGTTATATTGCACTAAGGAAACAACTCTCAGAGGTGCTGTCTACAAGAATTTTGGTTTGTGTACATCTGTGGTGAAGCTATTAATCATTTCGGACAGGTGTAGTTTGTGTTCAGTTTTGTTTGTTTTTGTGTGTGACATCTATGCATTGGTTAGGTCTTTGTAGACATAAACATTGTTAAGAATTGAAAACACTGCCCATACCCAGCTGTGGAAAGCTTAAATGCTCTTGCACACATAAACGTATAAAGTGTCCCAGCTTATTGACTTCTGTTGCTGAGTTGTGAGTGATGTACAGCCTGACTTATTGTTCAGTTGGTCTTGGAGGTGGGTCCTCATTTCACTCCACCCCCAAGGTTGCGTGAGTGTGTCTCAATGAGCACCTTTTGCGACTAACAGAGTATGCGTTCTTTAACCGGTTCGGTGCAGAATGTCTTGAACCTTCGTGATGGCTAGTGAACTACACCGCATTTCCAGCAGTTACGAACTGAACCAGGATGTGTCATCAACAGAGGGTGTTGCATGCATAAACGAGTTAATGATATGCATAAACAGGAGGATGATATGTCCCATAAAAATGGCAGACACTAGCTGTGTAAAATGCTGGCTAATGTCTGCAGTTTAGTGCTAGTTGACTAGTTTTGTTTACTCACAGCAACAGTTGATATGGACAGAAAACAAATGCTTTTTCCCCTCTGAATGGTAGAATGACAGGCCCACTCCGGTTCGCAGGAAAAACCAAAATGTTGGTTTGTGAATGGGAACGGAACTGGTTCTCTGTCAGTGGAAAAAGGCTATCAGTGTATTTTGGATGCACAAGGTGTGCTGTGTCTGTGTAGTGCAGCCAGTAAGCTTGATGTGTGAAGGATGGCACAAACAGTGGGGAGATGGGAGGGGAAGAGCAGTCCTTTATTCTGGAGAGTCTTTTCTCGGACCATGCTGGTCAGCTGCCCAGCTGGGGAGGCCACATGACCGAGGAAGCGATGAGCATATCCCCTGGAGCCAGGCCAGAGTGGCCAGGAGGGTGGAGAGATGCTTCCACTTCACACAACACTCTGTGTCAGAGCTCAAAATGTGAGTGTGATGTTTCACACACACACAGATCGCTCCCCCCTTCCCCCTTCCTGTTCTCTCTTTGTCACTTTAATTTGGACTCGCACATATTCACCACAGTCCAAGCTTGGAGGCATTGCCTTCTGTTGGTCAGGGCTATTCATACCCTGTGGCACCTGTCAGCATTGCATTGCTGCGGGCACAGCTTCACTCTGCCAGGCCTTCACTGCCCTCCTGCCACCTGCTGGGAGCCACAGAACCTGAGAACGCCGCAGCTCTGTGCCAAGGAGCAGCAAATGACGCAGTCCATTTAGCGGACTGTTTCACATTCTGAAGCTCCCCTAGTGTAGCTTTCTTTAACTAGCTCATTTCTTTGCATGATCACTTTGTTACTTTTCTTTTCTACTGTCTCCCTTTCTCCTGCCCTCCCTCCCTCTCTATCCTGATACCACAGTTTTCCTTTCGCTCTTTCTCTCTCTCTCTGTCACCTTCTAGGCCTGATGTGTTTTCTCAGGGCAGGATGTTGACTTTGTGCTGTTCACAAAAGATTCAGACCCCCACAACTGAGCTAAATCGTATTGGCTCTCTAGTGCATGGCTGTGTCCCTGGCCTACATGGAGTGTTAGTCTTTGCAGCAGCTAGATGCAGAGTCCAGGCCTTCTATAGACTGAGACTGAAAATAGTATTTTTGCCTGAAATGTCTTTTGAGGATTTCTATCAGAATGAAAACTCCTAGATGAAAACCAGAATTGTTTGTGTGGACTTATAGTGAACTGTCAACTGTAAAACTAATTTTACAGTTGATTTTACACTAATAAACTTAATTTTTACGGTTTGTGAAGGGTGCAGTCCCGTCCTTTATGGCTAACGCAGGTAAAAAATAATCTCCTTTACTTTCTTTGGTTGTAGGATAGTCCGCGATTCACATTAGTTTTGGTTATCACCGCAAGTGCAAAGGCTAGGCGTACCCAAGTTCTAGGCCATTCCGTCGCCACATTTATAATATTGCTATAATACCTTTGTGAGTAAAAGTCGATACTTTTGCTTGCATCAAATCGCGCATTTGCATTTAGTGCGCATCTATAGGCTTAACATGAGTTCTAAACGTCTTTGTATGCTCATATCTGACTTCACTATGAATGCATTTATTTATGTTGTAAGACATGTAAAATAAATTACAGACTCCGGTACTACGCACAAATTAATGCAAACTTACACCGCACTTCCCTAATAAGTTCTCTCGCGTCACTGACAGTAGCTAGAATGCATAAAAAAACAACGGGAAAAACAGTGTTCAGTCCACCAAGTCATAAGCTATCGGCGCTGCGCAGCATCAGTTGTGATATTTATCCTACGGAGTGTAATCGTAGGTAACGTCATGTATGAAAACTAGTATTTTTAGGCAATACTATAATTGTCAAGTCCAGGGCAGCTGAGGTGTGGCGATGACCTCATCGATACGCAAGTAGGATGTGCGGTTTCGCTGTCCAAACGAATTCAAAAGGGCTACGGTTTCAGATTTTTCCACTCTGGGACCAGGTTTCAAAAAAGTGCGGTTTCGGGCAGTGCGTTTACAGGATTCGTTTGGACGCTCGGCCAAGACGAAGCAAACCCTCTGTGTTTAACCCAAAAAGCGTCTCCGTGTGGACGGGCCCTCAGTCACACTTCATTACCCCTTTGGGGAAAGTCCTCTGTTTAGAGAAAGCCTGTTGGGTTTGTAATAGCCTTGGCTGCTCCAGGTGGGTGTACACACCTCCCTGTGGCTCAGCCTGTCAGAGGACAAATGAGTAAATGATTGAATCCACACTGCCCGTCTGAGAATCCTGACACAAGTACGCTTCATGGGTCAGGGAGAATGGCAGCCCATCTGAAGTTAATTAAACTTTGAGGTGAACTCGGCGAATGATGGCGAATGTCACAGAGGATTCTTTAATTTTTTAGTCTGACACCTTGTCCATAGCCAGGTTTGTTTTTCCCCTTATGTGGCTTCTATGAATTGAACTTGAATAAGGGTGTGTGTGGTCAGTCCCTTAAATTAAAAATAGCCTTATCTTGACTTAGTGTCCGCTTCAACGTATTATACATTTATTTAGCTTAGACGCTATTTTTAGTTCACCCTTAACCTTGGCCTCCCTGGGTATCTAATCTGTTGTGAGGTAGGCTAAAAATCGTTTGCACGTCATTGTTTGTACGCCAAGTGAACTGTGAGGGTGGAGGGTAGTGCTGAACAGAGTAGGTTCATACACGGGAACCCATTAGTTGTGTGGGAAGGCCACACCCAGGACTGCATTGCTGTCTGGTCCAAAGGCCATGAGCAGAGGAAGACCAAAAGGGAACTCTGTGTGGTTTTGACATGATCATGCCGGTCTTGTGATTGTGTGTGTGTGTGTGTGTGTGTGTGTGTGTGTCATATTAAGAGAGTTACATGGTGGTGGTGGTGACATACAAAGGGCCTCCCAGATGTCACAGAACTGAATCCAGGTCAGAGGGAGAGAGCGATTGCATACTTTCTCTACATCAGCCAGTGCTTGTATTTAGCCGAACTCAGACTGAAATACACAGAATACAGTCCCCTGGAACTCTGTTTCTGTTTACGCACGAGAGACAGAAAAACCGACAGATGAACTGACTGACATGACAGCAGTGAAGTATGTCCCACTAAGTGTCTTCCTGGCTGGAGCTGCCATCCAGTGTGCAGATTTCCCAGTGTCCCTGTAATCTCTTTTCCCCTGGCCTCACGCTTTTCTTCCTGCCCCTGGTATCCCTCGCTCTCTCCAAACACAGGCACATTTTAACCCCTCAATCAGCTGGGGTCTTTAACCCCATCCTCTTTCCCCTTGGGTTCATATTGCCCCGGTTGTGCTGGGGAAGAGGCCAAAGGCTTTCCGCAGGGCAAGGCTTTTTACTGTCGGCTGTATGTACTTACACTGCACACACTGTAATTCAGAGTCTGTGGGAGGAGGGGATCTACCTCATTCACTCCCTGTCGGCTTTAGGCTATCGTCGCTGGATCTTTTGTGCTTACAAATAAATTGTATTGCGTACAAAAATGTGCTATATAAATAAAAGTGACTTGACTTGGATTGCGGCTGATGGGTATGGCTTGCTCAGTGAAAGACAGACGATGGATGCATTTGGGAGTCTAATTGAAGAGTGTTGCAGGCATGGTGGCCTTTGATCCATGCTGCTCACTGCTAAATGAGTCCCAATAATAGGCATCTGCCCACTGTGTTCTTCTGTGTGTAAGGGAAACGAGAGAACACGCCCTTGCTATGGACTGGGGTCTAGCCTACACCACAAGGATGAGTCATTGGAGACTCAGAATGCCTTAGCTGTGCTACTTTTTTAAATGTTTTCATGTTTCCCTGATCAGGTTGAAATGTCAGACACCCTATTCAAATACTTCAAGATGTCTTGCGCACATCCAGCCTATAGAAGACATTTAGCTCTGATAAGATGTTGACACTAATAGTGTTCTCTCCCCAGTCCACAATAATTTCAAGCATCCAAGTCTCTGAGCTTGACCGGAACCGCACAGGTTCTGTTTATTTCTTCTTCCTCTCCAGTTGAGTCATTCCATGTTTTGGCCTTCCAGACATATCTCCTCAGTTTTCCAGGGAGCATTCCATTCCCCCCAAGGGGTTTGGGGAAGTGCATGAGTGACTTTAACTGTCAGTGTTGAAAGAAGTGGAGTGCCGAACACACCTCTCAGGGAAAAACAGCAACAGCACCTTTTGAGGCGACTGTTTTGATTTTACCCTGACAGCCGCATGCCTTTAACTTTCCCCCCCTTGTCAAAACTCCCTGAAGTATCTCTGCTGACATTTTTGAGTGCTGTTGGTGAAGAGATTGTGCAATGGGTGTTTCTCTTTCTGCTGCATGGTCCCTGTACTCCTCAGGTTTGGGTGGTGTTGCAGTTTTCCTTAAGATTGTAACATGTAATGTTATGATACATGATAAGAATCTTCTTATTTGCTCACCAGCATTATAGATCTTATGTAACAAAGCAATCACCTGCTTCTTGAGTGCCCATGGCAAGCAGTGCCAGAAGCCGTAGAGGAAGAGTCCCATGCTTAAAGCAACACAAGAGTTTTTTTGTACCTTAAAATAATGTTTCCAAAATCGTTTCAGTGGTTCATCAACTCGTAACAGGGTGAACGGCACTTCTGCATTCGCTTTGCGGCCCTCTATCGGCTATAACCGCACTATGTAAGTTTGCCAGATCGGGTAGCGGATCTGTAGTTCGATGGAATGAGACATAATAAACTACAAATTTGACTTGCATCTGATGTCGCAATACATTGTACTTTCATAAAATCATGCAACATATTCTACCTTGTCTGTGAACATCGTTATTTGCAAAGCCGGTGCTGGTTAAACAAATAGTGCGTGCGACAGAGGAAAAGTTCTTTGGTGTTGCTTTAAAAGTCTAGAGGAAGTCTCAGAATGAGGGACCAGGCACAGTTTTTAGAGAGCCAGGACACATCCCACGCAGCCATAAATCCCCTCTTTAGCTCCTCTTCTCCAGCAGAAAGTAAAAAGCAAAGAGCCGCAGCAGACAAGCCTGGAAGGGATCGTCTGGAGAGGATTGTGGGTTGGGGGCAAGATAGCAGATGCTTCCTCTGTCTGCTCTGAGAGATCTTGCCGTCGTCGTTCAGGCCGGAAGGAGGGTGTCAGCGGAAAGCCGGGAGGTGATCCTGGAGACAGAGGAAGTCCTTAGTGCACGCTCTCGCTCTCGCTCCCGCCCATTAGGGGATGTGTGGCTCTGGGTGGAGTGGCACTGGAAGAACTGCCTCTCCCTTGACCCCTGGAACTCGTAGTCCCCTCCCTGCACCCTCAGGGGAGGAAGCCCATGCTTTTCCTCCTCAGCTTCTCTGCCAGAGAGCACTGCTCCAGCAGCAGAGCCGGCCCCTCCACTTCTCTCTCCTGCTCTGTTCTGCCCCAAATCCTGTTCTTCCAGTTTGACATCTCTTTGTGTTCTGATGTTTTGTCAGTCACATTGCCAGGCTCATGTCAGGTAAGGGCAAAGGTCAAACAGTCCCCTGGCTGTTGGAATTAAAGGGACAGTGGCACCCCCCCCACCCCCCACCACCACCACCACAAACACACACACACACACAACCTCAACACATCACCCTCTACTGTGTCCTGGCTTGTCACTGGACTGAGAAAATAATCAAATTTCTCTCTAGCCCCCCCCCCCCCCCACACACACACACACACACACACGGAAGTTGTGTGAGAACTCACCTCTTTGCCTATCAGAGTGCGAATGAGGTCTCTGTTCCCAGCATTTGTCATTGTTTACCCTGTCGGGTCTATCTAGGTGACATGGCGTTCTAGTTAAGCACTAGCGCTACAGATTAAGTATGTGCTTGGTTTCATTTTTGTCCCTCCACTGCCTGAGCTATTGAGTCTTTCTTTTGATTAAATTGTAGCATGTGTGAATGAACAGTGCAATTTTAACAATGGCCTGGAAACTAACACCATCAGGCCACAGAGTGACTTTGTCGCCACACTGTTATAGGTTATATGGGCTAAAATGTATAATGATACATTATAGCCTACATCAGAATACAATATATTGGCATACATACAACATGCATACATAATGCATGCAAGATTACATCATGCCTATAAGATGTACATAATGCATACAAATTGATGATGGATAAAAATGAAGAGAGATGGCATTCAAAGTATTGCTTTGTATTGGTGCCCTGGTGCCCATTAGGTTACTGTTACAAAGCATTGTAAGTAGAGTATTTAGAGAATGTTAACCTCAGCAAAGTAGAATTGTTTTATTTATTATTTTATTTATTATTATGTTTTATTTCATTACATTTTATATTTTAAAATATTTTTTATGTTACAGAAAGTGAATAAAAAGGACTTCTCGTCCATTATCAGTGCCTGGCCTCATAAATGCTTTTCTGGGTGAATGGGCAAAAAGTCCCACAGACCCTCCAAAGTCTTGTGGAAAGCCTTCTCAGATGTGTGGAAGCTGTGGGTGTGATGGCAGGTGTCCCAATACTTTTGTCTGTATAGTGTATATTATGAGCAGGGTAGAAATTGGGAATGGTCAGCTGTAAGCAGAGGGTTTCTACAAGTATATCTGGGCTGCAGCAGTGGAGGTAGTCTAGAGTAGGAGGGGAAGAAAGGAGACAAAATGGATGGACAGAGCTAAGTTACTTGCCACATATGTAATTATTGATGTAATTATAGGTTATGGTGATGAGGAATTATGTTATATCATAATCATAGCCATCAGCATTTGCAGACAAAGGTCCCACTATATGAGAGAATAGACAGGTTAATAAACTGAATATCTGTTGTAGTCACAAAAAAAAGATGTCCATGTTTGATTGATGCCTAATCATCCAATCATCTGTCTTAGTACTATGGCATGCCTCAAGGCTCGAGATATCCAGGGTAAGGGGGGAAGGCGTGGAGTATAGGCCTAAAGCGGTTTTAGTGTACGGGTGGTGATACACGGGCAAACTTTTTGAGCAATGTTGCTGGGCACTGGTGAGGACCTACTGATGAATAAAGTATTCCAGAAATAGCGCAAATGATGGCCAATACTATTGGGTAATATACCAAACAACAATACTCCGGAACGATGCCCAGCAACAAAAGTTGCCTTGTGAATCATCTTAAGAGTAGTGTTTTGATACAAACCCTGGTTAGAGTATGGGAAGGGGTTTGGAGGTGGGAGAGCCCCCCTGCGATTACGAACCTGGATTATAGGAAAGCATTGCTGATCTGCTATGGGTTTATGCTGTGTAGAGAGATGCAGTTTGGTGTGCAATAGATTGAAGCCTCTTCCTTCAGTACGCATCAACTTTTCTCCAACTCGCTGTCTGCTTTAGTTGAATTGACATGAGCATATGCACAGACACATTATAGACATTCTCGTACGTTGGTCTGTGACCTTCATGAATGGAAACTAGCATGCCTCATTCCAGTTTTTTACCACAATCTGGGATTTCTCTTTGTTGTGTCTCTCTCCCTCTTTCGTTCAGAATCATATGTAGGTCATGGGGGTGGTGGGATTTACAATGGCCGTCAGTAATTCTCTTGCTTCATGGGAACTACCTTGATCACATTAACGTCGCATGAGATTAAAAATGCTGAATAGTCATAATATGTAGTTCAGTAAGTTCACATATTAATCTTGTCAGGAATGTGTTTATCAGAGTCTAATGACCAGATTATGTCTCCTTTCATATAGAGAGACCTGGCCTGTCTCTCAGTTTATGGAGACTGCAACGCTATCGCTGTCAACCCTGATGGATGGGACTCATCGTTGTTGTCCTAGCCCAGGTGATGATGTTATGTAAATGGGCCTCATTTCCTTGAAATGATTCCTGCCTGAAGGAAAATCTCGTTCTCACCGTGTGGTTGAGATCAAGGTGTCAAAAATGATTTACGTACTCCATGCTCAGAATTCTGGGGTATTACAAGGCTAGCTGTTAGTCTGGAATTCCAGACCCACTTTATTCTGAAGACAACATGTTTGTTTGGAGAAGAAAGATAATACCACTGAAGTGGAATTCCAGGGGTATCAGGAACGCAAAGAGCAGATGAATAATGTATCGGAGCAGATGCAGCTGAAGTGGTTTCCAAACCTGTGGCTAAAAATAGGCTCGAACAAGGTTCTCCATTTGTCTAGTTTCGCGGAGGGAGTGTTGGATCAGTAGTAGTGTTCTGTAGCCTCCCTCCTGCCTCAGTCTGCTGTGTGTGTGTGTGGGGGTGTGTGTGTTGCTGAGGGGAAATTACAACTGTGTCTGTGTATGTGTACCAGTGGGTGTGTTGCTTGCATGTTATGCTATCAAGTGGCATATCTGATGCAGGCCTATTTTTGGAAGCTTTTGGTCGTTGGAGTTAATATTATCAAAAAATAGAGAATGAAAATTGATCTGATAAATTATATGAATCTTGTGCGCTTCAACTTGTGTGTTTTGGTGATAAGAGAATTTGTCGATATGTGGCCTTGCATGGTTATGAAGGTTATTAGATAGCTATTAAGCATCTGGTTGCCAAACCCAGTCCCTCTGAAAATGGGTGAAGTAAGGGGTTCTACCCAATTGTCTTTGTGAAAGACCATCAGTATGTAGATTTACTATGATAAGTTCAAGATCCCACAGCATTTCCATGTGCTGTGCTTGAAGCATGTGTCTTCATATCAGCGTGTGCTGTGCGCGCACATGATATCATTCGGCCTGTCCTCTCCGACAGATGGCCGGTGCACGGTGGGAGTTCTCAGGAGGAATCTCCCAGCATTCCTGTGGGCAGCTATCACGCCCGCACATCTGCTCCTCCCGCTCCGTCAGAGCAGCTCGCGGGCCCGCCACTCTCCCTCTCGCTGTTCGCTCCAACTGCTCGTACGCGGCCCCGAAACTCGTGTTTGCGTACCCAGAGAGACACGTGTCAAAGGCAACATGCTTACCCAATTGACACCATTACCCACCCCTCTATTATCCAAAGGAGCAGGGCTCCAACAGAATCGACAGGAAGTGTTTTGTCAGTGCTTTTGCGAGCTATTGGCTATGGCAGGCAGCTTCACTCGAAAGGTGTTAGTTGGTTAGTTGTGTTGGTGATGTGCTTGATTTTATATTGAGATGTCTTTTGAAGTGTTCTAAGTAAAGTTTGAGCTGATAGCATCAGGTGGTGTGAAGATGGGGAGGTTTACCGCAGTTAGAAAAGTTTCAACCGCTCTTATGCCGCATGGCTATGTCAAACAGGAAGCCAAATAGAGAACAAAAACCCAATGTTTATTTCCTCTCTTCTCAGTGGTACTTGTGGGTGTCTCGCTCACTCTCGTTCCTTTCTTTCCTTCTGTCTTTCTATCTTTAAATAATTTAATGAAGGCATATTACTGTAAAGTAATTGTGCAACAACATGCGTTATCATAAACCCTGTGAAATTAGATTCTATATTTGACAGAGTGGTTTTTGGCTGAAAAGGGATATGTCATTTGAGTTTGTGTTTGTTTTCACACTGGTTTCTGTGGCTCATTTGACTTTTTCACCCCCCCCCCCCCCCCCCCCCCACACACACACACACACACACACACAAAACACTACACACTGCTATAATCCTGAAGACATGAAAATGTGGGTTTTATTTGAATTAATCCCCTAGTCTACATGATTCTTGAATAGGCACTCATGTTCTCTGGAGTTCTCTGAGTGTTCTCAAAGTAGTCAAAGATTCTATAGTTAACTTCAAAGCAATGAAGAGTGGCTGGCTGAAGGGTTACCCTTAGTTACCAATATACACATAGCATTCCGGTGAATAGGATTGTGTTAGAGCCGCTACAGAATGTTTGAGAGGGAGGTGGTATGCAGTGTTGGTGTCACTTGAGGAGCTTTGTGCAATGATTGGGTGTCTTAATTGAAGCAAGCCCTTGGGCTACAAGAAACGTTTATCTGCCTGTGTGCTAGCCCTCTGCTCTCCCCTATTCCTCTGTATTCAGCTGTGCTGCGGTGTGTCATGTGCTGTGGTTGGTGGTCTCACGCACATCTCTCCCCTCCCTTCTCCTCTGCCACAGGCACCGGACAAAAGGAAAGCGCTGGAGGAGACCAAAGCCTACACCACCCAGTCACTGGCTAGTGTGGCCTACCAGATCAATGCCTTAGCCAACAATGTACTGCAGCTACTGGACATTCAGGCGTCCCAGCTGCGCCGCATGGAGTCCTCCATCAACCATATCTCCCAGGTCAGTCTGAAAGCGCACAAACATATACAGGAATTATACACAGAGACCGAAAAAAGAGTCTTGTGCACACACAGCTGCATGGAATCCTTCTGTAACCACATGGTCTTGGTCAGTCTCAAAATACCTAGCGCCCGCACACACACACACACACACACACACGCACGCACACACACACACAGACAGACAGCTGCACTTCCACCACATCAGCCACTGGGTAGAGATTAATGTATATGTGTATGATGCTCTAAAATAGTCCATGAAAGCGCAAGCCTGTGTGCCCACGCTGGCACGCTCGCATGTATGGCAAACCCACATCTTGGAGGACACACAATGCATGTACATGGTTGTAATGAAAATGGACATACATGCACACATTGGCAATATACCATTTTTGCCATTGCCATTATACGCTGAAGAAGGGCCCGAAACGTCCGTTGTTGGCGATTAAAAGTTTGAAAGAGAACTGAGAGTGCTGTCCTTACTTCATACATATGAGGGATTCAGCACCTAGTTAAGTTAAAACCAGCAAGTCAGTAAGTGTGAGCGCGTTGCTTCATTTATTAGTACACACACATTGACAACCCATTGGTCTATGTCTATGGATGTTTGTCTTGTGCTAACTGCTCCATCCCCCACTCTACACGGAGACTTTAACACTCTGTTCTGCTCTCTTCATCGCCTCAAGACCTCATTGACTGGCACTTTTTTGTCTTGTGTGCTGAATATATACTCTGTGTGGATGAATGCTTGAATGTGTGCCTGTTACTCCCAGTGAATGAGTGATTCAATCTCCCCATCTCTCTCTGCTATCTTTATTCTTTATGCTCTCATTCGCTCAACCTCTCTCTCTCTCTTGCTCGCTTTTTCTCTCTCTCCCTCACTCGCGCTCTCTCTCTCACTCCCTTTCTCCCTCTTGCTGTTGTTTAACCAAGTCGCAGTTGGGGCTTAGCGCTTAAGTCAAACTGTCCCTGGACATCATGGCTCGGATTCTGGCACTGTCGTTTGGAGTCAACTGATCCCATGAAGTCATTAAGAGCTCAGATCAAATCAAAGGCTCACATGGCCCCTGGGTGCCAAACCTAGACTGTAGACCTCCCGCAGGCCAGCACAGAGGCTTAGATTCACCGCCCCACCCTGTCCTTCTGTGCCTGGACTCTCTGTAGGGGTGTTGTTGAGGATGGCACGCTAAAGGAAGTAATCAGAGAAAGCTTTCAATAGTATCCTAATGGGGTTATCACAAGAAGACTATTATGTAGCACAACTAGATGTACCGCATAGCGGTACAAAATATGACCGCCGCTCAGTCCTGTACATCCGTTCCGCGAAAATAAATCACACTTCAATTTGTCTCCATCTTTTACTCCATCCTCCACTCTTGAAACTTTTGTGTATGCTTGTTTGGCATGCCTGAGTTCATGCCAAACATTGTAAACGTTCTCTAAGAAGAGTGTAAAGCAGTTTGTAGTAGCCTAAAGTTAACCACAACGTCGTCTATCGCTGGAAAAAAATAGCGAGCGGACTATGATGAAATAATAAATGCTCGGCGGGCCGGATTAAAGTGCATGGCTGGCCGCAGTTTGGAAACACCTGCTTTAGTCATTCGTTGATATGTAAAACACTGACGTGTAGGCTACATTTTCATTATTGTTCACTCGTTTTGAGTAGGCTGTGTCTTGAAACGCATATGCATTGTAGGTTGCACATGTAGCTTATAAAATACATGAATAAAATTCACGGATCCCGTCGTTAGCTCAACTCTTATTACATCGGAGGACGCAAACAAGGACTAAAAGTTAACGTGATTTAAAAAAAGGCATGTGTGGTTTACGTCATGTGATGTGTTTCACGGTATGAGTTGAGAGCCCTGCTTTGCTTATATTTTTGGTTAACTTAACTTGGCTGAAATCAGAAATATTTTCGAACAATGGATGATCCGCTTCGAGGGACAAGCTCTTGGCCTTCTGCTGTGCCACACATTTGATTTTTGATCGTCGTTTATTGTATAGTCTAACTAGCCTACTAATAATAACATAATGTCACTAGTCCACAGTGCATCAGGCTGAACAGTGCAGGGAACAGCTGTCATTGGTAGGCTGCATGCAGGCACATGGTCAGACAGGAGCGCTTGATTTGTTTTGTAGCGGAGCGTTCTATGGGTTGCCAGGTTGGTTCTATGGGTAGATTTGAAATATCGCTCGATCACGCAAATTTGATCGTGGGAAGCCAAAATCGTGATCGTGATTAAAATTCGATTAATTGTGCAGCCCTAAGATGTAGCATTGTTATAAAACCTTTAAAATCTCTAAACATAATCACAAGTAGGGCAGTTCATCACAGTTCATCCATTGCAACTGGATTGATGAAAGGTCACTTACACCTGTAGGCTACATTGTATTTGGGAAAAGCAAAAGGTATCAGCATAATGTTATTTATTTATTTATTAATAAACAAAAACATCTCTGTCAGTTCCATGCCGTTTTCAACAGCTATCAAAAACAAAGGTCATTTTTGGATGGATGGATTTTTTTGTGAATGTTTCTTCTTCTACATAAGATTTTAGTCATCTTTAGTTCATGTAATACTTTATTGTCAATGCACAAATTAAGTAACAGTAGTCTGAAACGTTATTGTTAATGCACAAATTAAGTAACAGTAGTCTGAAACGAAATGCTGTTTTACATCTAACCAGTGGTGCAAATAACTGACATGTCCAAATGGGCCTTGATGAAATGCGTCGCTAGACTGTTCATACACATTTTAACGGGCCAAAGTTGAAGAGCTGTTGTCCGTTATTGTTCGTGCAAATATAGGCTGATTCATGTTCCCTTGCATTGTGTAACTGAGGTCCATGGCTAGTCTGGCTTTCACCAGACCAAGCTCAATCTTTTAAGAAATTATTATTAAATTAAGGGTTCACCCAGCCTAGTCCATAGGCACCCGATATTGTTTAATTTTCCGATTGAGATATCCACGCTCTGGCTATTCTAAATGCAAAAATGCATCAGGGAGTTATGACAAAACTGTAACAAACAAACTAGATCCTAATAGAAAGCTGTTAGCTTCCCTAAGCTACAGGTAGGCTTATAAGGTAGGCCTATTTACAACATAAATTGTCAATAGGCTATGCTGGCGACACAAATGAAATCTCCTTTGGAAACCAATGGCTTACGCCTTACAGTATCAAGCGGACTTAAATTACAGCAGTGGTCTCCAACACGGTGCCCGCGGGACTGCTATGGGGCGCCCTCAGCGCACCTTCTAAAAATAGCCAACAGGTCGCCTGCAGATCACGCTCTAAAAACACGCTCCATTGTGAAGTTTTAAATAGATATTTAAGTCTAGACCAGAACCATTTTAAGAATGTATGTAGCCATACATCTGTAACATTAAATTGATATTGGTGATGCCTTACAAATTGTAGCTGCGTTAAATTTTAGCGTTTGGCTCCAAATCCGTTTCCCATTCAATCTTTAAACAACGGAAGCGGAGCGCATACACGCTGCTTGCATAGACAGGTGGGGGAACTTGCTTGTCTGGTGTAGCCAATGGAAGCATATCTTTGCAAAAGTTCTGTGGCCATTCCATGTTCGTCAAATACGGTTCTTGCACGATTGTTCAAGGACTGAAAAACAATTGCTTTAGCTCACAGGCCTTTTCTCCTCCGTAGGCTACTGCCGTAATAGCCTGAACATTTTGTGGCATGCATGACTGAGCAGGGCCGTGCATTACCTTTTTTGTCAGATCATGGAGAGAATTCAGGTGTGCAATAACTTTAAAAGGAGTTTTCATATGTTAGGGTGGTGTGGGCAATTACTATTGAAATGTTAAAACCGAATTGTCCACTGAAATCAGAACATAATCAACCCCTGAATTCATAATGGTGGGTGGGTATAATGGGTACAAATTGTAACCCAAATTATTAATTGCACAAAAAGATTATTTTTTTTGTATGTTAAAAAAATTTAGATTAGATTTCCGATGCAAACTTTGAAATGAACAAACTGAACAAAAATGTTGGTAGTGTTGCATATTGATATTAAAGTATCGAAGAATCAGATGAAAATACAGTTGCTTAACATATACTTATAGGCCTACACAATATTGATAATTTAAAAATAAAAATCACATAGGCCTATTATTTAGGAGGACTACCTTCGCAAAAAAGGGGTGAGGGTCTGTTTGTTTCTGTTGAGTAGCCCTCCATATGATTTTGGTCTTCAGGTAGCCCTCATTCCCAAAAAGGTTGGAGACCCCTGCCTTACAGTATCAAGCGGACTTAAACTGCCATATCGTGGCGAAAAGTTGTAATAAAATTCACGCAGCTCCATGAGTCAAGGAAAGCGCGAATGAAGTAGCCACTTCTAAATGGGACCCACTACACAGTAGCTTAAGGTGTGTTGCTAAAGCAGCCATAATGAAATGAAGGTCTCATTGTTTGGATACTTCACACACACATGCTTTTTAATTTCACAGACTACAACTACCAAGCTGGAATCAAAGCACATCGATTCCCCTCTCACAACCTGCACGCACTTAAAACAAATAAACAGGCGTCTCAGTCTCACGCATGTATAGGCAAAACTGTATCAGACTGGTGTAACGTTGGTAAATCTTCCATTGCACAGAATGATTTTTGTAGCACGTGCAACAAATGACAGTCGAAAGATACAATTACAGTGCTGCTATCAATTTGCTTGATATAACCGCATTTATAGTTTTCTACAAATGCAATCAATCAAATTGGCCTCCATTACTCAACCAACGCTAACGGTAACATTACCTAGGTCCTTATTGATATTATAAGATTAACGTACCTGCAGTAAAAACCAAGCATGTCCGATAAACATCCTCAGATTTATTTCGGCTTCAAGAAGAAATGGGAATTACATTTCATGCGAACATCGTCCTATCCTTATTAGACGTTCTCTGCGGTAAACTACAGTTCTTGTAGGAAGCGTCCATTGTTTTTTCAACCCATTTTTAACTTCAACAAAATTACGTCTCACTGCAACGATGCGCCATCTAGTGGACAAACGACTACTTATCGTCAATACTGGAAATGCAGCCTTGATGATGATGATGAATATTTGGCTTTCTTTTAATCCTACTGAATTTGTAATTATGTATCGGCCGTTCTAATACCGATAGTATGTGGGTGCCTGTGTGTGTGCACCGCCATCTACAGGCCAATGAGTGTCACTAAATGTACACATAACCTAATTTTTTTAGACCCCCCCATGGATGAAATTCTACGAAACTTGGCATACCCCAAGAGAATGCCAGGTCAATCATACACATAAAATTGCAGTTTTATGCACAATTGGTGCAGTTCTGAACATCTTAACTGAAGATAGGGGCGATTAAAGCAGAATAATATTGCATTTTCATTTTTTACCGGGGCGGTGCAAATCACAAATGAGTGATTATGGGCCAGGTTGATGTGGGCCCTTGAGACCAACATACCATAAAAGATTCTTCATCCTCAGTGCCACGGTTCAGGTAGTTATTTAGGAAAAACTGCCTTTTTTGCGGTTCGGGGGGCCCAGCACGGGGGGGAGTGGCCCCCGGGGACGAAACAAAATTTTTCCGCAAAAGTCTAGTGGGGCAACATACCCACCAAATTTCATGTGCACCGGTGTTTCGGTGTCCCGGGTATCGTTGACCAAAAATTCAGGAAGTAGATGACTGGGGAAAAAAAAAAAAAAAAAAAACTTTGACAATCATTATATGACCGCTTTGCTAGCGGCGGTCATAATAATACATTTATCATCTATCGCTGGCAGTGCAACAATTAACCACAACTATACCGCAACACTGGATGCTTACCTACTCTGCAGCATCTTGTACATCCACTCAGAATGGATGGAGGAAGTTTTTACAGAAATGCTGAGTGATCAAAACACTTTTCATGCATCATGTTCGGTGACTGTGGAACTAATGTAATGAGAGAGATGGATAAAGTGAAGAGATGATGTCATGCTAGTGTGGTTCTCCAGGGCTGCGTCTGAAAGCCTCTCCGTAATGGGCTACAAGCTGAGCACAGAGGAAATGTCTCTCAGAGATGAGGTGGGGGTCACTCCTCAGGCACACTCAGGCTTCCATCTGCCCACCAGGAGCCCCTCTATAAAACCGAGAGGAGCAGTGGGGAGGGGAAGGGGAAAAAAAGACCAATTTTGACAGGGGGATGGAAAGGCAAGTGATTTGTGTTGCACTGGATTGCCAGAGCATTTTTAGTGGAAACAGGTTTTGGATGGAATACCTTTTTTGTAGAGCGCCAGTCATGGCCATGCAACATGGTCCGGGTCTCTATGGAAACGGCGCCAAGCATGCTGGGTAATCGGACACCAGCGGAGCAGACGCCTGCTGCAGGAAACTGCTGTTTCACTTGGGTATAATGTGAGATGTGGCAGAAACACTGGCAGCTGCTCAGGCGCATACATTTGGCGCACGTCCTCTCCTGCCCACCCACCCAGCCCACTCACACGCCACAAAGCCCACACACCCTAACAGGAAGAGTCTGACTCTTCAGTACCATCATACTGAAAGGACTTCTAGAAACACTGTTAGTGCGAAACTCTCTGTATTATATGGCTCTGCTGACATCAATGTAGTTCACCAATGTCACCAACTCACAAGGCACTTGGAGTAGTTGAATGTCAAAGTATAAAGAATATAGCAGCTCTCATAAATTAATATGAATCACAATTGAAGATGGAACCCTGGTGAAGACCAATAAGCTGACCAGTGGGCTGTACACTGGATTCAATCTGTATTATAAATCTACCATGTCATTAAGATAACCAGCAAAGCCTGCATCATTTGTATATTTTTGTATAAAGTGGTTTGTAATGTGTTATTAAGAATTATATACATGTGTCTTCACTAATGGGATCATGCAACTGGCATGAACTTCAGAGGACAGCAAAGAAGAGAGTTAAGATCTGAAAAGAGTTATTAAGACCCAAGTTTCAGTAGCCCCAAATTGTCTGCATCTATGAAACAGAGGCTTCTTTCTACAGGACCCAAAGACTGGGGATTCTCCTGCTAAGAAACACACACACACACACACACACACACACGCACACACACACTCTCTTGTGTGTTATGTATCCATAGCAATGCCCCCTGAGCATGGCTATGAGGCGGCTGTGCTAGCGGGTCCTAAAAAAGGCTCTTTTATGGTCCTGCTGTGCCCCTCTGCTCTCCACTTACCATTCTCCGCTCCTCTCCTCTTCTCTCTTCTCTCTTCTCTGTCACTCAGGCGGGTCTGTTGAGAGTGCTGGCTCGCGGCTGCAGCCTCCTCCATGCCTGAGTGGAGTCTGCCGCGAGCTCTTATACAGGGCTGACAGGAGCAAAGGGCATTTTTTCTCTCTCTCTCTGCACCCTCTCTATCTTGCCCTCTCTCCCTACCATTTCTCTCCCTCTCTGTTCTTCATCTCTCTTTTTCTTTCCCTCCCCTTCTCATGCTCTTTTGATCTTGCTCTCTATCTCCCTTTCCTACCCCCCCCCCCCTTCTCTGTTAATAATTCAGATGTAGCGCTGTAAGCTTGTGACTGCGGTTGTTTATCTGCTACCTCTGCAACTCTGAGAGTAGGTCACCCTGCATTGATTGACTTCAGTGTCTTGATTAGCACATCACTCCATGCCCAGTGCAAAATATTTGTGTTTTTAAACAGTGAAGATTGCATATAAAAGAGGCAATACATTCTGTGTGGAGTGAGAAAAGATGTTTTATTTACTGCAGTTTACTCAGAAGTTAGACACACCGTCAATATAAACTACCACATTGCAGCTGGAGGTCAGAGCATTAGTATGGGAGCATTATTGTGCCCATCCGCGGGTTTCTGCCTTATTGCAGGGGGACATAGTGTCCAAGAGGACGCTGGTGGACATGGCGGACTCTAGCCATGTGGATAAACCTGAGCTGACCTCTCCCAGCGTTTCCGCTAATGATGGATGCCTGCTGCTTCAGTGGCGGAGGAGTTGGGCAGGAATGAAAGTGCTGACTGCAGTCACATCAAGGAAATATGGCTGCAGAATCTTAATTACCAAGAGTGGCAAAGGTTCCCTTCCCCTGTGAAAGAAGAGAAAGAGGGAGAGGCAGGAGGGAGGGGGACTGAAGGAGAGAGAGGAAGAGGGGGGGATTTCAAGTCCTTTTTTATAATCTAAAAGAAAGATCTTTGTCACACAGATCAGTGCATTCAGAAAACACATTCACACGCACACACACACACACACACACACACACAGTATACTTCAAAGAAGAAGAATGAAGGACAGAAGCCAGCCAGCCATACAGAGAGAATGCAAGCAGTATGTACACAACCAAGAAGTGTGATACAGAAGCGAAGCAAGCTGAAAGCGGGGGAAGGGCGGCATTATGTCCCGGAAGCTGTGTGACTGCAGCCGCCCCCCCCGCTGATGGGGTTTTTCCAGTGGGAACGTGAGGGCCATGTAATGGCCACGGTGGCATGTCTCCCCTGGGCAGGCCGCCACACCCGCCACCGAGGGGAAGAGGAGGAAGAAGAGGAGGAGGAAGAGGAGGAAAGGCTGTTTTTAGAGTGTGCCTGTGTCTGCCACCCCTCAGCCTGTGCCATCATGCTGGTTTCGGTAGTGTTAGCTATGTGGAAATGAGACACTCCTAAAGTGTGTGTGTGAGTGTGTGTGTGTGTGAGAGAGTATGTATACACATGATTTGTTTGTGTGGTTAACCAAAGAGTCTTGGGTGTGGTGATGCTATGCCTCTATGCCTGAGTGCTGGTATTTCCCTTTTCTACCATCATGGATGGGTGTGTTGGAATCAGTCCAATCAAATCTTAGTGCTTCCCCTTTTAAGAAATAGTTTGAGCAGGTCATACAATGTTGCCAATGGCATCCCAATTAGTAACTCCAGCAACTACTTTTTGCCAATTGCCACCTTTCTCTTTCTTTCTTTTTGTCCTCCTCTCTGTCTGTTTGTCTCTTTTCTCTCATTCTGTCAGTTTTCTATGGGTTGTTTCTTTTTTCGGCCCCATGGTCTGCTTGTTTGAGGCAGCTGGCACACCGGATGCCATACAACATTTCCTGACATGACATGACTCCTCCTTCATGTCACATGACTCACTGGGACTGTAGTCAGGTAAACCCAGCCTAAATGAATGATTACCAGGCACCATATGCAGCCAGTGGTTGACCTAGTTTTAAAAAAGCAAGATAAATCTACTGAGAAATAGTTGATCATTCCTTGTCTTCTGACCAAGTAAAGGCTCAGTCTAGAGGAATAGCTCGAGATATTTGGTACTCAGGCATGTAGTACCATCAGTTAAAATTTAACACATGACGCCTGTGGGTATCCGATCTGCATCAGCTGTGTCCAATAAACTGAGCGCAGTGTAATACCAACCATTACCTGTTCAGTCCCGTTTGGGGTGTGTTTTTAAAGGTGTTCCTTTATGTGCTTAGTCATAGATCTATTTTCATCCCATTGGTGTTTGAGGGCAAGTGAATTGGTGCATATCATGTCTGTGTGCATGATTTAAGGGCTGATTTCCCATTTGCCATGATTAAGATTCAGGCTTCATTTATACCCTAGAAACTAGCCCCAAGTGCTTAAGGGTTCAGTGATCGTTAATGTTTTCATGAGTGGGTGAAGAAGTGCATGCAGTGAGTGTGTCCATGTAAAGGTGTGAGCAGCGATGTGTTACTATCTGCTCTTGACAGCCTGGAGGGTCGGTAGCTTTGTGTGTGTGTGTGTGTGTGTGCGCGCGCGCTTGCACTCTGCAGCGTTGAAAGAGCTTTGGAACACTGCATGCTTTGTCTGGCCAGCTGGAGCATCTAAACCGTCACCCATTCTCTCTCTCTCTCAAAACATATATACACATACTTTAAACTGATATATACATTTGTATAAACATACTACTTCACTGAGATTTGTGAACAATAGTACTTAGTTTTACATCGGTTCATTGAATGTACTATTAAGATTTCATCAGCGCGTTTGCACGTGTGTGTGTGTCTGTGTCTGTGTCTGTGTGTGTGTGTGTGTGTGTGTGTGTGTGTGTGTGTGTGTGTGTGTGTGTGTGTCTGTGTGTGTGTATCACTCACCTTCCCTCAGCTGGTGGCAGGTGAAAATGTATTGTGCAGCTATGAGACAGCTGTCCTTTTTCTCTCCTAGCAAGTACGGTAGTTTATTTAGGTTTGATAAAGAACTAAATTCAGGGTGTTTCTCATCAAGTTTTGGAAAGTAGAGATCACAAACTGACTGAAATGACTTGCACTCGGTCAGAAAGTCTCTCTCTCTCTCTCTCTCTCTCTCTCTCTCT